>NC_047533.1:10504911-10838661 GCF_012275295.1 Melopsittacus undulatus | reverse complement strand
AAGGTTTAGATACGAGCTGTATCCCAGCCTGCTAAATTCTGACAAGATGGATGTGCTTCAGTTCAAGTGCAAAACCAAAACCAGTTTTCTTGGGTTGTGCAATACTGGGAACTTATGTGTCTCTGAGCTTAGATGGCAGCTGAGCCAGAACCTTGTGTTCTGTGAAGTTTCACTTCACAAATCCTTTAGCCCTGCTGAAGAACAGGCATGTTATTCATCTGGGTAAATCAGCACCTAATAAACTTGTGCAAACAATCTATGCAGCTGAGTGATTACTGAACACATATTTACCTTGTCTTCACATGAGTAATGTTGGTACTTCAATTTCAGAGCTAATTGGAATGTCTGTAGTATTCCATGGTTAAGCATGTGGGAACCAAATTTCTTTAATGCCTGTGTTCTTGTACAACCAGAGTAGGATTGTGATTTTTACAACCATGGGTTAAAATTTGAGCTCTTTGAGAAATTTAGCACTATTGAATCTTGGTGAATAAAATGACCAGTGACAAGATGTTCAAACTCATCTAGGCATAGTGCTTAAAAAGAACAGAAAAAGAAGAGAAAAAAACAAAAAGAGAACTGTCTTGTGTGAGTGGGAAGGTTTGACTACATCACCTGGAATGCGTATTTTCTGTTGTATTTACAGCTTTTTTTTTCTCCACAAATAAACACATGCACTTGTGCATGCAGAATGAACTAGTAACTGTGTGTGTCTGTCTCAAAAGCACATAGCATATTTCAGGACTGTGAAGAGCAACTGCTTGTTCAGTCTGGTTCAGGGGGACACCTGGTTTGTGGGAGGTGTTAATTACACAAGTAAATTAGAGGTTTTGCTTTTTATTTTTGGTAAACAGGTTCAATTAATATTTAATGGCTCAGCTGGAGACACAGCAGAGATGACCTTAAGAAAGGTTGTAAATAGAGGAATATCTTTCAGTGCCAGAAGCCTGGGAGAACAAAATGTCACCTGGCACAGTATATGCAACCAGCTCCTTCTCTGAGCTGAAGCTGCTTTTCCCTGTGGCTTATGAATGCGATACAGGCCAAATGGCTGGTCCCATTTCTGCATATAATTTTGTTTCCTTTTATCAGCATGTTTTCCTTCCCAGGACATGAGGGTTTGTGGTGCAGACTAGGTGCTTCTGCTCTTTTCCGTAAGTGAGCAATGCAGGAACCATAAGTTGCTCCCAGCCAGGCTTCTCATACATTCCGTATGCCAGTGAAACATATTGCAAAACATGTATGTTATACGTCATAGGTTACATATGGTTAAAAGTATTTTTAAGTGTTGGGAACTGCAGATAGTTCCAGTGTACTCACACCACTTTTTTAACCAGATGCCTTGAGAAATGTTACAAACTATAACTGAAGCATCTTCATTTCTCAGCCCAATCCACTATCACAAGCATGCCAGTCCAATGTAGGCAGTAGAGGCTCTCCAAACAAAACTCAAGAGCATCCCTTTTGTGACATTACCCAAGCTGTTGTGCATTTCATCCATTTCACTGCATCCTTCTGTTTGCATGTGGCAGATACAGGTTTGTATCCAGCAAACCTGGAGTAAATTATGCAGCAAACTTGGAGTAAATTACCCAGCATCTGTTTAATCTTCCAAGTTTCCTTTCCTAAACCAAATGGATTGAAATCTTGAGATGCTTTCCAAGAAGACTCCTGCTCCTCATGCTCCTAACCCTAGAGCAGCTGTACTTAATTCACTTTCTCAATTTGATTTTTTGTAACCGAAGGCTTGGCATTCTAACTGCACTTCAGTGAAGCCAGATCTTAAGTGGCAGACTCATTACCATCGTCTTCTTGCTTTTATAATTCCTATCTTTACATATCCAATCACTCTGATCTCTTTGCTTGCAGACATCAACAATAGTGCGTGTTTTCAGGATGTTTTATTGAAATCCAGTACATAGCTCAGCGCCCTTGCTCCATGGCATGGATCTGGAGATTGGGTTTGTGTATGCATCTTCATGAGAATATTTAAACATCTTTCAGGTTTTCTGTTTCAATTTGTCATTATACGTGGCAAAAAAAATGTAGATTGATGATGTAGGACTGCTGTTTTACAAACGACTTCTGATCACTCCTTATGGGTGCTTAGACTGGCTTTCAGCTTGAAATCTGGCTTTGCAGTTAATCAGACTCTATTGTTGTTGTTTGGGATAAAGCCTACTTTAGGCATTTAAAATACCTTTTTGGCTCCCCACCAGTCGTCTGAATACTTCATTACCTTTTTATTCTCACTACCTTGCTGGAAGCCAAGGAAGCACTAGAACCGTTTTTCTCAGGAGACCTGAGCCAAAGGCAGATGAAATACCACACAACCAAGAAAGGATCAAATAATGTGAAATGCAGTTTATAGAAGATACCCAGGAATGGAAGACAAAGACTTTCATCCTGAATTTGTCTTTTGATGAGTTTCTCAGGCATTTCAAAATATGCATCCCATGATGGCTGGAGATACCTCAGAGTTGACAGTGAAGCTGAATTTCTTGGAGAAAGTTATCCAGGATACAATAACAAGATATTCCTCTGCCCATCCTGAGGAGCTTACCAGTACCAGGTAAAAAGCAACACCCATAAAAGCAACAACTCATAAAACAGAGTTGCACGTGTTGAAGCCACAGCTCCTTTTCATGCTTTTCTAGGCAGAGCTTTAATGGTCTTCTCTGGGTGTGAGAGTTCAGTTTAGGATCTCACTTCTCCTTGAAGAAAGTCACTTTGGCAAGGCTGGAAGTTAGGTAGAAAAGCCTCCTGCTCTTCCTCTGTACAATCAAGAATGTGAGATGATGTGTATGAATGAGAGTACATGGACTCCATGTATGTGATGGTGAAGTTTTGTGGGTAGGGTACTTACTAACAAACAGGGAGATGATGCTCTTGCTTCTCTTCTGAGTGTTGTTTGATCTATGTTTTACATCACACTCATTTGTTTAGTGGACAGAGGCATAACTGAAGGAGAAAATACCTTAAGGGTAAGATTCTGACTTCACTGACTTCAGGTAGAGACAAGCCAAGATTTTAGTTGAAGGTTTTAATCAGTAGAGTCCAAGTCTGAATTTGCAGAAATCTTTCCAAAAGACCATTTGAGACCAGCTCAATTAAGAGGTCTAAACACTGAATTAAATAAGAATAAGAATAAAGGCAAACCAGTCCTTGGATTCTTGTATATGCCAACAAAGCATGTTAATGGCACTGAATGGAAATGTAATGTAAGAAGGGTTTTTCTTCAAATGACAACATAAAGATATTAAGCATACTGAAAAAGCAGATGGTATGGCTATAGACAAAGCTGCACTGCAGCCCTCTGACACTCACACCTCTGAGCCTTGTTTTTTCCTAAGCTTTCTCATGTCTTTCAGTAGCTTAGAGCTGAACAGACACAGGAACAGAAGCATTTTCTCTTGCACCACTGCTACCCTGCCCTCCCTTTGCAACTGCTGAAAGCTCAGTCAATCCCCATATATCCTCCACTTTTATCACCTCTTGAAGTCTCTGCCTACCCTGGTTTCTCATGTCCCCTGGAAGCTTGGCTATTCAGACCCCTTCTTTCCCAATGCTTTCCCTCAGGCTATTGTTGTGGCATTCTCACTGTTTTTTTTTCTCTGGTTTTGGTTTTCAATGGATTTTTTTAGTTGGTTTTCATTAGTTTTCCAGAGACAGCCTTTCCAGTTTTCAATTCTGTGCAGCTGAGCAGGATTGTAAGATGCAGAAAGCAAACCATGCCACTCACTTTTTTGTGCTTGACAAAGGAAGCAGGAAAAGGAATCAAACCAAGACTATTACTGAATCTATTTTGTCCTTTGGGATTATAGCCTACAAATTTCTGTAGTTGGTGGTACACAGTAATAATATGAGAACTGTCACATTTTCACTTTCAGGTAAAATTACCAAATATCCATTTACGGCTAAATACAGGTGTTGAGCGTGAATTCCTCATAAAATTCTTCCCACATACTGTCCCAATAAGCCTTATGAAGGGAAGATTGGATGAAAATGCAACTTCCCCAATGGGAATGCATAGTGAATTTCTCTAGGCTTGTTCTGCAATGGCTGGATGCCTGTTATTGCCCTGACAGCTCATAGCCTCTGTCTCCAATGCTGATGCTCTTAGGCTCAGCCTTTAAAGTGTCAGTCACTTTTTGACTTTCAGTTGTACATGATATGAACAGATAAATGCATCACAGGACCTTTTGCCTTGTAATTTCCCATACTGCTGCTGCATTGATTGAGTCTTGAGGGTAGCTGTTGCTTGGCAACTTGAAGCTAAACAGGTCCAACATAAGATGGAGTATGTAAATGCCTTGCTCTGAGCTATCAAGGCTTCTTGACATCCTCACTTCCTTATAGAGGAAAACTGGAGGTTGGCCTTGCCTCCTGGTGCAATGTTGCTTACTTCAAGGAGAAAGAAGGAGCTATTGAGAGCTGTGTGTAGCATGAGAATCTGTAGGAAAATAGAAAACATTCAGCTCCTGCAGGTATTTCTCTCCATAGCTGTGCTCCTAAAGTGTCCTGCTTAGCAGTGGTTTAAAGGAAGGCCCTGATTAATCAGAATTTTGACAAGTAAAGTTAATCTTTTTGATGACCCACTGTGTCTTTTGTGTTCCCTAATCGTAGTAGAAGAGTACAGGATAATTTGGGGAAAAGAACAATTCAGGGAAATTAGAAAAACACAAATCCCCCATTGAAGTAAGGAGCTCACTGTCCTAGTAACTCAGGGAGCTAATAGCTAGGACAACCAATGACACCTTTTGAGCTGCTAAAGGCCTTGAGCTGAAACCTTATGTGCTGATGAAACCTCTCCCATAGAGATTAGTTTGATATGTGAATGATAAGGTGTTTCTTATATCTGTACAAAATTTAGCAGTTCTGGATCAGCTCTTTAAACAGAGCAACGTCATGTTACCAGTAGCATGAGATGATTTTATAATCAAAATTTAATCCAAAATTATGGCTTTTTTTGTAAACAAGGAACAAAGATTTGACTAACTGATGGACCTGTTCCCTGAGCTTAGCCTGTGGCTGATAATTAAGACCCTACAGCCTATTTTTTTACTCTTCTTGAATGCCCTGTTCTTGTTCTCCTGACCCCTCATAGCTGTGCCTTGGACTGTCCTGTATAACTTGCTTGGGTTGTTTTTTAAAGAATCCTGAATATCCAATTAGTCATTATTTGGCCTACAAAAAAAGCAGCTCAAATCATTTGTCATGGTAAGTCAATGATGAAGCCTCCATCTTATTTGTTGCCTCGCTCCAAATCCCTTCCAACTTGTTAATGTTTTTCCTGAGGGAAAGACACTCATGGAATCATAGAGTATTAAGGCTTGGGAAGGACCTTAAGATCATCCGATTCGAACCCCCCTGCCATGGGCAGGGACATCTCACAATAAACCATGTCACTCAGGGCTCTGTCCAACCTGGCCTTGAACACTGCCAGGGATGGGGCATTTACCACTGCTTTGGGCAACCTGTTCTAGTGCCCTCACAGTAAAGAACTTCTTCCTTCTGTCTAATCTGAACTTCCCCTGTTTAAATTTGAATCTGTTACCCCTTGTCCTGTCACTACAGTCCTTAATGAAGAGTCCCTCCCCAGCATCCCTGTAGGCCCCCTTCAGATACTGGAAGGCTGCTATGTCATTGGATGTACAATAATGTGACAGAAAGGTGGTATGTAGTAGTGTTGTGTGGAACTTCAGGTCTATAGATGAACCCTGGAACAAATTCCATGAGGCAGCCCTGAACCAGTGACAACCCCCCAGATATTGCTACTAACTACATTTGAAATATATATCCATATCTAGGAACTAATGACTTTACAATAACTTAGGAAGCTGAGATGCTGTATATGGGGCATGCATATATATAGACTTTGTTAAAACTGAGAGAACAGCCTTGAGGTCAGCTTGCTGTCTATAGAGCAGGCAGGATGTTTGCAATAGCTTGGAGGAGCCAGGCATCATGCTGCTGAATATACTGGCTACTTGAATCCTGCATGATCCCAAGGATGGCCTCCAACCTGGTCTCTCCACCTTTGCTAACCCTATCCACCACCTTTGGTATTTGTCCTCTGTGGGCAATTCAGCATGTCAGTCCAAGCATGGCAAGTGGAGCTTGTGTGAATACCACAGACGAGAGATAATGTCTTCCAAAGATTGTCCGGAAAAAATGGACCTTACAATTGTTTTCTGTTCAGTCTCTGCAGTTTTCACTCATGGTTTGTAAATCGTTTGAATTAAAGAAGAAAATAAAAACTGAACTAAAATTCCTCATCTGTTAAAAGACCCCATTATTTAGGGAGAAATTAGGTTGTGCCACCTTGGAACCTTGAAAACAAATCTTAAGACACTTTAAAGTTATCACAGACCAGATTTAGTTTGACATAGACTGTCAGCATACTAATATGCAATTTTAAAGTGCCTAGATACCTTTAAACATATACAGTTTTAACTAAGTAGTTGAACATCCTATTTTTGACAGCTTTTTCAGTGAGGCTTGGGTCTTGATTTGACTTGGAAGTTTATTTCTGAAGCTGAAATCCTCAGAGTTCTCATGCCAGTATCATCCAAAATAGCTACTGGTCCTTGCTCTCTGGGTTTAACCCAGTTTTCTGGGGAGCATCAACCTTGGAAGGACTGATTTTTATTTTTTGGGAAGTGCCAAGGATCTGCTTCCAAGGAATGGGGGCCCAAAGCGTTTCCCCCATTGGGTGTCTACAAACTAAGGCATTCTAAGTCACTTTTTCCAAATGTTTCCCAGCACCTCTGTGAATGTGCAAAGCAGGTCCTAGAGGAGGACTTCTGAATGTTTTGGCATTAATGTTCTATGAGACAGGGAGAAGAGATGAAGCAAAACGAGTCTTAAAATAGGACTGTCAAGTTCTTTTCTGGTAGACCTTACATTAATTTTTAATACTCCATCTGTGATCAGAAGAAAAGAAAGACCTTTAGTTCTCCACACAGATCTTTTTTGAGCACATTTTGTTTTTCCTTGTAGCCATTATACATTCAGTTCTATGATTCATAGACTTATTTATTATTTTTCTTGCTTTATGGGAGTCAGAAAGAGTCACCTTTAGGCCTCATCTTGAACTAAAAACCTCAAAATGCATTACTGGTAACCCTTTAGCAGTAATCCTGCTTTGCTACTTTACATGTGGGAGTAATATGAGCCAGCCTTTGAGAGGAAAACAAGGTCCTCATGTCAGTTCTACCTTTTTAAGATGCAATTTAAATAATACTGTGTGCTTATGATTGGTGTATGGTACTTTGCAAAAATTCTTCTGGATGTAGAACCATATTTATTACCGTCGTCCCTTTGTGCTCTTGTTCTCTCATCTGGTGCCAGGTTGCCTTCCAGTTTTTCGTATCACTTGTTCTTTAGATCATGGCTCAATTTTAAATAGATATCATTTTCTCCTGTGATGAAAAGTATTCTGAGTGGCTTCATTTCTTACTGATTAGCCCAAGCAAGCACAGAGAAAACATGAATGCTAAAAGAAAGACATATATTCAGTTGAATTTTTCTGAGATAGTAAGGCCTTCTCTGCATTCCTCTGCATTATGATAGGATCAGTTCAGTGGATCACCTGGAAGTGGTGTAAGGAACTAATTATGTGGGTCACTGTCTTAGTTAATCTATGACAAGTCAGAAGATGAAAACAGAATTTAATTACCACTGGCAGTACTTGTATTGAATTTCAATGATTTAAATATTTTCAAGAGCTGCAATTTATTTTTTTCTGTTCACATTTATGATATTTAACCAGGAAGGAAAGAAATATCTATGACTCTAATGCTAATAGTGGGAAAATATTCTACCCACTCATTGCTTCTTTTGTTTCCAGTGTAAAAGGAAAGAACAGAAAAGAAATAGGCAAAACATGCCAAAATGACAAAAAAAAATAAAATTAAATTAAATATTGGAGCCAATACAGGAAAATTAACTTTGAAGTATGGCTGGATTGGTTTGCTCTGGGGAGAGCTACCAGAACATTACTCCTCCTCCCCTATTGAGCTGGTGCAAGTACAGACTTGGTCAATAACAATCACAAATAACTGCTAGAGACTACAAGGAATTTGTGAAGTATTTGAGACATGTAGAAAATTGCATTCCATGATCCATTTTAGGTTAAACTCATTGGGTACAGTGTAGGAAAACAGGAAAATTCTTGTTTCTGTGGTCTTTACTTTCTACTCTTATTCTCCCCATCAAATTTCTGGCACTCAGAGTTTGTGTGGTAGTTTCTAAAGCTGGTTTCATCTTTCGGGTCATAAGGGGAACAAATTGAAAGCCGAGATAAAAGGTACTGCTGAGAAAATTCTCTGTGAGAAAGTTAAAAGCTCCCCAAGCATAAGATAGATGGTCACAAAAGGCACAGGGAAACATCCCAAAATATCTGTTCCCCTTCACAAATGCAGATCTTAGCATAGCTTGTGTATCTGTGTATCTATATGAGACATCCGTTTCTCTTATCTACATGCATGTTAATTTGAATTAAAAATATTTGTCTAGAGAACAGATGTTTTTCTCTCTTAACTTAGCTCCTAGAATCTGGAAGAGAAACCCCTCGTGAGTCTTTCTCAGATCTCTGCTGTTGCATGGAGAACAATCAGAGCATAGGAGGGGAAGTTCTTTCAAAGGTAGGTAAAATATGGAGATTTTCTGGAAAGAAAATTGCTATTGCTTTGCAGGAAGTTGCTAATTCACCCCCTGTCTGTCCTGAGAGCAGCTCCTCTTCCCTGCCCTGTGAAGAAACTGAAAAGAGCTAAAAACCAGTTTCTGCTGTGCAAATGAAAATATCTCCTGAATTAATGTAAATGACTGCAAAATCCTGAAACTGTGCCTGCTGACTTTGTACTGGAGCAGTGTGATGTGCTGCTGGCACTGTTGTGCCAGCTTCACTAGCACCAAGTGCAGGAGAGAATAACGGCCCATGAGGTAGCATTTTGATCTGTTCCCTGTTTGTTTGTCCTTCAGAAAAGTTATCTGGATAGCACTGCTTCTGTTTATTGTTCAGCCTCCTATCAGCAGAGTCAGAATAAAAAGAACCAAGTAATGAAAAGCAGCCCGAGTCTGGTAGATCCCTCTGCTAAATTTCCCTGACAATAGTAGGAATCATAAGAAGCGAACAAGTTAAATGTACTGTATTTAATTCTGCTTTGAGTGCGTGCCAAAGACACAAACCCGTTTTGGTATTTAGTCTTGTCTAAGGATTTCTGGATTGCTGCTGAGCTGTGGACTGTAGGCTGACAAAAAGGTCTGAGCAGGAAAGAGGTAGTCAGTAATAAGGTCTAGTGAAATTAATTTTATTGCAGTGATTCAAGTGCCGATGATTAAACCCAGCTGATGCTGCTACATCTGCTCATCACTCTGGGATTTATTAATTTTTAAGATTCTTTTAGAACTGGGGTGAATATATCGTATTTAAGCCTAAGCCAGAACTTAATGCTAACCCCCTGGAAAGACTACAGGATTTACTAAAACGCAGAAATGAAAAGACAAAGGAGGTGAAATCCCTCTATTCCAAATCATCCCTTTCCTAGCTGCTTTTAGTGCTTTTAGGTTTTGGTGCAACTGCCCTGTGCAGTACTTACGAGTAGTCCTATTTGATACAGTCAGCATTAACACACAACAAACATCTAAGAAAGGTAAATGATATATACAGAGTACTGAAAATAGGCTGAGAGATAGCCAAGCAAGATTGGATGGCTTAAAATATTTTATGGGTGGGAGGAGCAAAAGATGATCTACTGTCCCCTCAGAAAGGTGAGGATCTACAGGAGAATCCAGAGGTGGCAACCATGAAGAGGTGAATGGATGAAGCTTCACAGAAAGACAGTAAAACCTGGAATCAAATACGTTGGAAAGGAGGAATAGAACAGGCAATCTAAGGTAAGAGTAACTGAAATAACCCTTCTAGACCTTCTGTTCTCCATGCTGAATTGAAACATTCATTGATGGTGGTGACAAACTGATAAGTTTACCTTTGCTGCTAATTACCATGATGTCATTTGTAGGCCACCCATCTACCCTACTTATGCTGTATCCTGCTTAAACATAGAAGTTCTGTGGAAGCTGAGAAACAAAGAAGTATGGAGCTTTTTGGATGTCAGCTGTTAAGGGTTTTATCTAGTTGACACAGTGAAGCTTGTTAAGGATGTGATGTTTCTGAGTGCCAGTTCCAGGCAATTGGTACCTGGAATTCCCCCTTCCTTGGTGTGCCCTGACACCCAGAGGTCTCCCTGTTCCAGACCTGTGGGTGCAACTACTGCTGTTCCCAACTGCAAGCTCAGCCACCAGTGAGGACGAGTTCCACAGTGGCATGCACACACATGTGAACACATGCATGATTCCAGAAGAGTCCTACCTTTACCAACAGTGATTATATAAATGTAAGTACAGAGAGCCCAGTCCTGTTGCCCCTCTCTGGTTGCTCAGGACTGAGGTTCATTAGCAAAAGCACAACTGCTCCCACTTCCTGGATTCACATATACTCTCTTCTTCACAGAGCCCTCTATCAGCGCAGGCTCTCAAGGCACATCTGCATCCTTGGCTCCTTACCCAGCCACTGACTCAGACTTTGAGTCTTCTCAGATGCAAGTCATTTTCTATGTACCTGCTAATCCAGACTGGAGCTAGCCAGTAAACCACAGATTGCACACACAGGGGATTTAGGATTATATTCACTCGGGAACCATGAACACATCGAGCTCTTTCCAGTTGCTGGTACTTTGACCTTTCAGCACTCAGACTTAGGTCAGAGACAGTAAATACATAGGGAGAAAAAAAGGATAAGAAAAGATTTAATATGAAAATAGATTAAGTTGCAGGGGCCAGGTACAGGACTTAGTCAGATAAACATAGTGCCCAGCAGCCTGCCTGCATGTAGCTATTCCCCCTATACCCATCCTTTCTGACTTTCCTACTCTTGTGCTCCCTGATCCACTCTGGTCCTTCCCTTTGCTCCTTCCCCTAAGCAGGCTGTAATAAGTTTTGCATAAGTTTCCCCACCTGTCTTCAGGTCCCAGGAGTCACTTTTAATATCCCATAATATTAATGATAATCACTTTTCATGTTTCATATCAGGAACAATATTAAGGCTGACCTCTTCAAGGCTGTGCCCAAATCGTTGCTTTAACAGCCCATCAGAGACCAACATGTTCTGATTCCTGTTAAAGTTCATCACCTGGTTATTAATTCCTGAGTGTTTATTTGCCTTTTCTTGTCTTTAACTTTTCTTATCTTTCCTTATCCTTGATATATCTTTCCTTGGTACTTGTTTATCCTGTTATACTGAATAATCCTTAACCAGACAACTTAAGGAACTGAGTGCTCCTTCATTGTGCATACCTGTGCAGAGCTTACTTGACTTGTGTGCACAGGAGTCATACAGCCCAATATACCCCAGGTGCTGCAGGGGATGAGCTAAAGCTGAGCCAGGCCAGTTCTTCTATTCTCCTGTTTGGAACAAACCTGGATGTGCAAACTTGGGTATGGGTAATCTCTGACTGTGATGCCGATGGGGCAGGGTATAGCCTTGGAAGCACAAAGAATGGGTAGAGGTCTGCTCCTGTCATCTGAGGTGGTAGTCCCTTAAAGCCCTGCTGTAGCTCTAGACAATGTCATAAGGAAACCCAGGGTGACTCACAGGAGTCAGCATAGCACACTGCAGCTATGTGTAAAGGCAGTAGTTCTGATCCTGGAAGGCCTGCACTGAGTCCAAGGAGTCCTGTCTCTTGGCAAGGCTAATTATGCTGAGCATATTGCTGTGATGATGAAACACAAGGCTGTTTTTGTTCCAGAGTTTATCCAAGCTAATCACTACTTTGTACTGCCTTATGCAAGGCAGAGAAAATAGTCTCAATTTGATTCTGATGAGTAACATATAATGGCCCAAAGGATGGTTGAACTGGGGTGTGTGTGTGTATAGAAATCAATGCATACACAAGCTACAAATAATATTAGATGGACACAATAATCCTGAGAACAAGAAATGATATAATGTGAATCACAGTCATTTAACTAATTAAGTTCTTGAGACAAAGTATAGAGCACAATATTAGCATTCAACAGTGATGCTAAATAACACTGTTGAAAGCACGTGCCAGTGGTTTACAATGTTTTGTGGGATCCTTGTAAAGAAAACTTATGGTTGCTGTTATTTTAAAATGTGTGGCCCTAAAGTATGCAGCATCTAAACTGGGGCTGGAGGTTTGAAATGTGGAGAAAGGGAGGAGATATTCATGAGGATAGGACAGGCTGAAGGGTGGGAAATCAAATGATAAATTGCATGCACAAACAAAAAAACATCAACAACCAAAAGACAGAAGGGGAAAACGTTGGGATTACAACTAGTGAAGGATTTGTTCTGCAGCAGAGCTCACCTCAAAAGTGTTGGGATGCATGGGAAAAATGTCACTCCTTACTCTTAAAGGCTGCAGAAACTTACAGTAAAACATCAGCTTTTCCAAGGACAGAGTCAGCTTCTGTTTGTATAATCTCTGCAGCCTTTTTTGCTGTAAAGAATTCAGCCACATCACTGGGCAGCCTCATTCTTTTCCTTTAACACAAAATGCACAGCCCAGGCATGCAGCAAGAACTGGGCTTAGATGTGCCCTCAGCTGTACCTGAACACCAGGTACGAATGTAGCAGAGCATCTGACCGCAGGCTGCAGGGGGTTAGGCAGAAGGTGAAGTACCTCTGTCCTTGGAGACCATGCTTTTAGACACCCTGCTGCTTTCAGACATCCTGTCCTGTCAGCCTCTTCAGTGTGTTTCCCAATAGAGGGGGTTATTTACATTATCACACAGGAACATAGCTCTTATCTCTCTGAGAGTGATCAGCAGGAGTCAATGTGCTCCAACTGCAAGGACAGATTCTCTGCCCTCATGTGTAAGCAGGTATCTCTCCTCAAAGGAATAGGCACTGCTTGCAAAGATAGGACACTTTGGTCTGTTTTGGTCTAGATTTTTGAAGAAAAATTGATTTCCCTGTCATACAGGATATTTTTTTATGTGTAGGTAAGAAATGGGAAGTTCACATCCAACCTAAGGTGAACTTCACCATACCTGTTGCATAGAGATGAAAACATAAAACACATATTTCTCTGAAAAATCAAAAAAGAAAAACCCAACCTAAAAAACGATCAATTTAAGATTAACTTAATGTAGATTTGCCATCCACTTAAAGCCTGCAGTTCTGGAATCTCATCTATGTTTTTGTGAAGATTTTTGTTAAGAAAATACTGGTATCCCTCCAAGTTTGGTTCTGTAAACTGGGTCTTAAGTAAAATGCACAGGAGGAGCACTTGGAAGGGGGATCCTGGTGACTATTTTGTGGGTTGCCATCCTGGCTGTGCTGGAGAGGATGCAGCTTAAAGCCCCTTTGTTGTTGTGTCTTAAACTTGCAGTTAAGTGGGTTATGAAATACCATTATCTGGGAGGAAAGCTGCTTTAGATTGTTTGCTTTCCCTGTCTCTTTCCCCCCTGCTCTTTCCTGACAGTTGCTCTTGCTCAAGACACAGTTTAAAGAAGCTCCCGTGTCCCATAGGAAAACTTCATGAAGACCAGAGGCATCAGACCCGCCGGGGAGGAGCAGGCGCATCCTTGCGGGACCTCCCTTAGCTCAAACTGTTTATGAAACTGTAAACCAGGCTGGAAGAGAGGGAAGGTCGGGAGGCAGAGGGGAGGGGGAGCTCCTTCCTCCTCCCTCTCTGCCTCAAAGCTTTTAGCTTTCCAAGCTCAAATGCTATTTGAAATCTGACGCCTGGACTGCTTATACTGTGAGACGTGGGCATGCCCTTGCAGCGCACTGATTTCCTCTGCAGCTTGGATAGCCGGAGCTGAGGCTCCCAGCGAGGAGCCGCTCCATCAGGCAGTGAGTGCCACATCATTGTGCTGCCTGCGCAAGCAGCTCCAGCATGGTCCTGAAGCTCCTGCTCCTCCTCGGTGGGCTGCTTAGGGCCACCAAGCCGGCGCCCCGCTGTGAAACCGGCCAGGAGACCCTAGGTAAGGCTAACCACCCCAAAAGTACCCCTTCTTCTCTCCATCCTCCTCTTGGAGGCGAGCAGATTCAAAGGGTCTAGCTCCGAGATGAGGGAGGTGGGAGTTGTCACTCTCCCCTGGAGACAAGGGGATCAGTTCTTTGGAACTCTGCAGAGTGCCAGTGATGAAACTGGGGTTGTGCTTGGGAAGTGTGGATGGGAAGGTAAGAGGTGACATGGCCTTGCAACAGAAAAGCAAGTCTGTGATGGAAGGCCATGTGTAGAAGAGTCTTTCTGTCAATTTATGGAGTTCCTAGTAGGTAGGATCCCCCTTGCTGTTTTGGGGAATACAAAGGATTCCCCCATCTCTGGCCTTGCCTTCTAGGAATGTGGTAGTCAGATTGCAGGAAGGTGAACTTTTGACCTTCTGTATGCTTTTCTGCTGAAGAAAAACATCTTCTCCTTACATTTAGCTTTAGGTCACTTATTTCGAGTCCAAAGTATGAGAAGATTTACTGCAATCTGACAGCAGTAGGGTGTGTTTTAGTTTGCTATAAGCAATATGGAATTTGTATGAGTTGATTGGCTGGAAAGGCAGATTTACCCATTCAAATAAAGGTTAGATAGGAACATGCTGCCAAGTGAGTTGAAAACTTTTTGGTTCAGTAACCAATTGAATAATAAAAAACACTAAAACTATATTTTAAAAATACATGGTATTTTTTATCAAGTGGAAGGGCTTAATTCAAATTTCATTTATATGGGAATAGTGGAGAGGTGAATTCCTGTGTAATGACAAGGTCTCTTCCAGGAAAACTATTTTCAGAGCATTCAGACTCAAAATGATTCAGAAAATCTTTATTTTATGGGCACACAGGAAGGGATAAATTAACCTGAAAATGACCTTAATGTTACACCAGGAAATTCAGCTTTATTTCAGTGCTTAAATATAAGCTATAGACTGTACTGGCATTGAACTGCTACACAGTGCAGTCCATGTGCCTTATACTGCATATAATTTGAGAGTGCTGTTCCCATGAACATCAAATTGAGGTCTACCACAGCATAAAGGGATTTTATTTTTGGATAGAGCTGCACAAAGAGAAGTGTTGTAAACTATTTACAGCCAATTACAGGTTGTAATTTGCAGCATGCCCTTTCTCTGTGAGGTATGATTCTGCTCCAGTTCCAGCTGATCAAAGTTTTACCATGGGGTATTAAACCTAGCAACCACAAATGTATGGATATTGAGTGGTAACTCCTGTAGCAGAATGTTTTGTGTGTATCTGGAACTGTGCTGTCTTTGGGGGAGAACTTGAGGAAGGGCAGGAGATGGAAACACCTTGCATGCAGTGGGACCAGACTGCTGAATAGAGGGATGTCTACTGAATAAGCCCTGGAGGAATGTCTAGTTGTAGAGAAAGTGAGCTGTTAATGTCACTACATTGTGTGCAGCATGAGGATGGGGCACAGTTTACACTTGGAGGGATGTTGGACCATGGAATTAAGCAGCAACTTGGACATTGAGAAACTTGCAAGATTTCTGAAGGGTCTTCCTTTTCTAAAGGGGAGATAAGGTCATGTCAGGCCACATGAAAAGAAAGGGGACTGTGGTGCTGCACATGCTCACAAACAGGCCTTGCAGAGGTCTCCTCTCAGCATCCAGGGCAGTAGGTTATGTAGTTGTAGCAGTGGGATTTTCTCCCGCTTTGGGATCCCCTGTGCAGACCTCAGTGGCCAGACCTGTGGTGCTCTGCAGGAGACCAGCCTGGAGCTGCTTATGCCAGAGAGAAGGGCAGCAGGAACCAGTGCCACTGCCTGACTCCCAGCAGGGTTGGAGCCGGTTTCTGCAGACTGCCTGGACTTCTCAATGATATTCGTTCTGCTGTGACTCATTTTGCTTTTTTCAATAAGAAACTAAAATGAAAGATGGTTTACAATATCAACATCCTTACAGAATGCTTTGTGCTCTTCTCTTTAGAAAAATAAGGAAATTATTACTGTCATCTAGGTCCACAATATGACACAGGCATCACATGCTGCAGGGAGCTTTTAGAGCAGTGGTTGGGAACCATGCCACTGAGAGAGGGCAGATCCTCTCTCCCCAGCTGTGTCCTGTATCCCTGGGGAGCCAGTAAGCCACTGCTCCCCCAGTGATAAGATGCTACATTGCCACATTGTGAGGCAGCACTTCCGGACCCTGATGAGTTTTACTGGCCTCTCAGCATTAAGTGTCCAGTCTGGGAGAGAAAAGTACAACTTAGCACTTTTTTCCTGAAAGATGGGCAGCCTTTGGTGGCAGGAGGTAATAGCACAGGTTCTTGTTTTGAGCGGTGCTGGTCTCTGCTGCAGACTGATGTATTCCAGCAGCAATAAGTTAAATGCAGCACTGACAACAAACAACAAAGTAGAAGCAGGCTGAAGTCGCATGCCTCAGAATGCTAAAAGCAGGTGACTCCCTGGCAGCCAGGGCCAACTCTAGCACTGAGATGCTGTCGGGGGTCAGTCTGGGGCTGTAATATAACAGCAATAAAACCTCCCCTGAACATTCATGAGCAGAGAACGCTTTCCTGGCGACCACTGGTGCAGGGGTGGGCTGTGCTCAGGCTGGTGTGCGCAAGGTGAGCGGGGAGGTGACACAGTGCAAGCAGCTCCCGACGGGCCCTGCCGCAGCGCGGCCACCGTCTGCAGTGCCACCGTGTGGGCTCCTCGGCTCGAGCAGCAGCCGGGGGGGGGACACCGGAGCTCTGAGCAGCAAGGGTGTGCCTCAGCTTCTCGTTCTCCCTGTGCGAGCAGTTAAAGGGTGTTTCGGGTACGCGAACGGTCGGATGCCGCTGGTGAGGAGCGGAGCTGTCGGAGCTGAGGCTGTGGAGGAGGGAAGTAGCACGGGCCGGCACGCTTATCACCTGTGAGTCTACTCCTCGCCCAAGCACCTTGGTATTCCCCATCTTCCTGGCTCACTCTGCTACTGAGCTTGCCCATCCCTTAGGGTCTCCGAGTTTAAATTTAACCGGGAGGAGATGGTAGGCAGTGGGGTGGTGTTACTTTGCCCACGTAACAAGTGATGTAACAAGTGATAAGACAAGAGGAAACTGCCTCAAGCTGTGCTACAGGGAGGTTTAGATTGGATATGAGGAAAAACTTAGCTGAGAGGGTGGTCAGGGCTGCCCAGGGCAGTGGTGGAATCACCATTCCTGGAAGTGTTCAAGAATGTAGATGAGGCCTTTAGTGACATGGTTTAGTGGTGGTCTTGGCAGTTCCAGGGTAACAGCTGGACTCAGAATCATAGAATAGTTAGTGTTGGAAAGGACCTTAAGATCATCTAGTTCCACCCCACCCCCCCCCTTCCGCCATGAGCAGGGACACCTCACACTAAATCATATCACCCAAGGCTTCATCCAACCTGGACTTGAACACTGCCAGGGATGGAGCATTCACTACCTCCCTGGGGACTTGGTGATCTTAAAGGTCTTTTCCAACCTAGTTGATTCTGTGATAAGGGAGAGAGACAGGGAGGGAAAATCCACCAAGCAGGGGACAGGTGCTGTATTTCTTCTGGATTGCCATAATAACACAGAAATAATGCCAGAGAAAATGCCCAGATTTTGTGGCACTGGCTCCTCTCTAAGCTGTGACACTGAGTAAGACTTCTGGAAAGTCACACTGACAGAAAAATGGCTTCATATATAACTGTGAAGCCTTTTGCTTGTAGATGCTATACATTTCCCCCCCTCTTCTCTGCCATTCCTGTCTCCATAGCATGCCATGCTTTTTGCTAAGCAAATTGTTTCCTTCTACAAGCTTCACACTGGCCCCAGCTTCATGGGACCTGAGCATGTTAATTCACCTGCTGAGGACATTTCTAATGCTTGTTTCCTAGTGAAAGCCATGGCTGTGTGCACACAGAGCGGCTGCTGCTCTCACCTGGGTGACTACACTGGGTGCCTGAGGAGCGGTGTACTCCTCTGCCCCAGGACCATCACTGTCAGTGGGTCCCTCATCGTGCTATGGCCAGCATGGGCAGGCATAGACATCAAGTATAGCCACAGTGCTGTGCGACCACATGTGGGAAAGCCGTAGCTGTAGGAATATCTCCTGCTGCACCCAAGATGGGTTTTTCCCGGTCTCTTCAAAACAAAGCAAAATATGCAGAACTAGCATCTACATCATCACAAGATGAGAAATTCCAGCTCTTGTAAACCCAGCTGTCATCACCCAGTCATGTGAGCTGCTCTGGATTCCTGCCGCTGACTCTAGTATTTCTACACAGTTATTATTTTAACAATGATCTTCTGCTACATTTAACATGGGAAATGGGATCAGAGAAACAGCCACTTTTGTGGGGAAGTTTATATTGAAAATACAGCACACAGGTATATCCTTTTACTGCTGAAGCAGTTTATGCATGGTTTTAATCTGAAGGCAAAGTTTTCTTCAGAGTACTTGTTCAGACATTTTTAAGATGTAAATACATAGAAGTCAAAACTTGAGCAAAACCTCTTAGGGACAGCTAGACTTTTAGCAAGACTTAGTGACACTGACGGTTGTTCCCCTTTAACATTTGTAGACATTACCTTTCCCTTCACACAGTCAAGAGGTGGTTGTCTGGGGGTGCTGGCTGGCTGATGGCTACTGTGGCCCCTTTTGGGTTGCCTAGGCCATATGAGGGCCATCCCCTCCTCAAGACTGGACCAAATGTTGGATAAATGTCAAAGGTGCCATTGTCTGAGGAGGTGTAAGCACAGAGGCAGCATGAAGAAGTTGCCTGTCATGTTGTGAACATGGTGTTTAAGACTGGTGGGCCACATCCTGGACTGTTTGCTGGGCTTTTATGATCCAGGGCTTTCATGAGTACTGAATCTTGTTTGGACAAAGTCACCTCCCTCAGTTGGATGCAGCTGCCACAGGTCAATGGAGTTCAAGGACTTGAGATTGCTCAACCTATTTCAGAAATAAAACTGGAATTTCAATCCCTTTGTTTATCCTGTTGTGACTCCATTGATTTACTTGGCACCCCAGTTTTACAGGGTTATAACAGGACACCCTTATCCAGGAGACAGCACGAGACCAAGGCACGGATTTAAGTCAAGGCTATTGAATTAACTGTCAATCTTTCATAACGTAAAAATACCGCATTTGGCTAAAACTCAACTAGCTGCAGAAGAACCAGATGCAATGTTAACTACAACAGTTCTCATACATCTGAACTAATGAAAAGAAGTTATGCTAGTGGGCTATATAGGCTATGTGCATAAAGGATGGAATGATGTTTTGGCAAACATTTTGTAAGGGCTGTAGCATGAAAGATAAAAGCCACAATTTTTCAGATATGATCCCCTGTCCCACGGCATTCAACATTACTCAAAGGTAAGCTTTTGACTCTGGGGTAAGCTGCTGACCAAAGCTCAACAGTTAGTAGAGTACAGTGTCCTTAGGCGGTGGGAACTGATCTATAGAGTATATAGTCGTCAAGTAAAGCTATGGAGGCAATCACAACTCCAAGCCTAATGAATGTTTTCACCCTTCTCCAGTCACCCTGATAAAAAATTGATCCCTTAAATGGCAGCTGTAGAGATTTCCTGACCTGTTCCACCTTCCCTCCCCAGCTGTTGGTTTAACACCAGCATCACCCAGGTCTGAGCAGCTTTCTCTTTCCTTCACTGATCAGATGGTTGGAGATGGTCTCAATATGTCTCCAGGTTATCTTGGCACACAGCAAATGCATGTTCAGCAGCAGCTGCATGTGCAGCCCAGCAAGTCTTCAGACAACTTGGAAACTGCTGGGACATTTCATTGTTATTGTCTTTACTGTGTTTTGTTTGCCCAATCTGTGATTTTTCCCTCACAACTTGGAAAATATCTCAGCTGAGGCCAAAAAAAGGCATTTAGTGTTTTTTGCTTGGGGAATCATGTTTCTGTCCAAGATTTTCAGCTCACAGGACTCCCTGGAGCAGCACTTACTGGCCAGAGACACAGATGTAGTCTATGTGGTGACACCAGGGATCTTGTCATTAGAGGTACCAAGACATGCAGTGGGGACAGACTGTGTGGAGACCTCATAGCAGCCTTCCAGTATCTGAATGGGGCCTACAAGGATGCTGGAGAGGGACTATTCATTAGGGACTGTAGTGATAGGACAAGGGGTAGCAGGTTAAAACTTAAGCAGGGGAAGTTTAGATTGGATATAAGGAAGAAATTCTTTACTGTAAGTGTGGTGAGGTACTGGAATGGGTTACCCAGGGAAGTTCTGAATGCTCCATCCCTGGCAGTGTTCAAGACCAGGTTGGACAGAGCCTTGGATGACATGGTTTAGTTGAGATGTCCCTGCCCATGGCAGGGGGGTTGGAACTAGATTATCTTAAGGTCCTTTCCAACCCTAACTGTTATATGTTTCTATGATTCTATGACAGACTGGCAGACAAAACCACTTTGCATCCGTTGTTTTAGGCTCCTAAAATTGCAGCCCTGTTTGGATTTCATCTGGACAATTAGAAACAAGAATTACTCATCACCACTGAGGCCGGCTTTGAGCCCTTGCTGAGTAGCAATGTCTTGGTGTGCATCTGCAGGGATTTTGACCTGTGGTTGCATGAACTCCCATCACCTATGGGAAAGCTGCAACCTCTTCTTACAGGCTCCAGACCAGCCTTGTGAAAGGAACAGTCCAGGAGAGCCAACTGCAGTGTCATTGCTCTGGGAACACCTTCAGTAATTCAGTAAAAATGGATGTTTGACTAAATGCCAGGCAGAAGGAAGGTCAGAAAGAAGGATGATTAATAGCAAACACTGGCTTGTGTCTTCCTGCTGTGATCTTGCTCTGCAAAGTGAAGGCAGATTAGGCATTAATCTCTTTCAGGTGCTTTCAGGCTTCTTCATGTGAGGGAGCAGGGCTAAAGCAGGGCTTGTCTCACTTCCTGCCCATTGGGCCCCTGCATACTGCTTCTGCCCCTTTGCAACCACATCACTCCTCTGGGACAGTTTCAACAATTGCTGGAGTGGGTGATTAGTAACAGGAATTTAGTCCTCTGCTCACAAAACCTTTGATGTACCCAGAAAAAGAAGAAACCACGTGGTCTGCTTTTTGCAATCATTCCTCTTCTCCTCCAGTTTTCCTGGAATTCCTCTCTGTGGCTTGGGATCTTCACTTCTGCCCCTGCATGTATGTAGATACATAGCTGTTGTCTCTCCTGCTTTTTCTGCTTAACCATTCTCCCCCTAGCCAAGCTACTTGGCTGGCTCATTCCCCTGCTACCAGTTCCATTACTTTTTTACTTCTGCATCTTTCTCCTGGCAATTCTGATCTATTACAGTATTCTGTACTGGATCTGCTCTTGTCCTCGTGCTGTAGCAGGGAGCTGGCTCCAAAGGGAGGATGTGGTTTGCCATGTGCAATGTTGTGCAAAATGGTACAGCCCAGCAGTGTTTGCATGTTACTGCTGATATTAAGTTTTGTCCTTTTAGTGTTACAAGGCAGATTGTAGTTGCAAAGATTGACTCAGTGAAGCATGTAGAACCCACAAGGAGAGTAACACTAATATGATCAGAAACCAAAATGCTTAGTTTATAAAAGTAGAAGGTTTGGCTATGGATACTCTAAAATGAATACAAATATCTTCCAGTTTAAAACAGTATTGTAAAAAAACCCAGAAAACTGGTAGGGGGTGTGCTGCTCTGTACAAGATATATTATCTAATCTTGTTTGATCTGTCAGTCATAACAATGCAACTGTGTAGCCTCACTGAATGATTTATATATTTGGGTTTAAGACTGGCCCTTGGGCTTATTCCGTATCCTCAAGCACACAAATCTCCTGTTGGCTTTGCTCTTGAAAAGGCAAGTGGCCAAGCCATGGCACTAGAAGTAGCTGTTCAGCTCTATTGTCTGGGTTAGGGTTAATCACAGCGGCTTGCTTCTTTCAGTGCTGAATCATCAAGGGGAAAAAATGTAAGCTTGGCAGTAAAATATGTATGTGCTGCACTGTAGATTTTCAAGCTTGCCTTTGCAAATTAAAACCAGAAGCATATATTAAAGGGAGGGCTCAGAAAGCTTGAAATGGCTTTTCTCCCCTTCAATAAGGTATTTTATCCATAATCTTAAATAGAAGCTGTACTACTGAAAGCACTTCTGTAGCCCTGGTGGAATAGACAGAGTACAGAAATAAACACAAAAAAATGGAAAAGGTTGTTCTGGGTCAGAAAGAAAAAGGTCTCTTTGTACCAACCTGTCTGTGGATGGGACTGTGAGAGGAGGCAGCCTTGTCTCCCTCTAAGCCCAGAGAAGCCTCTGCTCAAAAAAGGAGATGTAAGCTATTTCAAACACAGAAGCAGCAGCAACTGAAGCCTGCCAAGCTAATCTGGAGACCTGAGAAACTCTCTGTATACTATTTAAAAGGGACAGTAAGTGGTTGAACTCTTCTGGCATTGCCTGACCTCTTACAAAATGAGCTATAATGGGTAGGGACAGGGATTTGCTGGTTCTTTCTGTATGCAGAGACACAAAGCCATGGTTGCAGAGCTTCAGGAACAGAGCACGCAGCTGTGGCTCTGGAGCTGGCCTCGGAGGGTTTCCTGCTGCCTGCTCTCCAGGCTCTGGCCCAGCTACGTGCATCCACACTTATTTATATAAGTGCACATACTGGACAGTTATCTTTGGCCCTCGCAGAGCCGCACCCTCCAAAACATATGCAAGCATTGGCAATAGGACACATAGGAGAAGTCCAAGCACCACATCAGCACACAACATTTAAGACTTGCTATAAAGCAAGGTCTGGAAAACACAGAACTTTTCTCTCTTGCTTTTATGCATATTATCTGCTGATAAGCATTTTCAATCATGGGTGTTCACAGACAGAGCTGTGGCTGACATATAGGTCATATGGCAGCTTGTGCTGTGGTGGGGAGAAGGGTTACATTTAGGGCAGAACTGATCTCTGAAAGCAGAAGAAGCTGTGTAAAAGTCTGTAGCAGAGAAACAGAGAGAAAACAGCACAGTATGATAAAAAAAAAAAAAACAGTGAGACTTAGGTTTAAGCCTAAACTTAGATCTAGGCTTAAGAACCAGAAAGAAGGAACCAGTTTTGCTGCTAATTAAGGAATGAGTCTTAGTAGCTCTGAGGTTGTGAGGGACATCCTGGGCCAAAAGTAGTGAAAAGCTTTATCTTGTGCAGAAGAACCACCCCTGATTATCATATACTGAGATGAATAACACTAGTTGCCATGGGAAAGGTTTATACGAATTTGGGTTCCTCATGCAAAAAAGGTATCTATCCTCTTCAGTCAGCATCTTTGTTAATAATAGCCATGTTCTTTATAGATTGCCTCTCTCCCTAATTTGATCAAAATAATAAACTGTAGAAGCCAGGTAGCAGACAGTCTGAAACCAGAGCTGCCTTTACTTCTGCTATGCTAACATCTACTCCTGCTCACAAAATGATCCGGTCCTCTTGTGAACCCAGCTGCAGCGTATGACTTGGATAAATTTTACGTATCTCTTCCAATGGCTATCCGTTTCTTCCCGACACCTCTCCCTGCCAGCTGAGCGGAAATAGGCATCTGCTAAACACAGTAAGGTTGTTGCTGCTTCTCAGAGAGACAGAGCAAAGGGAAGCAGCAGCACCATGCCAAGACCCTGCCTGCTGCATTTTCCCTTTGGTTTCCTCTGCTTGTTCCAGCTTGTTGCTAAAATACCTTTCTTGCTCCAGCTGAATTAGCAGAATACTGAGACACCATTGAAAGCAGGTTTGTGCCACGTGTCAGACTGACTGATGGCTATAGCACTCCTGCACAGTAGTAGCCGTCTGGGAGATGGTGTGTGCTTCGCTTTTGTGATTTGATCAGTGCATGCTGGAGGGACAAACAAAAAGGACATTTGTAGCTTGGTCATGGAGCCAGCAGAGGCGAAATGCCTCTTACCTTTGAGGAAACCTGAGCAGCTGTGGAAACACCATTCATACTCCCCAGATAATCCCACAAAAAACTACACATGAGCCTTTAGTCTAAACTAATAGCTACAATACAGTCATTTTCTGCTGAGGAGAAAAAAATAGCAAGTGTTTCTTAAGCCACCCTTCAAGGTAAGGAAGGTGATTCATTGCTGACAACCCTGTTGATAACCAGAGTGTCACTCATCTCATCGGGACGTGGCTGAGCTCAAGGCAATTCCATCCACACCAAGTTTTCCCTCTGATGGAATGCTTGTTTGGCTCCACACTTGCATCCAAAGTCTCACAAGCTGTTGTGGGTATGATGGCATTAAGATATAAGACTACCCAGATTCAGAAAGGTAGTGACATCCAATTTTATCAGCAGGATAATTGCTGGAGCTCTTACCAGCAAGAGATCACTCCTTCCTCTTTCTCAGCTAGCACTGTACAAAAGGCTATTCCTTGATTGTCCCCATATGTAAAACTACTTGCAGTATCCAGCTGAGATGAAGCTTTTTAGAAATGCCTTAACCTTAATAACTAACTCACTGAGGGGATTGTGCCTAACTAAGGGAAACACTGAAATCTATAACAGAAGGCACTGTTGATGAACCAGGTATTGTTTATTGCTGTTAACATTATGTACCAAGTCAGGAAAGGACTTTGCATGGATATAATTTTTTCCAGCTTACTGCTTACCAGAACTTGCTGGTGTCAGAGATGGGCTGTTTCTGCTAGTTCTGACCCCTCATTTGTTTTATGAGGTAATGTGGATCAGTGACAATTCATAATATAGAACCAGACTAATTTCCAATTAAATGTCTCCTTCCAAGATAAAATTCCAGGGTTAATTTTGTTCTTATTATAATGATTTTATTTTGGCTAAAGAAGGATCAGCTTGTTAGCAACACATATGCTGATGATTACGTTTAAACAAACATGCCAGGAATAGAAGTTTAAACTTGGTAGAAAAAAATATATAATGAATTTGGTCTTATGAGGGCAAATGCTTGATTCACTAAGCAAGAAGCTATGTGCCTGTCCCCCAGTGAGAGCTATAGGAAAGAGCAACATAGCTAGATCCCCAGTACATCACAAGGAAAGCAGACCTGTTGGTGTTTAAAAAGCTTGTGCATAGTGGCTTAGCTCCTGTGAGGCAATGGTGAAAACGAGCTGTGATACCTTGGTAGCAATATTTTTCTTTAGTTGCTGGTATAAGAGAAGGGCAATATAGAGTTATTGGCCAGATGAGCAAAAGAGACCCCTCCTTGGCCATCAAACCATGTTCCATCAAAATCAGAGAGCTTCATTTATTTGACTTAGCAAATAGAAAGCTAAGGAAGGGAATCTGGTTGCTCTCTGCAATAGCATAATGAAGGCATGCACCAGGGAGTGCAGAGAGCTATTTAAGCTAAAGGACAATGCTGGCACAACAACAGATGGTTATAAACTGGCCACAAATACTTTTAGGCAGGAAATTAAAAGGCAATTTCTAGCCATTAGAGGAGAGAGCTTTTGGAAAAGCTTTCCCATGAGAGCAGTTGGGCAGGAAAATAATTAGTTTTAAGATGTTATTAAAAGGATAAAAAATGACATTGCTAGAGATAGGATGAAGTGGGATGGGGAAGAAATACATCCCCTCATACCCACCAAAGGCTTAATTGCTTTACAAGAAAGGTATGCACAGTGTTATGGGGGAAGATCCATAAGGCATCTTAGCATGTATGGAAGGACTCATATAGACTGTTATATTAAACCAGATTACTAAAGACCTACATTTTCATTGCTGACATTTCCTAGGCACACAATTTACAGTTTTTTAAGTACGCCTAGAAATATTATCAAGCTGTCAGGGCTGGGCAGCTCAATGTCTTTTTCAAATATAGGCCTGATTTCTTATACAACCACACTTTAGATATATTGTCAAGTCCTGGGGCTTGGCTACCAGTGAAACCCCTGGATCTGGGACAACTGTTAGAGAGACCAGCATATGTGTCAGTGCATGAGGCAGCTGGGAGATCAATAGCCTCAGGGGACAGCAACTGGGGTCTCAGTATGTCCAGGATGAACTACTGGAGGGATCCACCTATACTTCGTTTCTACCAATGGTCTTTCATCCTGACTAGCTGGTGTACCTGCCTGTACTGTGTTTTCTCTTTGTGTATCTATGTAATATGTCCCTGTTGGCAATACATGTTTGTTCCTGGTATGCCTGGACCTCAAGGCATAGAGCTGCAGCAACCCTTTTGAGGCTACCAGATTGGACAATTTGTAACATAAGGAAGTACAATGGACACATGCCCATTAATATTTTTTGGGTTTTTTTCCTCTTCATTTGCAGGTCAATGCCAAACTGTACAGAAAGGTATGATGTGACTTCACCTGCCGTCCTTGGAGAATCTCAAATACTTAAGTATTTCTTAATTATTTCTGATAAGTTTTCTAATGTTGGTGCTATAGTAGGTCTTGTTCCTAGAGAGATGATCTCTTTCACACAAGGCAGGATTTTGCTGCTGTGACAATGGCATTTGTTACCAGCCAGAGACATTAGCAAGAGGAGTCTCGAATGTAGGCCTATTACCATAATAGCCAGTCATTTTATGGAGAGACATCTCTCTACTACTCCCTTTTCACTTCCGAGTGGGTTGACGATATTACTGACATTTATCCTTCTTAAGATGCTGTCCCTTGCCCATGGCAGGGGGTTGGAACTAGATGATCTTTAAGGTCCCTTCTAACACAAACCATTCTATAATTCTATGCATATGAGACAGCCTTTTTTCTGGAAAACAGGCTTTATTGATTTTGATGTTTTCAAAGATATTTGTTAAATGATCTCTCGTGTGGTCCAGTACTTCAGTGTTTTCTGGGCAGGTATTTGTCCTTTCATTGCTGTTCAGGTATTGAATTAACAACATAAATCTTATATTAGAAACAATCTTTATCAATCAGACAACCTTTAATGCCCTATCAAATTGTCAGGTACCTTTTGAATTCTGAATGAAATCTACTTGCATCAAACTGTTCACAATCAATCTCCACACCAAGCATACTTTCCATCATCTTTTCATAGATGGTTTTTGACATCAAATTCATTTGAAAGTATTGCAAACTGCCTCCAGTCTATCTGTGAACAAAAAAATAAGTCCATTGCAATGTTATTTGTTATGCTGTCTTTGAACTGTGCAGAGTATCAGTGAAGTGAATTATTTTTCTTATGTTAATCTCCTTTTCATAGCCAAATGCGTGGACATTGCCTTAAGTTCTTGTACTGATGTTGCCTATACTCAAATGTCATATCCTAATTTTCTGGATCAGAAATCTCGAGAAGTGATTGAGTACAGCTCTGAGTACATCCTCATCAGTGTGCTGCAAAACTTGCTCCAGGGAGAATGCAATCCAGACCTGAGGCTCCTGGGCTGCTCAGTGCTGGCCCCACAGTGCGAAAAGGACAAAGTAATAAAGCCTTGCAGGCATGTCTGTGAAAAACTGAAAAAGAATTGTCTCCATGCCTTTGATGCAATAGACATGGCTTGGCCCTACTTTTTAGACTGTGACCGCTTTTTTGCTGGAGAAGAAGAGGGCTGTTTTGACCCATTGGCAAAGCTGCGAGGTAAGGAAGGAAGCTCTGCTGATGCATTTTACTCATCTAGATGGGAAGGGTCTCATCTCACTCAGCTTCATGTGTCTGTGTCCTGGTTTTGGCTGGGATAGAGTTAATTCTCTTCCCAGTATCTGGTGCAGTGCTGTGTTTTCAGCTTTAGTCTGAGAACAATGCTGATAACACACCGATGTTTTTAGTTGTTGCTCAGTGATGCTTAGCCTGATCAAGGGCTTTTCAGTCTCATGCTCTGCCAGCAAGGAGAACAAGAAGCCAGGAGCGAGCAGAGACAGCACACCTGACCCAAACTGGCCAAAGGGGTATTCCATACCACAGCACATCATGCTCAGTATATAAAGTGGTGGCAGCTGGCTGAAAGGGGCTGATCATTGCTCAGGCATGGGCTGGGTATCAGTCAGTATTGGTGGTGAGCAATTGTATTGTGCATCACTGTTGTTTACTGGGTTTTATTCCCTTTTCTCTTTTTGTTGTCTCCCTTATTATTACAATTATTATTATGATTAGTAGTATATTTTACTTTATTTCAAATATTAAACTGTTCATATCTCAGCCCATGGCTTTCATCTTTTTCTGAGTCTCCTCTCCATCCCACTGGGGAGTTGGGGGTGGTGAGCAAACTTCTGTGCGGTACTTATTTGATAGCTGAGTTAAACTGTAACACTATGTCACAAAACTTTTCCGCTTGTAATCTCAGCTGTAAGGTGCGATTCATTTTGTTCCATATATTTTAAACACTAAAACTGTGCTCAAGAAGCATCTGTTTCTGTCCCTCATATAAAAAGAACATCAAGACAGGCAGCTAAGAGCTAGATGTTTGGACTGCCAATGTGCATTTAAATAAGCCCTGCTCTGTGTGACAGCTGTCTATATATGTGAAATATATTATTTAAAAACTGGCACTTTAATGCACTCATAAATACGTGACTGCTTGACAAGCTCATTAAAATAATTTCATTAATAATTGTCACAGATTTTTCTTCAATAAAGATCCAAATAACTGAAGACAGCTGAATCTCATAAAAAATTCATTTAATCCACTAGATTCAAAGGGAGAAATCTGTACATTTTGTCACTAAAATGTACTAAGCATGCTGAAGTCCAAATTATAACTGGAGGTTGCACAAATTATTTGTCACTGTGCATATGCATTAGTATGATTTTGCAAAGTATGCCACGATAAACAGTGTGGGATGTGCTGCATGGATTGAAGGTTTTGATTGCAGCTGGTTTTTTATACTTTTACTGCTGCTGAAAAAGTGTTTTGCAGAAAAGTGCAGACATCCGTACAGTCCTCTGTGCATCATGCTTTTAAACACTGTGTTACAATTCTTCTTTACAGGAGAAGTAGTTGTTGAGGAAGATCAGCCTTCAGACTTGCCAGGAACTTTTATCCAGTTCAAACACCATTCATATTCCCAAATGGTGAGCATGTTGAAGAAGACTGCTTCTAAGTGCTCCCATATTGCAACAACCTACAGCATAGGTCGCAGTTTTGAAGGGAAGGACCTTTTTGTGATTGAGTTTTCAACCAAGCCTGGACACCATGAACTGCGTGAGTTATATCAGTGTTGATCAGGTTGCTTAAGGGGAGTCCAGATTATCTGGGTGAAAACAGGTCTTTTTAATGGGATATCACTTAAACTGTGAAAAGCATTGATTCAAAAACTTTTCTCCTCCTTTGCATTCTTGAAATGATTTATTGTAGCAATTACAGTCCTGGTTCAATTTCATATCTTTATGACCTCCGTTTATGGTTGTGGATGACATTCCTTGTTTCTAGATGTATGACCATGCACTTGGTTGCAGTGATATGGCTATTATTTATTTGTGTCCAGCATTCAAAGAAGCTGGAATTGGTTTCTGTTACTGACCTGCCTGCCCTCTCCATCATGTACCACTTTCTCAGTCTCCTTTTATTTATCACTGTACCATCAAACCCTACACACTTCCTACAAGTATTGCTCTTCTCTAGTCCTTCACATCCTAAAATATGTAAAACTTGTGAGAAGGCCTCAGACACAGAAGGACACTGACATCAAAAAAGAGCAAGAGCGGCACAGAAAACAGTCTTTTTGAGCAGAGATTCAGATCAGTGCAACGCATATCAGTGTAGCTGGTAAATGATAGCAGGAATTTATGTTCTCATAGAAGCTGAATACCTTTGGTATATGAGTCCTCACAGCTTTTTTTCAATGGGGACCAGTGCTGATCTCTGTTTTGTATATTCATTATTGAGACAAAGAGGGACAGATTTTTAAATGTTTTACATCCTTGAACGCCAATCATTTTCAGGTCTTCCTCATAGGAGAAGGAAAACTCCTACCTTCAGACCTGGGCTGATGTAGCTCGTCCAGCCTTGTATGGTCTTCCATTGAAGAGAAGGACGCTCTTACAAAACCTACGACCTGTGGACTTTGCTGTCACCGTCCTAGCTCGCTAGGCCTGGCAGTTAAACCTCAAGTGTAAAGGGTGGGGACAGCTCTGCTCAAGCTGCCCTCACCTAAAAAATCCACTGTGCAGGCTGGAAGGGCTTGCTCCCACTTGTTGGTGTGGACAGATGAGGGTCAATATGGTAGGTGACAAGGTGCATGGGAAGCTGCAGATCCAGCATCACATGTGGGCAGACCAGCGTATGGGTAGCTGGAGATTACACAGGAGATGACAGTCCTGGTCGGACACTCTCTGATTGCCTAAGCACCCCTTTTTCCAACCAGATTTGCATATCCCACATGCCCTCGGTCATCTTGCTTGTAGTAAGCGTGGTTAAAGCCCTTCCCAAATCTTCTCTCACAAAGCCAAGCCATCAATATTCATTATTGAGACAAGAAGGGGCAGATTTTTAAATGTTTTAAATCCTTAAATGTCAATCATTTTCTTAGGGAGTATTAGATATTATTTTCCAGTTACCAGCTCCCAGCTAAAAAAGAGTACCCAACTGAATCTGGTGACTGCTATGGCTATTGCAGCATACCAGAAGCCTCAGGCTGCTTTTCATTGGGCTAGCTCCAGCACCAAAGCAACCTCAGCAGTGCAGCAGAATGGAGCCACATCTGACTTAATACTTTATTGAGAGTTGGTCGTAAGGTTCTTTCCTGTCTTAACTGTTCTATGATTCTATGATTATCATCTCAGGTCAAGTGATTGTGTCCTCTGTGTGCTATGCTGCAGGGGAGGCAGAGAAGACTGGTGTTAACTTTCTTTCCTCTTGGCCATGTTGCCTTGCATGGTGTAGAGGTATTTTGAGGTGCCTTTAAACTTCATCAAGGTCCCAGTCTTACACATCTTACACAGAGCAAAGATCTACATTAACTATTTCCTCTCTGATCATCCTTCCTCTCTTGTGTAAAGAAAAGAAGTTATAGGTGTCTTTTTAAGCTGATACTCCATTTGCAAACAAAACACAAGCCTATGAATCAGACTTTTGATACTTCGTTTGCCAGCAAAACACAAAGCCTATGAATCAGACTTTTAAATTAAAACTGTGATATAGCATGATAAGAGGTGGTAGTTTAACACATTATCTAGCATTTCCTTCTAAATCTATTGCTTCATGCAGCTTAGGACAGCATAAAAGAGGTTGGAAATAGCTTTAGAGCTGGAGGTTTTGCCAGCCTGAACAAGCTGCCATAATAGCTCTGTGCCAGCCCTTGTCCAGTGTTTATTGCTTGAGGCTGGCCAGGATCAAAGATGAAGATAAAGGGATAGACAGGAGAAGGTGTCTCAAAAGTGCATCTATTTTACACTTTCCATTAGTCTTTAAGGAAGGATGGAGATTGAAAGAATAGCTGGGGGGAATAGTGAAGTTATATGTTTCTAATAGTCCTATTTCAAGGCTATTTAACCTAAACGACACTTTTTATGCACGATCCAATTTCTTTTCCAAATAGAGGGATAATATAATATATTATGCATCTGCAGGTCATTTCTGGGATCTGTGACAATATAAGACATTCAATTTACCCAAGGAAAATGAGAGTGCCAGCAGTGTATTTTGTTCCTTTCCAGCCACGTCTTGGCATTTTTGTTTGCAGCATTCTTTGCTCACAATTAATGATGAGCTCAGCAAAAGCTCAGAGCAATGAATGCCTCATACAGTTTGGGATCCTGGAAGTATGGACTTACTTTATTTCACCCTATTTCAATTGTTGAACTGACTGGAACTGGTGTGCTATTTACAGAAATGTATGCATTGAATTAGTGTAAATAAAACTTTCTGACTCATCAGTAAGCTATCTGGGTTACTCTGCTTCTGGAAGTCATCCAGGTATAATCAAATTAAAGTATCTCATTACTTCATATTCCACAGTCAAGCCAGAATTTAAGTACATTGGCAATATGCATGGAAATGAAGTTGTGGGGAAAGAGCTACTAATATACCTCGCACAGTATCTGTGTTCAGAGTATCTTCTCGGGAACCCTCGCATCCAGACCTTGATTAATAACACAAGAATTCATCTCCTACCTTCCCTGAACCCTGATGGGTATGAACTGGCTGCAGAAGAGGTAAAAGATTTTTTTATAAGCAAATGTTTAGAGCTTCATGTTTCTAAAAGTCGCCATGGGAAAGGACAAAGTGGGAAGGGAGTAACACATATGGGAGGGAGTGTTAATAATCAGCAGCCAGAATCCAAGGCTGGTTTGTTTGTAGGTTTCTTTCCAAAGATGATGTGAATAGACCTAAGAGACATGTTTTTCATTTTTGCTGCCTGCATGCAATGACGTGGGAATGACTGTTATTTTTTCACACATTTAGCATGGTCTGCTCTCAGTTCTAGAACAGAATGCCCACTGACTCACTATTATCACTGTTAATTATTTTATAAGGAAATGTAGTTTAAAGCTGTGGAATAGATGTTCTTCTGTACTGTCACACTTCCATAATGAATAGCAATTTTCAGAGATGGGTGTAAACTGGAGCATAGGAGGTTCCACGTTAACATCAGGAAGAACTTCTTTACTGTAAGAGTGACAGAGCACTGGAACAGGTTGCCCAGGGGGGTTGTGGCGTCTCCTACGTTGGAGATACTCAAGGCTTGCCTGGACAAGTTCCTCTGTGATGTACTCTAGGTTACCCTGCTCTTGCAGGGGGGTTGGACTAGATGATCTTTTGAGGTCCCTTCCAACCCTTGGGATTCTGTGATTCTGTGATTAGCTGGTTTCTGAAGGAGACCTGCAAAAGTTCTATTACGTGTTACCTGACATTCTTCTTCTTTTCACCTCACTTTTATCACTAGCACCATTAACATGAAAAATAGGACCATTCTTTTTCTTCACTGCTCATATAATGACTTCTGTCTGTTGTATGAGGCTGAGGTTATTGCATTCTGCATGATTCTCTCTTGGACCATCAGCTATATTTTAATTTTTCTCCTCCTCTAACCCACTCTGCATGCTGCTCTGTGCTGAGTAAGAAGTTGCTGTGTTCCTCTCATGAGTCACATCACTGGTGAGTGAAATGCTTCCTGCATTCTAGCTACTGCATTGGTGTTCATGGGGATAAAAAAAAAGACTAGTAAGTGTGTTTTTGTAACAGTATAGACATTTTCAGTTTACTTCTTTTAAAACTTCCCCTTAATTAAAATGGCATTTTACATAATTCCCAGAAAATGATATTTTGAAACAAGAAGTTATTCTGAGCTTGGCTTCTACATTATAAATTAGGGAGCTGGTTACAATGGATGGGTTGTCGGACGGCAGACTGCTCAGAACTTGGACCTGAACAGAAACTTCCCTGATTTGACGTCTGAGGCTTACAGAAGAGCTGGGATTCGTGGGGCCCGCCTAGACCACATCCCCATTCCACAGTCCTACTGGTGGGGTAAGGTATGAATTACATATTTTATGAATCACATATACTAGAGAGCAACTCATGAACTGAGAACCTGAGATTGGTTGGTCTGAAATTATTCTCCGGTAATCAGATTTTATAAGTAGGACTAAGCTAGACAGGCTCAGAATTGGCATGAAAAATCATGGTGTAGGTTGGGCCAAAGAGGCAGGTGTCACAAATAATTGGGAAAATTTGTGGATAATTTGGATTTTGCTATTTTAGATCAAGAATTAGGACTGTTAGAAGAGGGTCACAAGTGTGTAATGATTCAACATTAGTGATATAAGCTCTGGAAGCATGTTAAAGACTTTATCGATTTGGTTGTCTTTGCACTAAGCTCTGCACAGGTTTGATGCAACAGTGATTTCTGCCTTGGAAAATGTAAAAAGGTTTCACGTGAAGTTGTGTGGCATTACCTTCCACAAAAAGGATGGTTGTAAAATGACTGTAACCAGTTGGAGCAATGGCAACAGCCTGTGAAGCTGCAGTGGTACTGGAAGGGAGAGTTGCTGCTGCCTCCAGTAGTGGGGAGCAGGATACAGGCAGCTCTACAGGGCCTTGCTTGCATTATGTGCTGTCCAGGAATGCAAAGCTCCTGAGACCAGATCTAAATCCCACAGCATCTCTGATGCTGCCCCAGTGTTTTGGTACTCCATTTTACAGTAGTGAAATCTAGATAAAATCACCTCACTTCCTCCCAATAATGTACACATGAAGATGCAAGGCTGTGAGAAGCTCAGTGACACTCACTGTGTTAGACCATTTTTTTCAACATAACTAATTCAAGAAGTTTATATTATGCATATAGCCTAAAGCATCTCCAAATCCTTATGCTTTGATGAGGAAGCAATTTGCCTGTGACCTGAATGGCACCACAGTCTTAACTGCAACTTCACATGGATCAGAAACTTGGTAGTATACAGTCTCACAGCCCCACATCTCTCTTCTCCGCCAGTGGTACCATGGGACAGCCAAATCAGCTCTCCCGTAATGAACTTCAGCTTTGTGAGGCAGATGACCCCATGGCTCCTACAATAGTCATCTTTGAGCATGCAAAAACATTAGATTAGATGTTTCAGCACCAGCCTCTGAGTTTTCATTTACTTAATAGTGTTTATTATCTGCCTTATTAAAGTAATTATCCAAGTATTGCAGGGGATTGTATAAAGATCAGAAAATGAAAGCGAGCTCCCAGCCAATCCCTTAAACTCAGGAGATCTCTTTCTTGCCCGTAACGCTTGCTGTACAGCACATTTTGCTCCCCACAGTTATGAATTATTGTAGTAAGTGGTCTGAGGGCTCAGACTGAGAGACTTCAGGCTTTATTTGAAATTGTGTTAAACTGGCTTGATTCAACTAGAATTTGGAAGTCTGTGCCAGTGTTGGCTGGCATAGTCTCGAGGAAAATGAGGCTGGTTGCTTCTAAAAGGGAAAAAAGAAATCTTTGAAAGCCATGGAGACAGTGACTAATTGTAGTATAATCGACAGAAATGAGATGCAGGTTTAAAAGGATGTTGGCCATTCCTTGTGCTTATGCAGAAACATTTTATCTGTTTTCTAATTGTGTCCCAGTGTTCTTGTGAGATGAACACTTTAGAATTGATCTTTTCTGACTGAAAAAGACAACAGCTCTGGTGAAAAAATAGTGAATCAAAACCCACATTGAAGGAAAAGTCTGTGAATAGTCAAAGGTTGGAGTGACACAGATAGTATCCGCTGTCATCCAGTGGAGCTGAACCAGGATGTGCACACTGCAAACCTTTAATCATCATCCATGATGTCACTGAAGTGCTATTAGGATAAAAATAGTGATGTTGAAACTCCTGATTTTCCACAACATCTACTTCAGTAGGATGTTGCCTCTGTGACACAGCAGTGTTTCATGGCTTGTGCAGGTATCTAGTCAGGATGAGGGGCTGAATTTAGGGGTGCTTCAAGTAAAACTGTGTATATCTCCTTTGCCCTCTGAATTGCACCCTGAGACTGCTGTTTGAAAGCAGGGCTGATTCTGGCATCAGGCAGTGCGAGCTGGGGCAGCACAGGCAGGACAGAGAGCTGCTGAGATTCTGGGGCAGCAGCATCCTATGGAATGCTGAGGCTATGGGGCTTAGAGAGTGTGGGCTTGGTGCCAGGTCTTCAGCCACCCTGTTCACCTACTCACAGCCCCATACAAGCCACCTTATAAGGTTTTCTGCTCTTCAAATAGATGGGTTTAAAAGATTAATAAAGCACTTTCAGAGTTCAGGTGAGAGTGGCTGGTTCAGTCCCAAATTCCCTTGGGATAAAGGTCAGTATCAGACCATCCTAGTGCACTGTACAAAAACCAGAAAAGCAAATACTTTGACTGCTGTAGGTAGCATTCTTCAAACACTGCCGGGTTTCTTGTTATGGAGCCTGATGGGCTGTTTTCTTCTCCAAGCCCTTGTGTGAGAGTGTGTGGGAGACTGAAAAAAGTGCAGAGCATTTGTCCTTTGCTTTCAAGTGCCCTTTATCTGCCTTTTTAAAGATGTTGTTTGGGTCATGTCCTTCATGGAAACTCTGTGTCTAATCTTCCCTGTTGCGCTAAAAAATCTGGTGTACAAAGGGCATTTTGTGTGTTCCTGAGCTGGTCAGACTTTACCTGTTACAACTCAACTTACATTTCAGTTGCTTCTTTAAAATACCAAGGTTGAAAGTTTAAAGGGCTGTGACACAGAGATTCAGAGGCTTCCAGTAGGTTGATAGACAAAATTGGCCTGACCTGTTTCTCCTGAGGACAAGCGGCACAATCTGACATGTCCATATGCTAACCACAGACTACTGATTTAATGATTTACCTTAACAGCAGTGGGAACCCTCAGGTTGCTATTTCTTCCTATGTGCAAGGTACAGCCTGTTCAGAAATCACAGCTGCAGTGGCTGGAGGCACTAGTTCAGCTCAGAGAATTGCCTTTTAAGGAAACCTGGGAACTAGAAGGATTCATTTAATAGCTATGGCACCTGAAGGGAGGTAGCCCCTTGCCTAGGTCAGGAATAGGCAGGGTAATATCTTCTTAAATAATTCCAGGTAAAACTGTATTTAGACGTGGTTTCTTCATTGCTGGGAGCTGTAATACATCCATGGTGCACCTCTACTTCACAGTGTTTTCCTCTGCTCCACACCCAAGTTTGTGCTACCTACCCGCTGCGATTTACCCATAGCAGAATAGGGAATGTTCCAAAGAAAGCAAGCATTACTATTATGTACTTGGCACTGGTGAGGCCACACTTTGAATACTGTATTTAGTTCTGGGCCCCTCATTACAAGAGATATTATTGTAATCATAATGTGTACGGGTTGTACAGGGGTTTGGGTTTTCTTGTTCATTGGTTGAGAGTTTTTTGTTTGTTTTGTGACTATTTCCTGCATATTGCTCACTTGATTCGCTGTTTCTGGTCATTAGTCACTCCGTCATCCTATCTGGCTGATTTTCTAACAGCTGATAGAATCAAAGCAAGGGGTGGTATGTAGTGTTTCCCCTGCTAGTTTCACAAGCTGCAAGGAAAAGACCTCACCGCCTCCGAGGGAATAGTGTCAGGCCTGGCTTGCAGGGGCTGGCCACCAGATGACAGTGTTACCCTGAAGAATTAACTAACTCCAGAGCAGGTCCCTGAAATTGCTCCTCAGGAAAAGGGGACGGAGGAGCCTCCTGCACGCCGTGGGGGACATGGGTGCCCCAGTATCTCTGGGAGTCCGGTGCCCACTCCGTTGGCTACTGTTACTGAGCATCAACTGTTGGAAAGACAGATGTGTCTTATCTGCAGCAGCTCTCTGCAGGTAAACTGCAGCCATTGCTGTGCATTACGCATACATTAGTTTTCATTTATCTGCAGATGAACCCAGACCAGAGGGTAACAAATTAGACAATTCCAGTGAGTGCTGAGAGTTACAAATGGATCCTCATATTCCACTCCATCCAAAGTCAGTTCTGCTGATTCAGAAATGAAATTAGATAAGGAGCTGGTTTGCAAATAATGGTACAACACCATGATTTTTCAAGCCTAAAATGCTGTCATCATCACTTTGAACTGCTGAAAATGGCACTGTACTGACAAGTTATTCTTCTGTCAAATTTCCTTTTCTTTTATCCCTCCACTTTCCCCCTGTTTCCGTCTCCCCAGCCCACCAAGTTTTTCAGAGTGAGCAGTGTGTCTCATCTGTTCCCTGGAGTAAACTGATGCTCTCCCTCCATTAACCTTTGGGATGGGATTTGAGTAACCTGGTCTAGCAGAAGGTGTCCCTGCCCTTGGCAAGGGGTGTGGAACTGGGTGATCCTTAAGGTCCCTTCCAACCCAAACCATTCTCTGATTCTATGGAAGAGCCAAAGAGCACTCTCCTCTCTGACACACTCCCTTCTCCACTGGGTGTCATCTTACCCAGGATCAAATCCTATTTGAACTTCATGACTACTCATAGCTGGTTTGTTTTCTTCTGGATTTCAGGTGGCCCCTGAGACAAAAGCAGTTATGAAGTGGTTGAGGTCTATCCCGTTTGTGCTTTCTGCCAGCCTCCATGGGGGTGAGCTGGTTGTGACCTATCCTTACGACTATTCCAGGCATCCTATGGAAGAAAAAATGTTCTCCCCTACACCTGACGAGAAGGTAATATTTTTTTTACAATACCATTGTGATTTCCACAAATCCACAAAAATCCACAAATCTACATTTTTAACAAATAACAAACTCTGATTTACTTAGATTGCACATATGTGTGTATATGCATGCAGGTATGTATTAAATATGTAATAAATCACACACATATATAATACATGATCTATACAGTTAACATGCTTTGAAATGTAGGATCATTTTACATACTATCAGCTTCATCTGTAAAGATCAACCCATGTTTTGTGAGGACAAACATGGTTTCACAAGGCACAGGTTAGGAAAAACCAGGCTTTTACTATTTAAATGGTGCAGGCTGTGATATTTTTACCACTGATTTCCAGACAAAAAAAGAACAATCCTGACCAGCAGTTACTTTCTGTTGCAATCCATAGGAGAAAAAAAGTCTGGCTGCCATACGGTGGCAGCCTTGTAACATTTATTCCAGATCAGATGAACTGGAATGGTTTTCCCCTCTTGTCCCTAGAAAGTTCCCCATTTGGGACTCGCTGTAAATCTTCTGTGAAATTTTTTGCCATCTTTCCTGTTTCCCTTTGGTTTCTTCAATCTAGTATTCATTGCCGACATGCCCACTAGGAGAACAGCTAGTTTTTCAGCCTTCTAGCATACATTAAAGGTATCCCTGGCCTCTTAAGAAAAAGCGGTTCTTTATATGACAAACAGCAGTTGAAAATAGCCCGAAGTTGATCTTTCACTTGAAGCATGTGTTATCTTTGAGCACATCTCTGGGCTAACTTCTCCCAGAGTGACAGTTCTCACCAGCACATATTAAATATTTAAATATTTATGACTGTTAAATGTGTTCTTTATCAGTCCATATCTTCTGAGCTGTACAATAGGTACTGACTACATATGTATGACAAAGGCTTGGCAGTAAAATAAACCAGTCACTGCACAATAAAAAGCCCGTGTAAGAAATACCTTTTCAATGGTAATGAATGCTACAGAAGCTACTGGTGAGGACTAGGGGAAATCATAAACCTGTGCACTTATATCCCATTGCCTGGGCTAAGAGTATCCTGATTTACGTGTAGATGGTGGAGGAATATAACCACATGTGCCTTATCAAGCAGTTCACCTGTGGGATGGAAAGACAGCAGTCCCTCCATCGTCTCCAGCCAGGGACAGCACGTGTGTTTTGGGTGAAATGATGAAGTTATACAGACAAAGCTCTCTGTCCCAATGCAGTGAACAGCTGGGGAAGCCCTAATGACATCCCTGGTTTGTGACAGTGTAAAACAGTGTAAGACCTGATATCAGTGACTGCTGCACAGTCAGTGGCTACAAAGCCTAGGAAGTTATCTGCAAACTTGGAAGTTTAAAACAATGGGGAAGGGTTGGGGATGTCCTCAGTAACAACCAATTTTCAAATGAGTCAGCACAAGAACCTTAACAATGTTATCAGAACCACTTTAGATTTTACTCAGAAAGTTATAAAACTTGTACCTGTGAAGTGACCCGCACTTAAGTAATGTCCTCTGCAGCTGCTGCTGCCAGGGAACCTCCATCCTGAAATATAGCAGCTTATTTTAGCTGCCATATGTTAGCCATAACCCTTTTGCACCCTTGGTTGCAGTGCAGTGTGAAATGCTGCAGTGCAGATAATGGCTTGGAACTTAAGAGTCAAGTTCTGCAAGTATATTCAAAACAGGTTGATCTGTTTGAAAATGCATCTGGGTGCTCCCACCTTCCTATGTCCCTCATGGTGCAGCACAAGGATCCTCTTGGCACCTTCTCGATGACACTGCAGATTTCAAGCTTCTTTAACCTGCATTTTTAGTCTGGTCTGGTGCCTGCTGAGGCCAATGAGTCTCACTGCTGGACCATGTTCTTACATTCACATTCTTGCATCTGGTTCAGCCCACATGATCCAGAACTTTCCAGGTATTTGCTTTTGTGGAGATGGGTGGTTTTAGCAGGCTTTTCTCGATTTGTGTTACACAAGAATCTGTACTGGTGCTTGCACTCACTTAAGCAGGAAGGTGCACACCTACTCAAGTTCTCTCCCTCTGGTGAACAGAAACACTCCCTTCCCTCCCCTGAGGAACCCAACCTGTGACAGTCAGTGGGGTGAATGTGCTGACCAAGGTAACAGCACTGACCACATTGTACCAAATGAAGCATCATGCTTCCAAAGTCACAAGAATTCCTCTGTGTTTTTTCCCTTTTTGTCCACTGTATGACACCTAAATGTCTAACTTTTTTGAAATCCATGAGTAGTCATACATTAGTTGCTATGTGATAATAAATGTGTTGCTATCCAAGGACATATTAACTTCCTTTTTTTAATCAAGTTTACTTGATTTTGTACCTCTCACTTTCTCTTCTCACTTGCACTAGCAGCCAGGCAAAAGTCTTATGCCTCTTGGTGTGAAACAAGAGAAGAAAGACTTGGTTACTGGAAATAAAACACCTGCAGATGTCTTCGGGAAAAGTGAGGAACATGCTCTAAATATTAGATCAAATTTGTGTCCCTGGTCATTTTGGGCTTCATCTTTGATGACAACATCAAGGATAAAGTTTTAGGGTCACTCCTAAAACTAGGTTTGTAGCCACTCAGTTTCTTGTGCACATTGTCCTAAGCAATATGCAATGAAACACATGATGCTGAATAACAGGCTCTAGTAGAATCTGATAATTGGTGTCATTTCAATATTGAAACCTGAAATTATAGCTTTGTAGAAGAGGTTCAAATAAATGAAAAGGAGAGGGGGGATTTCTGTACAAGGTTAGAATAAGCATTAGAGGGAAATGGCAGGAGCCTGATTCAAAGAAATGTTTTCTGCAGATCACTGCTGCTTCTTCTGTCTTCACTACATGTACCTGTCACTGTTCCTTTCTGGGTGGTGACTCCTCTGCACTTCATCAGTATCAACACTCTTAGGAAACCAATGATGACATCCTCCATCACCACATCTTATCCTTAATTTTTTAGGAATGGTTTCTGCCCCCACAAAGAAGCAACTGTCATTGAAATCAAACTGGCAGGTTGTCCTGTGTGAGTGACAAGTGCAAAGCAAATTGACACTGTCTATTTAAAACAGCAGCAGCCAATGTGAAGATCTGATTGGGCTGAGGCTGATGGGGGTATTTTTGAAGAGGCAAAAATAGCAAGAGCTTAAACGTAATTGGGAGAGCCAATTTCTGCTTTAAAACCTGGGACTTCAAGTACAACCAAACAAGCCTTCTACTCCTGCCCCAGATGACAGGTTAAAGCCAAATACCACAAAATCCACTGGTATTTAATGTGGTCTCTGGCTAAATGTATTGAATTGCAGAGGAGGACCTTGAAGAAAAGTTAAAACTTCCTTGCAGCATATACTTGCAATGGAGGTTCACCCACTCCATCAGCCTCGAGGACACAGGGTGGCCCATTGCCTGGGCTTGCAACAGCAATAGTTAGTTACTAACGGCAATGATAGTGTTTAGGGTTTGTAAAAACAAATGTACTTCAATCCCTTTTGTTACAGACATTTAAAATGCTGGCAAAAGCCTATGCAGATGCACATCCAGTCATCTCGGACCGATCCGAAATCCGTTGCGGTGGAAATTTTGTCAGACGGGGAGGTATTATAAATGGTGCTGAGTGGTACAGCTTCACTGGAGGTAAAACCACTTTACCGTCATATTGAGTGAGGTAAAACCTCTATATGACCTTTATGAGACACAAGGGTTTGAAAGAAATAATCACATTAATTTCATTTTGCTTTAGGTTAGCCCCATGCAAAATGTAACTTGTAATTGATTTAAGTAGCAAAATGTATGTTGGTAACATTTCTATTCAAATATCATGGGGCATGTTCAGCCCTGATATAACTTGAGGAAAGCGAACAAGTTATACAAGGGGGAAGTTTAATGCATATAATACCATTCTAGTTTTTAAATACAAAATGTAGAAATAAATGCTTAATGCTATGCTCTCATTCCTTAGTGGCATGAATTTGAATCCATCTTGCAGACTATGCAAGTGCTGTTTTTTCAGTCAGTTTAAAATAACTCTTTTTCGGGAAAACACTAACAGAGACAAGCATCCCATTCATTTGTGCTTAGGTTGCTAATTTGATTTTCCCAATAAAAGTATTTCGTTTTCTTCAGGATTTCTGAAATACTGACATGGATGAAATATCAGTGTTCATCAATTTTCAGCAGTTGCATTTTCAAATAGAACTCAGCTGGATTCCCAAATAATTATGTTGAAACCAGGCATTTAGAAAGCTTTAGGGCATGAGTGAGAATTGGGTTTAAATATCTTTGGCTTACATTCTTCTGAAAATTATATCCAATGTCTTTTGTACAGAAACAGTTTTGAACATCATAATGACAAAAGGTCATCTCTTTGCTGGTGACCCTTGGCAATCACCTTTGATAGAGCCGATTATCCAATTACCATGATTAACCAATCCTTATCTCTCTATCTCTGATTCTTGGTCAGGTGAATAATAATTTCAAATTATGGTTTTTGGCCTGAAAGAAGCATCATTGTCATTAGTTAACCTCAAGTTGAAATGAATTGTAGGATTCTGAATTTGTTGAATAATTTTCATATATTGGCAAACACTCTTTACAATATATAAATCCATACCCACAGGGACTGCGTTCAGCTGGCTGCAACAGCAAAGCTCCAGTTAAGGGTGACAGGGCTTTCTCATGATCTCTCATTTTTCTTTTTAAACCTATAGGTATGGCAGATTTTAATTACCTTCACACAAATTGCTTTGAAGTTACCGTGGAGGTAGGATGTGAAAAGTTTCCTTTGGAGGAAGAACTGTTTACAATCTGGCATGAAAACAGAGATGCTCTTCTGAATTACATGGAAATGGTACAGCTCTGCTTTTATAGACCTTTGTGCTTAGTTTTTATTCGTCATTCTTAGTCAATATTGGTTTCTTTCCTGTTTTCCCAGTTAGTTATTAAGATTGCACCAAATCAATCATCACACTATGCTAGGGGCCCCAGTGGCTCAGTTTGTCTAGCAGGACACAGGAATAATATTTTGCTTATATTGCAGTAAAGATGGAGACTGAAGACTGTAAAAGCCTTGAAGAAAAAGCGTAAAGAGGAATTGTCTGTAAATGCTTTGTGCAACATTATAAATCAACTGTCCAAAATTTATTGCTAGGAAAAACCCCACATATTCAGAAAAATATGAACCAACCTTTCTTGTGAAGAATAAACCGGCAAGATCTGCTGTCCAGAGAGTTTTCTGGATTTTTTTTTCTGTTCCATATTCCATGTTTATGGCCCAAACCCTACTGTGTGGCAGCAGGAGATTTAGATTCAGCTAAAATGAGAAGACTAAAATGGGAAGATTCTAAATATCTTTCTATAAAATCCATTTTCACTCCTCAGCTTGATTTCTGTATGAAAGCAGTTAAAAAAGATCTAAAGCCTGATATTCTAAAGGAACAACTCTCTGTGAGCATTAAAACATGCCACTTAAAAGTCATTTTTAATAATAAGCTTAAGCTCAGCAAAAAAAACAAATACCTCATTGACAATAAGTAAGTGAACACAGAAACAGAAATTGCTCATCTTTCTCTCAGCCATTAGTAAATTAGGTTTCTGTCATGCCTTATTTTGATAGAGTATGCAGTAATCTAAAATTGTTAGGAGTGTTTTTATGGCCTTTCTAAGCAACCTCTTGCTACTTGTGGTAAGTATTATCATTCAATAAAGTCTATAGTACAGACCACCAAACTCATTTCGTTTTACAGCTGTCTGATGAAAATGAGTTTTAGTGAATCCAAATGGAGCTGGGTTAAATCCATATATACTGCAATTGAGGTCTTCAAGATGTAAAGATTTTTATAGTGTGAGATACTGTAGAAGTCTATGTCAGAAAAGCTTTTTGAGTAAACGCAGGACAGTAAGCAAAACAACTTTGTAGATAAGGATGACTGAATTACTCCTGATAAGGATTAAGTCTGCCATAACCAATTCAAACTTTTCTTATTCTGATATATACCAGGCTGTTTGGTGTGTGCACAATTCTACTTGGCTTAACACACAGAAGTGAAATTCATTTTCATAAACGCTAATGTCTTCTCCCCGTCAGAAGTGATATCAAAACACTCTCCCAAACTTATGTGGCACAGACTTGAGGCTAAATGAAAAATAGTGTATTTACCAAAGCAAAACAGATCAACATTGCTAAAGAAATTTCAATTTTGTCATTTCTATCCCGTCATGTTGTAATTGCAAAATTGTTATTGAACTTGGATGAGGTCATACTGCTTTGAGTATGTCTACACTGTAAATTAAATTTGGGTCTGAGATTACTCTTATGACCAGATTTATCCACTATCCATATGATAAATCCTCAAGTCCATGCTGAAAAACAAATTGCAGTGCTTCATAATAGTTCTTAAGGGACAGTTTTCAAGTCCTTACACTGAGTTCTTCCTAAACCCTCTAGTGAATAGTGCCACACAGTATGGCTGTTCAACAAGACCAGTGTAAACACAGCCTCATCTTAAATAAAAACCTGCTGTCATTAGGAGAAGAATTACTGTAAAGTTGGATATTTTAATGATTATTTTTAAACATCTCTAGAGTCCTACAAAAGAGAAAATATATTTTTTCCATTGTTTTGATGCTTTGTTCTTTTTTCTATTCTACTTTTATGACGAAGGATAACAAGGAGGGAAAGATGAGAGGAAGAGAATGAAAGAAATAAGGGTAAATTGAAGAACAACTCAAGCTGTTCATAGCAGTTCAGGGGAAAATTAGAATTAAATTACTTTTCATTTAAAAAAGTCACATAGAGTTTCCAATAGATAACATTTTCATTTCAGAAGATTGGGGGGGAAAAAAAAAACAAACAAGTGGTTTAGTGTTTAAATACTGTGATTTTATCCTCTTTTGTTTTGATTTACTGAATTTCAAATATAGTGAGCTGCTGGTGTACCTCCTTGTATGTCAGAATTCACATCACTCTTTTGTTTGTCACCAACCACATTTCCCATCAGCTCAATCAGCTCGCTTCTGTGCTTGTAGAGAAGGGAAAAAGGATATTATACACACTGCTATCATGACATTCTGACATGTAGTGAAGTGTAGGCAGCAGAGTGATGAGTCCCAAGCTCAAGTAGCTAACATAATGCCTTCTCATTGTGTATAGAGCATCAGACTATTTTTTAGAGCCTTAACTTTTCATTTCTTTGTTGTTCTGTGTCTAGTGGACATTCCAAAACTGTCTTTAAAGACTGTGGGCAGATCATGAGGTGACAGTGATCTGTGCAGAGAAGGATCTCTCAATGCAGAGCCACACACTTAGCCCAAAAAAAGCACTTGCTCAATTACCCCTTTCCCTCCGCTCTCTTGGGCTCCCAAAATAGAAGATGCAATCTAAAGGGGCATTAGCACCTGACAGCCTCTATAATGAGTTGAACCTCTTGAAAGTTGTTTCCTTTCTGCAGGGGTTTCTTTGTAGAAGGGGAGGAGGTTGTACTTTAATAAATGACTCCCATCTAACTTCACTTTGTTTTGCCAGGTTCACCGGGGAATAAAAGGAATTGTGTCTGATAAGTTTGGCAACCCAATAAAAAATGCTCGTATTTCCGTCAGGGGCATCCAGCATGATGTCACAACAGGTAATATTTTTAGTTTGAGCTTTATTGTGGGACAAGGTGAGAGCTTAACCTGCAAAAGCCTTGTCATATCTGATAGAAATTGCACATTATTAGAGAATTGAAGGCTCACTTGTGAGTTTGTTTCTACAGTAACAAGAGAGAAGACATGTTAAACTGGTTGTTGAGTCTGGTGTGTCCCTGTGACGACATAGTACTTGTATTAAAACTTCCACCTGGAACTGTCTACTGTCCATCAAAGCCAATGTGTCTTCAGTGAGAGTCAGAAATCCACATTTATGTTTCATGTTTGGGCAAATATGTGACTAGTCCTGCTCAGGGGCTGCAACTCAGCATGCGGAGTTTATGCACAGCCCTGATAGAAAAAGTTACTTGCAATATTGTAAGCATGACGTATATTCATTGGAGTAGGATCCACATGGACTTTAACAATAAGAATAACCACAGTGATTGAAGGCCTGCAACCTTTTATTTCATAAGGAAAAACATAAATATATGCAGATCATGGACAACAGTTATATCAAATGTAAAAAACTAGAATGTTGAATTATGTTCACTTTATACCTATCGCCAGCTGGTAAACATGTACTGAGACATATACAGCTGTTAATTTTCACAGTCATAAAGTTCTGAGCTTTTAGTGAAATCAATGCTCTCATTTTATTATTGATTTCAGTGAGAACAGGGTAGGCCGTAGGAATGTAAAATAGAATACATGAATGGTAACATTTTGCTCTAATGATAGTTGCTGAATCAATTCGGAAAGGCAGAATGGTTTATAATGTAGTGGATGCCTTCCAGCTTTCAAAAAAACCTAATATTAGAGGGGATACAATAGTGGAGATGATGCAGATTCTTGAGGCTGGTGGGAGACTCTGGCATGAATTAGGGTCTTTTTCAAACTTCTTCCCAGACAATGGCTTTCCATTGGCAGTGGACCTTTAAAGAATTAAGAATTAAATACAAAATGTGTTTACATTGAAGGAAAAAGGAGTATTTGTTCTTGAGTTAGATGGGGTTAAGAATGTCATATGATCAAAATGTCTTTTAATTTCAGTGTTAAAAAAGACTGAGAAGTTCCATGAGAAAATAGCATTATTGCAACATTAACTGAGTTAAGAAACTTAACATTCAAAATAAAGGAAATATAAAATGAAGAGTAAATATTCCATTTTAAGTCTCCTTGTTTTTTGCTGTAGGCTCTAACCTTCAGCTGGAGGAAATTTACACCCATTTTACACTAATGGCAATTTATACCAGCTGCAGCTCCAACTTCATAGTCTTATGTGCTATAATGTCTGCAAAGTAATTGAATGTAATATAATAAAAGCAGGGATTTCTTAGCTCCTTTACATGTCATATATATATTTGCAGCCTGGATTCTGCTTTCACTTTCTTAAGTTTCACATAATTCTAAATTCATTTGATCTCTTTGGAGTTATTACTTGTACCCCTGGGAAAGCAGACAAAGGAAAGCTTCCCTTCCCTATGATACAGCCATAGCAGTTACTGACATTTTGTGTGTGAATTTTACTCTGTTAGCTCCCAAAGGCCAGGTTTTCACAGGTTGAGTCTCTTGTTATTCAAAAGCCTTCATCTGAACTTATTTCAAAATCAAAATCTGAGATCTTTTCAGAATATGCCCCCTAAATGCTTGTGCTGTCTGTGCATGCAAGTGCATGTGAGTATTTATAAGGGATGTAGGACTGAAAACTAAACTCAGTTTTGTTGTGCCTTCCTCTTTCTTAAGCTGCTGATGGGGACTACTGGCGACTCCTGCCTCCAGGGACATACGTAATCAGTGCCCAGGCACCAGGATACAGCCGGGTGATGAAGAGGGTCACCCTGCCTACCAAGATGAAACGGGCTGGGCGAGTAGATTTTGTATTGCGACCTATTGATACTTGGCCCAACAAACTCCTCCGTCGCTCAATGGAAGATATATACGACCCATATGACCCACTTGAACTATATGACCCTCATGCTCAACATGGGCAGCCTGAAGCTCGAGGTGGGTCATCGCCAAGCAGGGAGAAGCCCTGGTGGTGGTCTTACTTCAGCTCCCTAGACCTACACAAGCCTCTGTGGCTTCTCAAGCAGCGCTGAAGAGCATCATGGTGCTCTGCTCACCTCGCTCTGCTGCCCTTCCACCCAACTCCAGATACCTTCACTGCTCTTGGCAATATTTAAATCTGTTTAACTGGAAAATACAGAGCTCACTCAAGCATTGCTTACCTCTTTTGTTTTCTCTTTACACACAACTGAATATATTCAAGTGTTTTTATATATTAAAAACAATGGTGCACACCCATTCAAAGGATAGGTTTTATGCAGTTTTTTCCTTGGTAATGCTCTGTACTTCTGCCTATATAGTTAGTCATCACATTCATTATTTATTAGGTTCTAAGTACCTGTAGGAAAATATTCCTGGGATTTTTGTATATGTCCTAACATAGTAATGACTATATACTAAAAGCAACTTTCAGAAATATACAGAAAACTCTTTTCTTTCCTCTTTTTACTTTATTTTGGCATATTCCATTCATTAACTCTTCTAATACAGCTCATGGTGACTTTTTAATCCATTATGTGGATTCAGATACTAGGAATTAGGAATTTGGAAATAAATATGCATCTGAATAAGTAGTATGTTCAATAGGATGGGCTGCTTATGGGCAGGTCAGTATCAATAACAACATTTTTGCAGGTAATTTCGAGAAGTTTCTTCCTCCTTTGAAACTTGTATTATGAGTAGGCCCAAGAAAAAGGCTTGTGAAGTAAACTCTATTCCAGGGGGTCAGAGTATCCAATCTTTATGGTGCTTAAGTCTTAACATAATTTGAACAGGTTTTAATCTGTTAAGCAAATAGATTTTTAATCTATTTAAGCAAAGTACTGACAAATACTTTTACTACTGGAAATACTCATATCCTATGATGTAGGAAAATACAGGACAGAATTTGTGAGGAAATGCAGTTAAAATCTGACATATTACATTAAATTTGTTAAAATCACACACTTTCTTGAATCTACATACTTGTTGGTGAAACTTGTAGACACCAAAGAAATCACAAACTTCCTTCAAGATAGTTGGGTAAAGCTAGGTGAATGGTGGTTTTACAAGATGCTGTCCTCTCTCAGACATCAGATGTAATGTGCTTTTAGGGTGATTCAAAAAATTATCCATAATTTTGATGAAACACACAGGCCTAGACTTCCTTTTCGCTTGAAGTTGTTAATGAACTCTATATGCTAAGGGTATTTCCTGATCTAAATGACGCAGTGTGTGAATGTGATTGCTGGGAGCTGATGTATTTACTGCAGGAGCTGCTGGATTAGCTGTCTGGATTGCCTTTTGATTTCTAAATGCTTTTTTGCTCCTATTAGTTAAAGAATCCCAAATTGCACGAATCCTATAATCCATGTGCCCATATCTCATACTATAATTGCCTAAGAAGACCCAAGAGATGAATGATCTTAATTCTACAACCAGATGCTGCATATGCCTAAGTACCTTATTCCCAGTTGTAATCTGATTGAAGTTAGGGGTCTGTTATTCATGTGCTTGATTGTCTCCAGGACTGGAGACTATGTAAAAATTAAAGAACAATTTCATAGCATTAACAAAGTAATTATGTGGGAGTGAATGTACTGTATACACATGGATAAGTGTTCCTTGGCCAGGCCTGCCAAGTTAGAGAAACTCTGAATCCTAAATATACCACAGATAAGTGATACATCTCCAGACTCTATTTCCAGTAATAGGTATTACTACTTTCTGTGATTACTTTTTTCAAAGCCACCAACCAGTGGTACAGCTAACAAAAGCAGAACAATATGCCAAATTGCTGGCTTTTTAGCTGCTCTTTTTATGAACATAATGCCTTGCACACTTAGAAAGATGTTTTCCATAAGTATTTCCTAGGTTCTCACAGGGCTATTTAGACCTTTTTTCAGTAATCATAGTAAACCCAAGACTGCTGAAATGCAAAACAGAATGAAAATGCAGAAAATCCACTTCTTTCCTGGATACCCAAGTTGGAATAGCCTATGGCAAGCAAGATCTGGGAGAGATTATTTTCTGGGAAGTTCATTAAAGGTGTGAAAAGCTAGTATTCTGTGTTCTTATACCATTAATGTTAAATCTGTATGATAGTGCAATAGTAGCTTCCCTGTGTCTCCCCATCTAATACACAAAAGCAGGGGTCTAGCAGAGAGAAAGTTAAGATCAGAATTCCACTGGTTCACACGCCACAGCCTGTAGAAATGGGACATATTAAAGTGCATTGGAGCAATGATGAAGCTCTTGAGAAAAAGTATGCTCCAGTCTTCTAGTACTACTCCATTTTTGTGTGAGATAAAATCTCCAGTTTTCAGTTCCTTGAAGATGGAAAAGACTGCCAGAATTTCTTGGGTAGCTCTCAAAATTCTATCTGAGTTTACATTAGATTTCAGGACACCTTTATTGGTACTTTAAGGAAAGAAAACAAGCAAGCAAGAAAGAAATGAAAAGAAGGAAGGAAGGAAGGATTGGTCATAACCAGTAAAATATCAACATAATCAAAATTAGCATCACTCTTCCATTGTCATTTGAGATTAACAAAGATTCAGTTCTACATTTATCTGGAAAAGGAAGAATTGACTTGATTTTTTTTACTGGACTAGATGACATAAATCTTCTTTAATATTTATTTCAATCAAGGAATGTGTGTTTGAGATCATAGAGTTTTGTTTAAAAAAAATACCCAAAACCCCTAAAACAACCCCCCCCATAACTATAATAAGGTTAAAACAGTTGTAATTGGTAAAAATTTAATCAGCTGTAGGCAGCTCTGTAATTAATACATGAAAATAAGTGATAGCTCTCTTATGCACACCTCTGGAAGATGCTTGTGTGCAGAGTTTAATGGAACATAAAGTTAGTAGTATATTAAATACCTTCTGAAGAGGGGCTGAAATGCTTCAGTGAAACAGCTGAAATAGAAGAAATCATAGAATCATAGAAACATAGGGAAGAAGTGAAAACCAGTCACCAAAGTTCCCTGGCAGTCTCCATCATGCTCAAACCATGCTTTACAGAATGGGTTTGGCCTTTTTCCAGTGCTGCTTTGGAGTGTGACAGGTTCAGCAGCCAGACGGTGCTGTCAGGAATTATAGTGTGTGTTTCATGAGACTCCCTCTTCTTTTAAGTCAGAGCCTACATAATTTTTTTCAATTATCTTCCAACCACATATTGAGCAATATTGACATACTTCTTTGTAACATCCTCCTTAATAATTGATTTCCTAGTCTCCGCATTCATTTCAGAGGGGAGCTTCTCTACCATGGAGCCAAACTTCATCTGCACAAAGCAATCTCATTAATAACTGTTCTGACCTGCCAACTGGCCAGACCTCATCGCTCTGCCAGCAATGAATCTTACCAAGAAGTCAAAGTATGCAAATCTAACAATGCTACAACCATAAAGAGCAAAGAGAAAGGTCTTCTTATGTCATACATGCAATTCATCTTTCATTTGTATGGCAGTAAAAGTCAACAACAAGTACAACAAATATCAGGAGATCAGTCACAATTGGTGTACATGAATTATAACAAAGATTTGGGTCTGTTTGTTTATAAAAATTTTTAGATCAAAAATGCCTATAATAAATCAAGGCAGAAAAGTTTGCAGCTGTTGACATCTTCAGTTCCTGTAACAAAACGATGCCCCGGTCTTGGGCCACCCACATATAGGCAGGAGCATCCTTATTTCCCTAAAGATAGAAAAGAAAGGCATCTTAAGCCAAGTGCCTGAAAATAAAACTTTTAAGTGTCAAAATCAGTTGCTAGTGGGAGCTCCTCCTGCTATCATTTTTCATTGTGTTTACACAGTCGTTCTCCTTTTCATGCCTCAGTTTAACATCTAAAGGGAAACACCCTAAAACAATATTGCAATCTGTTTTGAAGTCCTGTGAACCAGCTGTCAAGCAGAGTTTGCCAAGCCAGTGCCATTTTTTTTTGTGCATCACTCTAGTATTGCAGTGCAATTGGAAAACAAGCCAGAGATGTCTTTAGCCATTATGAAAGCTGCTGTCAAAGTGAGACAAGTCTCTGTGTCTCTGTGGTGATGCCTACAGACAGACTGGGAGATCTCTGTGATGGCTGGGCATCCCCCCTGCAGCAACAAAGCACTGAAGATTCAGCCTTCAGGAGATGAGGTGCAACAGAGAATGGAGCCATCCATGTGGCTTGGATGGAAATGTGAGCTGAAGCTGATACACCTTCTTACAAACCTCCTGTCAGAGGTACTCTTTGCTGTCTTCCTTTGCTGTGCAAGATCTGTCTTTTGAAGCTACCACAATGTAAAAAGAGTGGATGGGAAGGTTGTAGTATACTTCCCTTGCTGTCTTTGTCTTCACAGAATGTCAGAGGAGAGATCCCATTTGACATTTATCTTTTCTGATGTGTAGTCTCAAATTGTGCTGCCAAAGGGCTTCATGTTGGTTTCTGTGATGGGGCAGCCAGACCTCTGCGAGGATGTGTGCTGCTTCCTGCCACCCATCACACGTAAGTGGACACCAGAAGAAGGGCTTCTCTGTAGGCACTTTTTGGTGACCACATTGTTTCTGGCTCCAGGTCAGCTTAAATGAGTGTGTGTGATGAAGAGTGTTCCTGAAGGACTGTATCCCATGAGAGGGACCCAATGCCAGGGAAAAGGAACATTGTAAGAAGGACCACCAGAGATGAAGTGTTATGAACTGACCACAACCCCCATTCCCCATCACCCTGCACTGCTCAAGGGGGAGGGATGTAGAAGAGTCAGGAGTGAAGCTGAGCTTGGGAAGGAGGTTGTGGGAAAGGTGTTTTTAGTTTGATTTTTCCTATGACAGTAATTGGTGTCCCTATCCTTGAGTTTGATGCAACCATCACAACAAGATGCATCCATTACAGCCATCACTGGTGGTTATCACTTGAGCAGGGTTACATAAAGTAAAGGTCAAGTTGGAAGGGGAGCAGCACGACATCAAAACGGCTTACTATAGCCTGCTTTTCCAAGCTGCACAGTGGTATTAGTTTGGGTGTAACAGCAGTGATCCATTTTAAAATAAAAATTTCTATTAAAGCTACACATATAAGAGCTAATGCAGATGACAGCAATAATACATGATTAACGATGAGTAGACCAGTGAAACCCATGTAAGTTAGATTAATAAAAAATTACTTCAGAATTTACTGCTTTATTCATCTTTAACAGGAATAAAGATAGCATAAATAAAGTTTCATAGATAAAAATCACAGACAAGTATGAAACAATATATTGTAGAAAGCAATGTACTGCAAACTAAACCAAAAATAAGACAACATAGCTCTTACATTGACATTAAGCAGCATTTTATATCTATTTTCAGCTAAATATATATTTGAACCATACAATCCAGTATTCAAAAGAACATTAAGTCATACCTTGGATGTCTCAATCGACCTTAAAGCAAGTCACAAATGTGGTTATAAAATAGTCCATAAATCTACCAAAAAAATCAAACTGCTGTTATCCTGTGGAAAGAGTAAATATTAGTTAATATGAGATACATAACATACATATACAAAGGTAGATAACCTATGTGTACAAAGAAAGGAATATAGGCAACTCATTTTTATACATGAAAATAATCCAGGGAGAAGGTGACTTCTAAAAAACATAGCTTATGTATTGAAGGACAGGATGGTATGACTGCTACTCAGCTTTGGAGAATACTTTATCTTTCATGCAATCCAGAGAAAGTGATACCCAGTCTACTCATAAACTTACTACAGACTTAAAGGAGAAATAAAGAAAATGGACTGCATGGAGTTACTGTGAATTAAATCCATCTAATGGTAAGGATTATCAGACATGGATAAGGCTGTTTTCTTACTGAGTTTGAGAAACACAGAGAAACACTGGTGGAATGTTTCTTACAAGAACCAAGTTGCCACTGACTTGTTATCCAGGCTGGATCATTCTGACCGACATCCGCAGGAAAAATCTTGCTGGACTAACTGGAAGTCAAACCTACTCCTGACACAGCCAGATTAATAGAGAGGAATGCAGGAAACACTGGTGTGGGTCAGACCGGTGGTCACCTCTCTACAGTGTTCCCTGAGGCTGGCAGTACACGTGCACTCACACATACATGGGGGTCTATTTTTATATAATGCATATATTAACAATAATGGATTATAAATTGCATAATCTATTACTTATTATTTTGTATTGCTATCAAAAATATATTTGAGCCAGTAGGGAAAAAAAGTAATATTTTCTCTGTTTAAATTGGTTCTGGTTTTTGAAGACTTAATTATGTCTTGTTTCATTTTAAATAATAAACGCTTTAAAAGCAGGTGGGTTGTGAAATGTGGGGTATTTTAACTTATTAATTTTTTATCACCCAAATTGAATGAAACATTGATGTGGCCAGAATATGAATATGTGAGTTTTCTGCCAAAAATGAGCACCGTGTACGTGTTTTTGCTAGTTCTGCTGCTTTTATTAATGTAACAAATCAAACTGAGGAAGTTCACAAGGTGCAAGCCTTCAATAACAGAATTATTAACAAATTAAAAGTGATATCTGAGCTGGTTAAAGCAACATTAAGGCTTACTGGTTAGGGCTACTAAGAAACAGACGAAACAGAGAGACATGGCAGCAAAATAGACATTCTTGTGTGTGGCTATTGCAATGCTCAAGGCAATGCTTCTGCACTCCAGTAGGCAACGTGGAAATCAGTTTATTTTGACAAAAACTCTGTTTTTTCACTAATGTTAAGAGAGGAATGGAGAAAAGAGAAACTTACTTAAAAAAATGAATGCTGTCTCTAGCAAATAAATCACCACATTCAGTTGAAATCACTAAGGAAACATTTGCAGTATTTGTGTGAAAGACATGTGAAAATTCATTTCTGACCAGAAAGCTATTTCATTTTATTCATCAGATAGATAAATAAATCTGTTAGAGATGAGGACAGTCATCTGGCCTAAAATGTCTGCTTTTTTGAAGCTCTTAGCCTTCAAGTTTGTGGGTATGGGCACTAACAGTTGTGTAACTTTCTACATAAACCAGACGAGTATTCCAATTTCAAGTGTATCTTGCTACTGCTTCAATATCTTTAGGGTAGGATAGGTTGCAGTCTCGTAACACCACCCATCCATTATGTATGCTTGCTTCCAGGCAGGTCTACACTTCTCCCTCCACCCTCCTCTCATTCAACCTCTGCCTATCCATTGCTGGTAAACAACAGCAACATGATATACTACAATCATTCCTTTGAAAGAGCTGTCTGCTCAGGGACTTCTCAGAAATTCTTCTTTACGAAGAAATGCAGTAACGGATACTGGTGGAAACCTTGTGAGCTTAAATAAACGCATATAGTTCTGATATATAAAAAAATATTATCTTCTTTATAATAGCTGTTTAACATTATATAGTAGTGGGTGTCTTCATGAGCTATTTAATGTCAGCTCTTCTGTTAAACTCATCAAGTACTTTGCTTCGCATCTACTCTGATGCAGTGATTTCCATAGATAGCAGACATTTTAATGTTTAGTTTTATGAAGGTTATGTTGTAGCTTACTACCTAAATAATGTTGCTGATACTAGGAATAACTTTCAGAAACTGTGATGTAAAAATCCCTTTGGTGGGAGCTGGCTATTTGCTCCTCATTAAATATAAGTTTGAATGCTTTCTTGAGTAGGAATGGGCTATTGGATTTTGGCAAAGGGTGAGCATGGAATAAATACTGTGTATTGGCCCCCTAGACTGTGAGAAATTTTTTCAGGCTACACCAGCCTGTGTGATAACTTTGTTTTATATTTCTTTAGGGACACATCTTGGGGTGAAGTAAAGGTCATGGACTCTTCTGCTTTCCTCCTGTTGGTGCTAAAATCCATTCAGCTCCTGTTCTGCTGCAAACGGGAGAAATTTGTAGCATGTCAGAAAGTGAAGAGGGGGGAATAATAGAATAGTTAGGGCTGGAAAAGACCTTAAGATCATCTAGTTCCAAACCCTTTTGCCATGAGCAGGGACACCTCACAGTAAAACATGTCACTCAAGATTCTGTCCAACCTGGCCTTGAACACTGCCAGGGATGGAGCATTCACAACTTCCTTGGGCAACCCATTCCAGTGCCTCACCACCCTCACAGTAAAGAACTACTTCCTTATATCCAATCTAAGCTTCCTCTGTTTAAGTTTGAACCCATTACCCTTTGTCCTATCATTACAGTCCCTAATTAAAAGTCCCTCCCAGAATCCTTATAGGCCCCATTCAGATACTGAAAGGCTGCTATGAGTTTTCCATGCAGCCTTCTCTTCTCCAGGCTGAACTGCCCCAACTTTCTCAGCCTGTCTTTATATGAGAGGTGCTCCAGTCTCCTGATCATCTTTAAAGAGCTCAATGTGGTTATGGTTAGACAATTTCCAGTGCCCATGTGTACTTGCCTTAAAGATAACTTGGGTAATTTATCACCACTCAACTTATTACTGTGCAGTATTTGTGTATCATTAAATGCATCCTTCACCCTTAGAGATGACTGGATATCTGTTTGAACACAGAGGTAAATGCTGAGATTTGAAGCTGACATAACACAAGACAGTTTCCTTCTTTTTAGTCCATGTTAAAGATGCAAAAGGGTGGTGCAGGCCTGCTCTTGGCAGTTTGTTTAATAAAAATAAATGTCATGGTTAAGAGGGTGGGAAATACAATGAGGGGCTGAGGACCAAACGGGAAATGTCTCCTTGTTGAGAAATGCTTTTGCATTCTTGATTTTCTGTATGTAAAGTCAACTTTGCAGGGCACAGATGAGGAGAAGAGACCACACAATCTTTGGGACATATGGAAGTTGTCATGAGGGCTTGGAAGTATTTTCTAATATGTCCTAATAATCAAATAAAGTAGCTCAGCTGAATTATCTTGCTGGAGAATAGATTGCTTTCCTCTGCCAATTACAGAAACAATGCTAAACATTTTCTTGTTTCCTCTTACAATTTACATTCAAATTCTTCTATCCTTCATCGTCTTATGTAGTTCATTCCCCTGTAGACACAGCTAAACTCTGGAATAATAATTGTACACACTTCCCTTGAGCTTTTCAAGTCTGACTGACTACATCAACATTGATCTTGGAGTGGTGGGCCAAGGAATTGGCTCAGGTCTTATTTCTTTAGACAATGTTGGCATGACTGGGATGTCTATACTGGCTCAGTGTTGTAGGATGTGTTGCATCAGCAAAGGCAGCCAAATGTGGATGATCTTCACTTAACTAGCAATGTCAGTACAAATAAGCCAGCAGAGCTTCTGCTCAAAGCTTTCTAATGAAAAACAACATCTTTCAGAAGCAACTGTATCCTATCATGACTATACAGGTATCACTAATCTGCCTTGTCTTTAAAAGTGACATAACTGTATATATGGAGTCTGGTTCAAAGGAAATTTTCCTGTAGAAACCACCGTAATACTCTTGCAAATGTAAACACATCTGCCCCAGACCACTGGAGTGCACCACTGTTCCCTCCTGGATGCAATGGTGCTCAGTTGCTGGGAATATAATACCCATCTAGAAGTGATGAATCCACGTGCTTTAAACCACCTTTCAGTGATACAAATAAAAAGCTCCTTCACTTCAGAAGCAGTGATAAATGCAGTAGAAGACACTTAATTAGTCTATGATAAATTGCGTGCCCAATTAATTGTGATGATTGCCTAGGGGGCAAAACCCAACTCGAGGCAGTGTGATGACTGAAGAACAAACAGCACACATTAGCAAATACTGAAGAGTCTCTTCCTGTGCCTTTCTTGCAGTTGCTAGTAGCTGAATCACAGCAGTTAACTGTATTTGCTTGTACCATCTTTGCCCCAGTTTGACCTTTTCTTCATTTTATGCTGGTTAAATTAATCAATAGTATCTTAATACAGTGTTTCCTTTCGTCCTTCCAGTAGCAGTGCATGATTATACCATGGACTTAAAATGCAATTAATGAGATATTAAAGAGTGCAATAGACTTCCTTATCCCTCAGAGTTCCAGGTGGGAATTAGGAGGAAATACATTAAAAGTAAAAGCATTACCTGAATGCTAAATCAGTGTATATCTGAAAGCTGTACTTCATAAATTTATGTACAGAGCCTGTGAAGCATGGCCAGTGCAAGCAGAGTTGCACCAGTTTGAGCAAAAAAGGAGGTTTTAAAATGATTTTGCTAAACCAGTGGCTAAGACCAGGCAGACATTGCTCTTTCAGTTTTAAAACAGTAAATGACTTCACAGGGCAGAGTCAGGTCCCAAATGTGCCATCTGCCTGGTTGCGGTTTGTTTATACATGATTGAGTTTAGTGCTTGGCTTGATTCCTTTTACATAATGATGTTATGATAACCACATAATTAATGTTTTTAGTGTTTAGCAGATAAATGAGATGCAAAAAGAGAGAGAGAAAAATATCTGACGTTTATATAGAAATTCTTCTAAAATCTCCAGTAGGAGCCAAGTTTTATTCTGTGATATTTTATCTATAATACTTCATATTTAACGTAGGCTCCTACTTTAAATATAATATTTTATAATCTATATATAATATTTAACATTAGATTACATTGGCAATATAGGTGGTTTAGAGACTATTCCTGGAATGTTAATGAGGGGATGAAACAAATTCTTTTGTCTATTTTTAACTCACACTTTTTTTTTTGTCTCCCAGATATTAATTTCCAGAACTTCACAAAATTTCAGCAGAAAGTAGATATCAAGTGACACATGATTAAGATAGACAAAAATATTTCACTTTATTTGGGGAGCAGTTGAAGTGTCTCCTGCAAATCTCGTGAAAAGTGTGGTTTTGGTAATCTTTCCATTTTTTTCAGACCCTCTACTCCCGCAGGCATATGAATGCTTATTCTCTTGCCCCTTCTTATTTCTTATACAAATGCTAAGCTTATACTTTTGCCCCTTCTTATTTGGAAAATTAACCTCTCTGCAAATGCAAGTAGAGTTTGAGCAGAAACATATGGAGAAAATGCGTGTTGTTCTGCTTCCATGAAAAGTTATGAAGTGGAGGTGAGGAATGTGAGCTTAGTGAGGGAAGAGAGGGTCAAAGAGAAATTTGTCCCTGTTTCAAATATTTTCCATTCATAGACTAAATTGGGCAACATTCTCCCCAGGTCAGGATCATAGAAATGTGTCTACAGTGATTTGACTTTAGCTTCTCTCGGGATGGATTTCTGTCGGGAATTCTTGTAGTTCTTAGCGATGTTTTAAATTGCAAATGTTCAGAGAAAGAACTCCCTACATTCACAAAGTCCGGGTTCTACTGATTTCTGTAGCAATGCACAAAGCTGATGTCTGCTATTAAGAAAGTACTTTACAGGAATAATTTTGAAATGGAGTTACACATTATTAATGGAGACAGTTCTGATGGTGAAGCAAACCACATTTGGCAGCAAGAACATTTACTAAAAATGTCATTAAAGAATTTAGGCTGTATGCTACCAAGTATTTTGTAACTCCCTTCACTGACTTCTTGGCCTCTCTTTTTCTTTCATGTCTGGTAAGTAGCTTGAGGTGGTTGATGAACATTGGAACTGAGGAAGTCTGGTTTCTAGCTGCTGTTTGTGTAAAGGTTTGTTGGCTTTGACACCTAAGAAGGAGGAAGCTCTACCCTAGTCCATGCTTTTAGAACTTTCTTAAGGCTTTTCTTTCCTGTAGGTTTTATGGTGTCTAAGAAGTAGAAGAGTTTTTACTGTAACTGTTTCTTCAGCAGAGGTAAATTTACAACTTTTTTCTAATAATGAGTACCTATTTCCACAATTCAGAAAATATGAGATTTCTTCCAACCTACCCCTGCCAAGTTTGTATCAATACTACAAGTTGATGAACTTTACTGAAGTTTTCCACTAAATTATAAAGAAAAATGGTCAATCTGGTCAGCTTTAATATTTGCTTAGAATAACACCATAGGGCTCATTTCTTAGAAACCCCACCTTTAAAAAAGAGAGGTATGTGGGATGTATTTCATCAAACACCGCATTCAGTTTCATCTTTGGGGAAAAGAGTAGCTTACCACTGCATCTCTTTGTAAGTGGCATCTTTATTTGAAATGCTGAGGTAGTGAAATGAAATAGTAAAGTCTAGAATGAAATGCAGTCTTGAAGTCTGGTTTACTGGGACAAGAAGTTACCACCCAGGTGAGCCTTGGGACAGACTGGAAAGACCAGGAGTAGCCCTGTTTCTATATGATCAGTTTGATTTAAAAATAGATAAGGCGATCCTATTGTTCTTTTGAAATTTACTGGTATCACAGAACAATTCAAGTACCAAGGGTTTTGTCTGCCATGCCACTGAATGCTGGTTATACATAAATAGCCCCACAGAGCTGGAATCACAAAATGAGGAAGTGTTTCAAATGAGTGGAAAGTTCACATTCTGCACCTGAAATCTAAGCAGATGGAAGTAAAACAAACGAAATACATACATATATATATATATATATATATAAATATTTTTTTCTACTGGATACAACTTTTTTTTTCTACTTGTATGGGTTGGTTTTTTTTTTCCTACTGGATATTGGACAGCTTTGCAAGGCCTGGCACTGAGTTCCCTACTCACTGAATTTAGGGCAAGAACCTTTAAAGACTATATGGTCTGAAGCCGGATATCTTGTTATGACTGTGAGCTGATCTGTCGATACTTTGGTCTGGATTCCCAACAACAAAATTTTAATCATGGACTTTTCCAGGCCCTTAGGGAGTGCTGAAGGCACAAGGTATTTCTTCCAGCAGCTGTATGACTTTTGCAGATTGACGAAGTGCCTCCCTCTCCTTAGGGCTTGCAAACAGATCTTTCACTAAAGGTAGGTCCCTCTTTTTTCAAAGTTTTTCTGGGATTTGGTGTTGGCCTCATCCCAACCATCCCAGAAGCCAGCTGGAGCCATCAACTTGGAGGCTACCTGTCCTTGGGCAGGCTTCACAGGGACATGAAGGAGTGGATGAAACCTATGTCTGACAGTCTTCCTGCAGAGGAGTGAAGTTTGTTCTACTTTTCCAAAGTAGACCAAAGTACTTAAACGTTGGGTATGCCAGAGGAAGAAGGAAGGAACATGGCATTGCTCATGTAAGGGCAGTCCAGTTGGGACCAGCTCCAGGGGCTGTCCTCCTTCACTGGGGAACTCTAGTTACCCATACGTGTTTGCTGGGAAGTGACACCTGCACCCACACTTAGTAGAGTCCAAGCTGATGTTATCCATCTTCCAAGCAGGTTAGCCAGACCTGCACCCCAAGCAGAGGTAATTTGGGGGTTCTCAGGAGCAGAACTGATGGGGCATTAAGCATGTTGACAGAATGTATATGGTTCCAGTGGCAAATGAAAAGAGGGTGGTGGTTTTGAAGGGTGAAATTTGAGTAAATGCACTCCAACCCTACAGTCTATTCAGGAGTTTCAGTCCCTCTGTGGAAATTGGCCTACATAAGAAGCCGCTGGTCTGTGCTTTTACATAAGATCCTGAGTAACTTTGTAAGCATTCAGCAGCTTCCAAATCCTTCACTTTCAACAACACTGCTCTTTGTACTAAAAATTTAGTATATAAAGCCATATCATAGACTTGGGTTTGAAATACACTCAGAAAAGCTCCATGTAATGGCATCTTAATGCCTAGACAAATGCAAAATTAATACACTGAAGTTGTCCAGCAGCAGTAAGAGTAAAAGCAGCATGATTTTTTAATGTTTTGTTGGGTTTTTTTAATAACAAGCTCTATTTCTGAGACAGGCAGTGGAAAATCCTCTGAAGCTGTAAGCTCAGCGTCCCCGGAGTGAATAAGGTTCAATGTAGCATGGATAATTTGTTTGCTTTGCAATTATTTTCCGTCAGTGGAGACAAATTGATTTGTACAATAAAATTGACGGTCACTGCAAGGCAGCTGGCTTTCTAAACTGTAAAAGAATTTGACTAGGTTAAGTGAGTACCAAATTTTTGAGTACTGGGATGTCTTATTGTACTGGTAAAACTTGCAACAATTTTAGGGCTTGCCAGTGATTGCTGTGTGAAATTCAGCATCAGAGAATGCCAGAGCTGTTATTCTTAATACCACTCTGAGCAGGACTGTTGCCAGTTTATTAGTGGCCTGCTTTGAAAATTATTTCCACCAAAACAGAAATCAAAATGGAAGAAAAGAAACTGATAGTAGAGCAGATGAATATGTAGGAAGGAAATGACAATAATTGCCTTCAAGCTGCTATCTTAATTATCAAAGGAAACTAGATGTTTAGCGTGAGTTAAATAAATACAACAGAGTTGAGGATGTGAGGCAGCAAAAGCGTTTCTGCCAGAGAAAAGCATGGAGCAAAAGCTTTATCTGGAAAATAGAAGCATGCCAGTGAGGTGTGTTTCCAGAAAGTATTGGTAGTGGAAGTGAAGAAGAAATAACCATTTTGCACTGCCACTAGAGTATTTGGATATTTGTCCAAATAAAACTATTTAAAGCCCATAAAAACTAAACAGCTATCGACATCCATTCTTTTACTTTCCTGTGTAAAAAGCAAAGACTTAATTGTTAAAAAACCTGGCAAAACGTTAGTGAAGTCATGGTCAAATGCTCAGTGTGATTAGGAATGCCGTAGTACCTGGTAGCCGCTTGGAATGAGGCTTTGATTCCAGCACTGGGCTAATCAGGACATACTGTCATATTCAATCAAAATGCAGAATGTGCCCCAGAAAAAAATGCTGGATGTAAAAGTTCAGTAAATTACTCCCGTTAAACTTCATTTTGATGTACCAAGTGTTAAACCTCATTGCAGACATCAGGATTAGATTAGTGACACTGTCAGTTTTGCAAAAGTCCAAGATCAGCACTAAGTAAGGTAGAAGTTTGCTAAGACAAGCTAGTTTCTCTTTGCGCCAAACTTAAAGGACCTGGGAAAAATTGATACTGTACTGTTCAAGCACATTTGACTGGGCTTAATACATAAGGTAAACAAAGGCGCTCTAAGCACCGATCAAAGAGCAGTTCTGGGGGCCAGTGGCATGATCTTTAGGTGTGAGAAAGAAGTTTGGAGGAAGAAGGTCACATGTTTGAAGGGCCAGACAATCAGGCTTTGGCTTGACCTCTCTGCCTAACGGGGAGCAGCTCTCCCCAGCTACTCATGTGAGCAGGGTTCAAAGGTTACCAATTACTTAGGGAGGCTGAGAAAGTTGTATGGAGTTGCTCTCAGCTGCCATGTCACATTAACATCAGGCCACTTGCAGGTAGGCCGTCGCGGTTAATGCTTCACTGCCAGTCACTGGAGTTCTTCAGCCTGCAATTGTGACATAGCATCTCCCTGCCTCACCATGTGTCTCTTCGTGTCTGCCCTATGGCACAACCACTTCAGCCCCACTCACTAGCTCCATGCACTCATGCATCATGTAGCTGCACCCGCACTACATGGAGGTTGTTTTAATTGCTTAACTGCTGGCTAGGTAACATTTTTATCCCTTTTTTTCCTTCATTTTTTCCTTTTCTCCACCTCCCACCTTTGAGTATTTCAAAGCCATCAACAGAAATGAGTGAAATGCTTTAATTGGTTGCAGATACTGAGATGATTAGAATAATTTCTGGCAACTTTTTCTTACAAATATGAATACATGTGCCTGCATACACTTAACTAAGCAAGGGTGACTTACAAGCGTATGATAGCAGAAGTATACAAAAATACCTTCAGTAAAAGTCTTAAGTTATAGCAGATTTCTGAAACTTATACTAAAGCTCTTAATTTAAGAACTTATATCATTTTCCAACTTTAGAAGTTAGAATTACCCTTAGAAATTGTCTTGGGTGGATAGACTGTGTCAAACAAGCTCCCTGGGGGAGTTCTCATGCTTTCTTCTGAAGCTGCTTCCTCGGGTAGTGACAAACAGGATATTGAGCTACCCAGGCCTCTGGTTTGATCCAGTGTGGAAAGTCTATTCTTTTTGTTTCACAAATAGGGGTTGGGGGTTTGGAGCTCTTGCCTTGTGGAAGTCACAAAATTGAGAATGATCACACTTCCCTAACGCAAGACATATTTTCTTTCTAAAAAATGAGCCAGTGTCCTTTCAGAAATAAATCTGGTTTTGATTATACATCCTTTAACTTTCCCTGGAAAATGAATACATTTCTAGTTGGAAATTTTCAAATAAGTGAAGAAATTTTCTAGGAAATTAAGTGAGCCACTTTGAGTTTACAGTGAAAGGCAAAAGCAGCCCAGCCTTAGACTGTGAATATACTGTTTCACATACTCTGACATTATATATATTTATGGGGTTTTGGTTGTTTGGTTGAATGAGGTTCTTTAATTCAAAAATCTCCCAAAAACACAACTGGAATTATTTTAGTCTTGATTTACACCTCATTTTCTTCTTCTCTTCCTCTTACCACTTAATTCACCTCTAGGGTGAAAGCAGACTGTTAAACACTGTTTCGCAAAGTTAACTTACTGTGTGTTATTTACTGCTACAGGTTTACTGGAAATCATATTTTCCATGCTGCAAACAGGCAAGTATAAGAATAATCATTCTATGATTCTATTTCAATAGCTGGACAGTACCTGGAATGTCTTGGTCACATGCTATGTGATGCTGCATGGCACAGGTTTTGACATATTTGGAGAAAAGTTCGTTACATTTCAAATTTTTTTCAAAAGCCAGTCTTTTATCTTTCTTTGAGATTGACATACAATCATAGAATGGTTTGTGTTGGAAAGGACCTTAAGATCATCTAGTTCCAACCCCCCTGCCATGGGCAGGGACACCTCACACTAAACCATGTCACCCAAGGCTCTGTCCAACTCAGCCTTGAACGCTGCCAGGGATGGAGCATTCCACTGCCTCACCACCCTCACAGTAAAGAATTTCTTCCTTATATAAAATCTAAACTTTCCTTGTTTAAGTTTCAACCCATTACCCCTTATCCTATCACTACAGTCCCTAATGAAGTGTCCCTCACCAGCATCCCTGTAGGCCCCCTTCAGATGCTGGAAGTCTGCTATGAGGTCTCCACGCAGCCTTCTCTTCTCCAGGCTGAACAGCCCCAACTTTCTCAGCCTGTGTTCATATGGGAGGTGCTTCAGTCCCCTGATCATCCTTGTGGCCCTCCTCTGGACTTGTTCCAACAGTTCCATGTCCTTAACCCTAATCCTAATGCCTTCTCCAAATCCAGGGCAGCCAGTTCTCCTGATAGCTTCTGGAAAGGGCCCACATTTTCTGTAGCCTGTCTTTTATTTGCAGTGTACCTATAGAATCCCTTCCTGTTATCTTTCACATCTCTAGCCATGTTTAATTCTAACTGGGCCTTAGCTTTCCTAACCTGGTCCCTAGCTTCCCAGACAACATCCTTGTATTCTTCCCAGTCCTCCTGTCCTTGCTTCCACCTTTTATAAGCCTCTTTTTATCTTTGAGGTTTCCTCAGCATTTCCTTATCCATCCAAGGAGGTCTCCGGCCCTCCTGCTGCACTTCCTTCTAGACGGGATGCAACACTCCTGAGCTTGTAGCAGGTGATCCTTGAATATTAACCAACAGTCTGGGGTTCCCCTGCCCTCTAGGGCTATATCCCATGTAACCTTACTAAGCAGGTTTCTGAAGAGGCCAAATTCTGCTCTCTTAAAGTCCAGGGCAGTGAGCTTGCTGCACGCAAGCAATCTCGATTGGATCTCAAACTCAACCAACTCATGATCGCTGCATTCAAGACTTCCCTGGGGTGTCACATTTCCAACGAGCCCTTCCCTGTTGCTGAGCACAAGGTCAAGCACGGCACCTCTCCTCATCAGCTCCTGTATTGCTTGCAGAAGGAAGTTGTCTTTCACACAATCAAGAAACCTCCTTGATTGCTTGTGCCGGGCCATACCGTCGCTCCAACAGATGTCAGGGTGGTTGAAGTCCCCCATGAGAGCAACATCTATAATCATATATAGTATAATGTAATAGATATCTTCAATAGGATTATCTATGAAAGAATAAGGAAACGCACCATTGACATGTTTTATTTCAGAGTCCATTTTGTGTAGAATTGTCACTCTGTAGAAGTATTTTCAGATTTAAACCCTCAGTATCAAAAGGCAATTCAAAGTATTGCATAAATTTCAGGGAGAAGACTGTGTGCTAAGGAGGAGAATAGCCAAGAAAAGATTCCTGGAAAAACAAGGCCTGTAGAGGAGTTTTTCGGCTTATTAATCATTCAGGTTGAAGCCAAATTGGGCAGATTGCTGCAGAGGAGAATTGGTGAGAACTGGCTGAAGATGAGGAGAAAGAGATAGGAGAATTGGATGGAGAAGGAGGAAGCCTATAGGAAGAAAAGAAAAAGTACATGAAAATTGAGATGTTTTCTATGACCTGTAAATGCACAGACTCCAACATAACAAGGAGAGATCCAGTTTAAATGCTTGACAATATACAGAAGATTTTTTTTCTGTTTTACATTATCCTCTCTTAAACAAAACATTTATTAGATTACATGCCCTATTATGCATGAACTCAGTATTGAAAGCAATACTACTGTAGAATATTCTTCTGTATTATTTAATGTAAGAACACTTCTTTGCTCCTTTACTTACAGTTATTCTATATAGAAGAGAGAAACTGCAATCCAGGCTTTTGTATGAATAGTATTTGGGAAAAAAGAAAAAACAAACAACAACAACAAAAAAAAACCCAAACCAACAAAACCATGGCGTGGCATTCCAAATACTATGATGTTTAGGTGCTTAACACCACATCTTTAACTGACAGATAAAATCTTCTTACAGCCTGTGTGAAATTCAATGTATTTAAGAATGTATTTTAAAGAAACTTCAATTAAAAATCCCAGTGCAGAAGCAAAAACATGTATTGCAGAGAAATGTTTATAGCAAAAGTGTCAGGAGCAGCAATTAGGGAAAGATTTGGATATTTAGAGGGCTATAGCTGACTGAATCTTTATGAATTTAGCTACTTATGGAAGAAAAAACCTGAACAGAAAAGGACTTTTTAAAGGTACTGCCACATGCAAACGTAAATATTAGACCCAGTTTGAAAAAGAAGAAAAGCCATAAAGAACAGGGACAACAGGAGAGTAATTTTTTGCAATATGAACGTAAAAGTTTTCTCTTTATCAGTGAAAATTATATGTCTGAGTAATGTTGAAATAAATGTTAAATATACATACTTAAATGTCTACTATAACACTTATTTTCCTCATTGATCATATTTAAAGTCACATATATACTATACCAGTATAGTACCACTATGCCCTGATTTCTCCATGAGGTCATATATAGTTTTCAATTGCTTGAAGGACACGGACACCACTTATTTCAGTGTGCCATCTGGTGTTAAGAGAGGTGAACAGGAGACAGGACTTTGGAAAGGTGGATGTGTTTGATGAAATGTGATAGGGAAATAGAATATAAATTATACAATAGATTCCTTGTTTCTTATTCTTTTATTTAAAGTATCTGTCATCCAGGTAGTAACTTATGATAATGCTATTTGATTTAATAGCCAGTCACATGTTATAAGCAATGACTATTGTAATAAAAAATAGCAAATAGTTTCAGTAGCTTGTCTATTGAAACCTCTTGTTGAAAAATGTTCCCCTGTATTGTTAATGACCACTTCTGAAGAATGAGCCATCAATGGAAACCAAGGGTTCCACTTGTGACAGGTTGATGATCAATGAGTCAACAGTCTGCTTTGATCTGTCATGATGTCAGCCTGCAGTCCAGATGAGACCAATGCGTCAGATACTTTGGTCAGACTCTGACACAGGGAGATTGCCAATGGACAAGACAGAATATGTGGAGGAAGAAAACAGACATTTAGGATGACCAAAGCAAGTTAAAAGATTGAGGAGGGGAAGAAGAGTAGGACCTCATTCTGATGTCCTGCAAGGTGTCTGGAAAGGGTTTACGGTACTAGAAGGGTCTTCCTGCTGTGTGCATCAAGGAGATGCAAGCCGTGATTTTGGGGTGCATAGAACATTAAATCTCCCAGATTATGGATTTAAAAGGCACAACACTACTTCAAAGCAATAGTGAAATGCCTTTGTCTTTATGCCTCTCAAGTGGAATTAATTGTTCCTAAGCATCTCAAAGCATTGGGTTTTTTTTTCCTTCTCTTCTAAAATTTGTTAGTCTTCTCTTCATGATAATTTGCAAAGAAATTAAAAAAAAAAAAGCCATGATGAGAAGGTAAAGGTTTGCAGGATGGAGGTTTTTATCCCTTGATCATTCAAAACTGAAGAAATGTCTCCAGTCTTTGAAGATTAAATCATTAACATCCCCACCACATCAGCTGATCCTGGTTAAGCTAACACAAAGAGCAAATAATCACAGTAGGCAAAGAACAACCAAAAGAGCTGTCACTGTAGTGGCAGACTCTGGAATGATGCTCTGTCTTTGGTGAGTAGCTGCTGACTGGTGTCTGGAGAGCCAGGAAAGCTTTTGCTTGATTTATTAGAGTGAGGAGGCTGGATGGCATCAAGCTTCAAATCAGATGAGGTCTTTGAAATTATAGCTCTACCGAAGTTTTTGCACACCACTGAGATGTACTGATAGCAGCCAGCCCCTGTAGGATTGCATTTCAGTACAGAGTGACTCATTTTAATATTCCCCAATGAGTTACAGGAGAGAAGCAGCAGGAAAAGTGAAGAAGAAAGGTTGAGAAGACTTAAGGTCCGATCTCCCTTTATGTTATGGATAGATGTGGTGAGAAACAGTGCTGTGCATGTGGCTTTTCAGTCACACTGGCACACAGAAAACATGACAGACAATAATTAACCTCTTTGAAGGCCAATAAGCCAATGATTTTGTAGAAACTTGCAGCTCTTGGACAACATCAAGTAGATCTGATTTCTGTTATTCCCCAGGAACTTTCTGATGACAGGAAAATTTATCAAAGGGGATAAACAGATACAAAATAAAGCCAACCTTTCCACTAAGAGATTGGAAATCAAGATATCTGGGTTCAGTTCTCAAGTTTCCTGTAATGCTGAATGAATTACAACAACGTATATGCCTCAGATACTTATCTATCCAAGTGGCTAGTGGTCCCTCACCTGCTGCCTTTTTTGTCAATAGCCTTTTAACTAAAATATTTTTGTCAATTGTCAGGTCTTTAGTAGCAGGGTTTTATCTAATTGCAATGCTATGATATATAAAATAAGTTTTAAAATATCTAAATCTTTCTTTATTGTTAATTTCTTTGTTTTGAACATAGTTAAAGATAATATACTACCCTGATAATTAACATGATCAAAGGTAACATCAAGTTAATTCCACTACATGCTTCAGGACCCTAGAGAGAGGTTAAGACTCATTCAGGTGAATAGCACCCCTTCTCACGATGCAAAATCTAAACTTTAAAGCAGTTATACATTTTTTCCTCACATAGCTTTATATTACATAAAAATATTCATTCTGTTAAAAGAGTATCTTAAAACAGGTGGGGGATGATTTCAGCCAAAATCTTTCTTCCTTTAGCCATATGCAGTCTATCTCCAGTGTTTCAAGCAGTTTTATTGTCGTTTTTGTTTTTCACTAGTAGTAACTAGCTAAGCAGAAACAGACCTGTGATGACAGTAATATATTACAGTGGGTACTGCAGAAGGTGGGAAAGTCAGAACGAAGGGAAGAGGGAAGTAGGGAGATACAGCCAAACTGCTCTTCTTGGGAGTGTTCCCAGGTTCAGAACACTGTAATAGGATCCATCTCAGGATATTTTAGCTCTTTCCTGGGCAGGAAGAAATTGTCCACATATAATCTTATGGTTCCTACATCACAAAAGATGTAACTATCTTCAGAAACCCCAGCAAGGATCTGTGGATGTCATCAGTAACACAGTGTTTAAGACCTTTTTTTATTGAATGTTTGCACTTCTTGGGTGTAGCTGCTTACAGCTATGCAAGCATTTCACTTTTCCTCTCTTTGTTCTATCTTCCCCACTTTTTCCTACGCTCTTCCCTTCAGTGAGTATTATCATCCCATATTTCTGGGTTGGATGCAGGAGGTCAGATGTATCATGATGATCAGAGCATTTTGGAAAGGCAAAGATGGAGTTGTGTAATGGAAAATCTAACCCTGCGGAGGTTTAGTAGCAGTGCTTGCTCCACCTCTGCCATTTGGAGAGGCTGTCTGCAGCTGCATGTCATGGCCACCCTTCTAGACTTCACCATCCTCCCAGTGCCAGCTGAGCATGTCGTGTCAGCACTGCATCTTCTTCTAGTGACAAGAAGCCAAGTCTGCAAAACTGGCCAACAAACCCTTTTCTACCATAGAACAGACGCAGCTTTCTCTACCCATGTAGTTCTCCAGCACGTTCCTCCTGCAGCTCAGTCTGGCTTTTGGCTTCCCTCAGCACTTCTCAACAGTCAGCCCTTGCCTCGCTCTCTTACTGATGGCAATGGTTATGCCCTATAGCAGCAATGTTTAAGGATTATCCTCTACCCCTGCTGGCTGGGCCAGACAGAAGGGCAATTGCTAGGAGTAGCTGTCTCCTTCCTAGCTGATGCATTGTGCTTGCTTTCCCTTTCATGTGTGCTGGCATGACTTGCAAAGTGTTATTTTAGTTGCAGTCATAACTAAAGCTAATAAAATGCTATTATGGTTAATTATATTCACTGGCGAGGCACTTAAACTTTACATGAAATGGCATCCCAGTAGGCTTGAGTTTTCATAACATATGGCAGTTGGAATGGCAAGGTTTTAAAAAACATGTAATTTCATTAGAGTAACAAGACAACCACTTGAGTAGTCTTTTTATGACATGTTTAATGGTGCTGCCATATGGATGGCTTGTAAACAAAAAAAACCCTGCGGAAGGCTGGATGACGTAAGGGACACATACATCTGCCAGGGGATATCCCAGCATGCTTCAAGCATTTGCAGCTTTAATAAATACTTCTCAGCACCTTGTGCTTATGAAAAAGTGCAGTGAGGCTGTGTGCATTCTTACCCATTTCCAGAACTGATTTTTATTTGAAAATAAAAAACCAAGAAAGTGCGTGAGGTTATTATAAATTTTATCAGAAATTCCCTTCAGGCCCTTGGGATGTCCTGCTGTACACCAAGGAGCTTTTCTCACTGGCTTTGCTGACTAGAACATATTTATTCTATACTGATCTCAATGCTACTAACTTCCAAGCTAGCTCCACAGTTTTATGTAGGAGATGAGTTTTCCTCTCTTTTGAGTACCCTGGGAAGCTATTTTGGGACACCATAATATTAATGGGATGTCCTAATGTAGTTTGTGTAGTTAGCTAGTTAAGAACATTTATTTATAACATAAATACAAAAATTGCATTACAAAGGTTTACAGGGATGCAGATGACAGAAAGCAAAATCATGTTTATCTGCAAGATCAAATCCAGGAGACCTGTATCTCTCTTCATGCCTAGCTGCATAGGTGTATGTGCTCTTGTACAAGCAAGTTTGGTTATCCCCACCTCAGAAGGCATTTATAAGAAAGACCCTTCAGTCAGAACAGAAATTTCTGTTCCTCTTTACCTTTGTCAGAGGACTCATGCCTGTTCATACTTTCCCCCTTCTCAGTTCTTCTTCCTCAAATTGCTGGATCTCAGTCTGCAATATGGTTCTGAACCTCCAGACTAGTTATCTTTTCTCAATGTTTTGGAAATCACTGCTATGCCTTTGGCAAACTAGGTGTTTGACAACAATTCTGGCATTTCCTTACCCATAGAAAAGTGATGTGCCTAATGAAGTAATTTGCAAATATCAAACAAACTGTTCTCCAGAACACATAGTTCACATTAACATTCGGTTAATCAACCTTCTGCTGACTCCTGACTGAAGTTATATATGATGATAAATAACCACCACAAGGTGTTAATCTCCAAAGGGGCATGATGCCATCACAGTCTTGATTTTTATTTTTTTAGATATATCATAATAACAGCTTTTAAATACTGTTTCAGTTGAATTTATATTGGTTGTCCAATCTAACCTGTTAATCACCAGTGCAGTCAGAGTTTTGAGAGGTTCCAATCAGGTGTCAGTCACAACTGCTCAACAGACACACATAGTAAACAAGAAGAGGAATTTGTAGGCACTGTGGAAGCAGAGGATTAGGCAAATAGAGATGTGAAGTGGAGGAAAGCTGTAGGTGTTCACCATGAGCATTGAAGGATAGGGAAGGCAGGCACTGAAATAGCTAGATGAAGGAGGTTGATGGGGTAGAATTTGCAGAAGGATGTTTGCAGAATGGAAACAGACTGAGGGGGAAAGGGAAGGAAGAACCCTTCCCCTGCCAGCACAGCACAAAAGTGGTAGTGAGGAGGATTAAGAGCACCAGAAGAGTTATAGACACTGACATTTTGGAGACCTCAGAAGCACTGAGATGATCATCAGAAGAATTTGTGGTGACTTATCATAAAGTAGGAAATTGGGCCACTTCTGTTCTTTGTGGAATAAAGGAAAGCTATCTTGTTCTCAGTTTCCCTAAGCTACATTTAGCCCTTTTAATGGGTGACTTCAGAGCTCACTAAAGAGCAAATCCAGTAACACAGACTTGAGGAACACAAAATGTGAGCAGATGTGATGCAATCTCTTGTGTGTGTAATTTTGCCCCGGTACTTGCCATGTTTGTGGTGACCTATAATAATAACTCCTCTGAACTTTCACTTCTGCACTCCTTCTGACCACAAACTGCAGTAGTTTGGGACTGCATGATGACTTTGTGATGCTGACGAGTGAAGATCAAGATTAAACTGCTAAATTCTTTTTAATAACAACCAAACATAGGATGCAAAGTCTCTAGAAGCAGCCTAACTTGTCAGCTCTGCTTTTACGAATGCAATTTGCCAAGAAGCAATCTACAATTTACCTATCTATTTTCTTTTAAAACACTTTTTTAAAACAATGTATTAAATCTTGGCAGAGGCTTTTGGCTAAAATGCATCAAATGTATTATAAACAGGTTTTTACAGTATGTTTCCATGTTATTTTTGCTATACACTCTAGACGTATGCAAAAGCTTTGTCATAAGTTTTCCTTTTATGCATGGAAAACAGCAACTTTGGGGTTTTGTTAAAGCCAGAGAACAAATAAATTTTCAGCGTAGTTCAGGATAATAGTTTCAACTGAAAAACCTTTTTGTCTTCATACTGTGAAGGTGACATTGTCCAACACTGCCATTCACATAAAAACCAAGCTTAACAAATTGAATCATTCACATACACCTTCATAATTCTAAAATATTTCCCTATTAGTTTGTTTCCAAAGACCATTTTAACATATCAAAAGCAAAATCTCTTCAAGCAAGGGTGTGCGCTTCTTAAGCTCATTCTTTCCACTGTAAAGCCAGTTTGCAATATAAGACTGCTTCATTTGCCTCTGAATATTTGATCGGGGAAGTGAGAAATAGGTATTTTTAAAGTGAGTTTAAAAATCAGTGGATAGAGTTTTCTGAAAAAGAACGATAAGTGCAGGGATGGATGCTGACAGCAAAATTTCCATTTCACAAATAAACCAAAAAAGGAAGTAAAAAGAGTAAAGTTTCTCTCCTACCCCACATAAAGGGCAAATTATAGAAGCCAGGCAAGGATAATAAGTGTATGATTGACAGCTGACAGAATGCCAGTGAAAATTTCTCTCTCCCTTAGGATATTGTTTTGATAATCTTTGCCGATTTTATACTTTATGGAACTAGAGATTTTTTGTGTTTCTGTATGGATATTTTTTGAGGGGTGGAGGTTGCACTTGTCAATTGCACATCAAAATAGGGCGGATAGACAGGAAAATGAAATGTAAACAACAGCTTCAGGTTTGTTTTTCTCTTCAGGCTGTTGGGGGATGTTATTGTACATGAAGGTTAATAGAGCACAGTACCAGCCTTCATCAGTTTTTAAGGATATTTGGCCAACACCCTCATACAACTTAGGTGACCACAGAGTTATTACCTAGTTTTGTATAGTCAAAAAAGTCCATAAAAAGTGTGACTGTAAAGCAGCAGAATGGGCTTACACATTGATGGTATTTAAAGACTATATGTTTGCCTAGAAATATTTACACCATTTTCTGTGCTTCCATCATTTCATCACAGGGTCTATCATTCCACTCAGTCCACTTTGTCTGTTTTACAAACCTGCAAAGTTTTTGTGAGAATGTGCTGATGTCCAGGTTTACCCATGTAACTCTACTAATTTCAGATAATACCTTCTGTGGCACAGATGTCCATTGTGTTTGGTGGGTTATCACCATAATTACTGATTGGAATTTACTAAACAGTTCTGTAGATGATGGTTTATAAAAGATTTCAGTTTCTTCTACTGAATTAGCTTTAGAGTAGAAAAGGGTGGATACACATTTTCTTGACTATGGATCTAGCAGAGACAATTACCTTGAGCATACTTGAGCTAGAGTCCACTTCTGATCTATCTACAACAAATTTGAAGTAGGGCTAAAGAGGTGAGGACAGATTCACTCTGAATTGTACCACTTCAGTCTCATATCAATATTTTGATGACAAAAGAGGGGTCTGATAACAAAGGAAAGGAAATAAACTACTTTCAAATGTTTAGAGACGTAACGAGTCCCAGTGGAAGAGTGTCTTTTAAGTTAGTTTCTTTGTAAAAACAGTGTTATTCAGAATGATGAAAATGAAACTATATAGTTTCACGTTAGCTTAATTTATCACAGAGTTTTTTTGCTTCGTTAGCTGAGATGGGGTAGGTACTTGAATCCAATAAAAGTACAGTTTACTGTAGTCTTGGAGATTAATCCTTTAAAAACACAGCCTTTCATGCAAGCATGCTCCCACTGATAGCAGTGAGACTGAATTGACACATCTGTGACCTGGTGGTTACTTTCACATAAAATGTGATTTTGGTAGCCTGTGACTAGTTCGCTGGGGTCTGATGAAATGTGTATGAAGTTTTCTTCTGTCTAAAGTATACCACGCACAGTTTTGCTATTCATATGTTATCGAATGTCTTGTATCCTTGAAAGAAAATGTTCTCTCTTTTTGTGCTCTTAGCCCTTTCAGTCTGTCCTACATCAATTTCTTTGTGTCTGGAGATGTCACTTTTCTTTACTTACTTTATGCAAAAGCAAATAATAATACTTGTCAATTTATTTGTGGTGTTTTCAGCTGCATAACTAATGTTCTTCTGCTTGATAGGATGTCATTGCTTTCTGTAATTATAGTTCTGCTTATGCCCTTGAGGAAGAACATCTGCTATTTCCCACTCAGGAGTTACGTTTCATCCTCTCATTTCTTCAGCACTATCCTGTACCACGGTGCTGTGGTGGTCTCTGATGCCCTTTGCAGCACTTTTCCTTGGGGTTCTGTACAGCAAGGTCCTCAGCCATCCTCTTCACTTTCCTCTTTTTTATCAGACCCTTGTGCTGTTGTCCTCCATGTGGGTGATATATTCACTGATTCAGCTGGGAGGGAGGGGGTAGAGGTGTGCAGGCACCTCCTACCACAACATGCTTCAGCTGGGAACAAATGTGCAGTGGAAGCCTGAGGACAGCATGCTGCAATGTTCTTACTAAAATGAGCAGTGTAGTCTGTCAGGGTTGTGATATGCGACCACCCAGTTAGAACAGAAGATAAGAAGAGGAGGAAAGAAACACCTCTTTTTGGACACTTACCAGTAAAATTCTGCCAATTTGGCATATGCTTCCCACCATATTTGTTGCTTCTGTTATTTACTGTTGCATGTAAATCAGCTGAATGATCCTGTGTTGATCCTGTGTTAATCCTTTGTTCTTACACATATATAATTTGCTTTGAAAGTGATTCCTTGATATGAACATAAAATAACATTGTGTAGTAGGCAAATTTTGTATATGTATTTGTGGAATAGTAAAAATTAACTTTGGATTTTTTTACATTTTTGTGATGTTTACTTTACTTGTGTAATAGCTATTTTTATACATAAGCCATCATTAATTATTGCATGGCCAGAATCAGGCATGGTCTCTGCCATGGGTTCAGCCGTAGCAGTCATTTTTTCTCCTTCTTGTGGCTGGTGCAGTGCTGCGTTTTGACTTCTGGGCTGGGAACAGTTGCTTGATAGCAAGCATGTTTTGAGTTACTGCTCGGGTGTTTTTGTTCAGGGCCTTTTCTGAGCACGTGCTCTGCCAGGGAGGAGGGGAGACAGGACACCTGACCCAGGCTAGCCAATGAAGTATTCCATACCATAGCACGTCATGCTCAGGATGCAACTGGGAGAGAGCCAGAAGGGGTGGAGCACTGGGGGGAAATGGAGGAGGGAGCACGTGGTACTCGGCCGGGCAGGGTGGAGTGAGTTATGGGTCGGTGGCTGGTGGGGCCACATTCTTTGGATTCTCCTTCCTAACTCTCCGGGAGTTGGGGAGCAAGGGGGGGGGGGGGGGGGGGGGGGGGGGGGGAAGTGAGTGAGCGGACTGTGTGGATTTTGGGTTGAACCACAACAGTCTCCAACTAAGAGGCTATATCAAAGAATTTGAAGTGTTCGGGTTTTAGCAAGAGCTGGGGAAAATACAGATGTCATTACTCATGATAGGCAGAGGGAAAAAAAGCATTGAACACATTGAAGTAGGAAGGAATGAGGCTAGAAAACGGCTGTAGAAGACCATGAAATTGCACCTAATGTTAACCTAGATGTTAGAGGAAAGTTAGCTATAAAGTGGTACACTGGATGTGAGACTGGTCAAGTTCATGGAAGAACTAGATGAGAAGATAGACAAAACCAGGAGCAATGACGATCCCTAAAATGATGAAAATTACAGATTTGACAAAGTATAATAGATGGGCAGAGAGGATGGAAACAGATGGACATCCACACAGGAGAACCATAGTGTGGAGAGAGGCAGGCCTGTGAGCAACATGTACAGTGTTTTGCTGCCATGAAAACTGCTGAGATCTTTGCATAGATAAACCAGTACAGATCCATGGAAGAAAGAACAAGGAAGAAAAGTATCCATAAATGGCAATACTGAGGTAAGCTTCTCCATCTTTCGTGTTTCTGAAATGAAAGAAGAATCCAATTAAAGTAGATCTTGTTATAGAGACAAAGGAGAAAACAGACGGTGGCTCTTTTGAGAGCAGAGAAGCTTATCTCCTTTATCTCATCCAAGAGGTGAAAAGGTATAAATATATCAGTACTGGAATTCATGTTTCAAGAGGAAGAGAAGTTAAGAGGTGGGAAAGGAGGCAACAATAAAAGAGTAAGTGCTGGGACTGGTAGCTATAATTACAGAAATGTCATCAGCCAACCTCCACATCAAATAAACTAAAAAAGATTAAGGATGAGGAGAAGTGAACATGGAACTAAAATATAGTTGAAGCAACAGAGTAGTTAAGTAAAGGAAACAGGAGAATAACAGGAGCTGAGGGGCTAAGAGTGGAAAACTCAAGGGTAATGAAGAAGTGTAAAGGAAACAGAAATAAAGCACAGTAAATTAAATGAGTAAAGGGGAAGAAGAGAAAAAAAAAAAAACAGAGCAAGGCATTATGCAATCGTTTCTATAAACATGCTTAAATATCATCAGTGGCTCACTCCAGAGCAGTAATAGTGCTGTCTGGAAGCTTTGCTCTCACTGAAGTGAGGAATGGTAATGGGGGCCTGGTGATCTGGGGGATGACATGGGACCTTGTGCCATGTGGGCACTGATGGGATCAGTAGCATTTGATAGCATCCAATGGCTCTACTGTGTACTAGAGGGAACAAGGTCTCTCCTACTTTCTTGTAATCCACTCTCCTCCTCTACTGGAAGGGGAGGGGGAGATGTTCACTGAGAAAAAGGTTGTTTTTCATGCACATACACATGCTCCATTTCTCAGATACCTCATCCTGCACTCTGAAGGGGGACATGGGAAAAGATGTAAGCTTAAATAAATTTGAGACTTTTTTTGGAGGAGGAAGTAAGGACAAGGGACAAGGAAGTGCTGACATCTGGAGAGTGGTAACAGCTGTGAAGACCTCAGGGCCAAGGACTTTTGTTTCTGACCTTAGGGAGAAACCGGAGAGTACTGACCACATGGAGTGGTTGCAAGGAAGAGTGAGGGCAAAGGGGAGGCAGAAGTGGCAGCCTCTTATTTTTGTACCCTGGAGCCTTGGTAATACATCTCTGTAAAGAGTCCAGTGCATGTTCATATGAGAAGTTACTCCTTTCTGTCTGAAGTCATGTTAAAAATAACTCTCTTTGGGCCTTAGGGCATTGCACTATAATGAAGTTAAAAGGATAAACGCTATTAAATGTCTGAATAATGTTGCTAACATAGCTTGTCTTCCTGATCATTTTGTTAAACTACAGTAACATACAATCATGTCACCATTAATACCTCCTGCATGTGTAGGAAAGAAGAATACAAAGAGTATGAAATATCAATTGATTTTAGGATGGTGTGTTTTGTATTGAAAACAGCTGGATAACTTATTCTCTCATATGGCTAGTGGCGGGTACTGGAAACATCACACATTTTTATTGTTGAAACAGAGTGTAAACTATTCAGAGCGATACACCTACATCTGTACCATATTATACTCTGTGCCTGGCTGCCATCATTTTATGGACTCAATATCTGTCCAACTATTATTTTTATTGGGTCTCATAACTCCATAGTTGGTCCACCTGTAGAGCCTGTGAGTTATCAAGTTAGTGTGTTTTGCCATTGTCATGTGTCCAGTTTTCAAATTAAAGTGGTTTCCAACTGGACTACAAAGAACCAGAACTGCTGTTCTTATAGCTATTTTTATCTTAACTACACCCATTCCTATTTATCATTGCAGTCTGCTGGAAAAAGTCTGCTTTCCAACAAAGAGAATTTAAATTTTTGGATGGGAGAGGAGAACATGTACCGTATTCTTCATCTCCTTTTTATTATTATATAATTATTCCCACACTTGATACTTGTTTATCGCTATCGCATTAGAAAGCAGGAATGGCTGTCCAATATCTGGGTTGTAAAATCTCCCTGGCACGTTCCTGAGGCTCACTTAGACTGTGCATGATCATTCAGACATCAAAGGCAGCTAGAATTCAAACTTGGCTTTGAAGACAAACAGCCATTCTTAAAACCAGCTCAGTACATTCTAGGCAAGGCCCTGTTGCCGCAGCCTTTCCTCGCTCTGGCTAGCACTGATTTGAACAATACAATTTTTATTTGGTCTTCTCTATCATGTATGTTCCTCCTCATTCTTTTTTTTTTCCTGACATCTGTTGACTACCTCTATCTTATTTTGCCTTTTCCATTTGTATTTCACAGTAGGTATCACCTTCATGTTGCATTTCTGTGTACTGGTCCTTTATAGATGTACCCCTGAGCTTCTGTCTCTGGATGTTGCCTGCCTTCTTTTCCTTCCTCCTCTGTCCAGTGTCCTGTTCTCAAAGCTGTCCCCTCAAAGCTGTCCCCCCAAAGCTGTCGTTGCCTTTCCAGACTTCAAGATCTCAGCTGATCCCAGGCTACAGTACCTGCAAGATCCAAAGCTTCTCCCATTGCTCACTGGAGTGGATGGTGGACAGACACCTTGAAGACAGGGATAGTCTATGACCCTTGGGTGTGCTGACAGTGGCATATAACATACTGCCTGTGTAACAGTGGGCAGTCCAAGAACCTACAACATGTCCTGACAGCAGGATAGTCCCAAAGCCTGATAAACCCCAGTTCTCCATGTAACCACCACATGAGCTGTTCAGAAAAATGCCATTCTTCACTGATGTACTCTTTCGTGCTACCACACTCATCACAGCTTTATACTGCAAGCTCCACCAAAGTACCTGGCAGTGTGTGGCTGCTTGAATATCATGTCACTTCCTACACAGAAAAGTGTAAGATGACCTTTAGATACTGCAGCAAGCACACAGGTTGTATTACAGCTGTATTTTCAGCTACAAAAATGGCAGCCTGACTCATTGCAAATTGCTTACTTTGTTCTAGTTTTATATTCAGCTGATTTCACAACTGTTTACAACCCAGCTTCAAAAGTTCCAAAATATTTTAGCAATTTTATGGACTAGAAGTACAAACATGAGCTTTTCAGTGAAGTCTATGTGACTAAGCCTTTTAATAGGTCTTATGAGAACTAAAATGGGCAGGTTCTGTGGACCACCACTGTGTTATTAGGCTTATTAAGTTGTCTCTAATGTACCCTGCAGTCTTTGCAGTCTAGGAAAGAAACATCTGGTCCATGAAGGTTTCCATTTGTATCTATTTTGTTAACTACATTAAGCAACTAAATAGAAGAAAAAAAAATAATGCAATGAAAACAAAACTACTTCAGTTAAAACAATTTGAGGTCAAATTAGTCACACAACTGTATAAAATATCACAATTATTACAACCAGCAACCACTCTAAATCTTTACCCAGAATTAGGGATAACAATAAACCTTATTCATCTACCACTCCCCAGTAACAGACCATTATCCATGCAATAAGAATATCTACGTGTTAGACTCTAAAGAGATATGGGTTTATGTTGTCCATGAGCTCATCCTGATTCAAAGTTGTTTAATTACATCACTAAAGGACTAGGTCCCTTTTACTCTCATCTGTTGCTCACTTGTTTTTTTAATATTTGGGTTTTGTCTTTTGCCAATATAACTGTACAGCTTCAGGTATGGAGCCTGACAGTTATCCAGACAGGCTGAAAAGTCATTGAGGAATGTCCACATTTGCTCACCATACATGTGGAAGATGTCCCATCTCCACTGACACAAATGCTGCAGACAAATGCCTAAAAGAGTAGAATCATTGAACCATAGAATAGTTAGGGTTGGAAAGGACCTTAATATCATCTAGTTCCAACCCCCCTGCCATGGGCAGGGACACCTCACACTAAACCATGTCACCCAAGGCTCTGTCCAGCCTGGCATTGAAGACTGCCAGGGATGAAGCATTTACCACTTCTTTGGGCAACCTGTTCCAGTGCCTCACAATCCTCACAGTAAAGAATTTGTCCTTATATTCAACCTGAACTTCCCCTGTTTAAGTCTGAACCCATTACCCCTTGTTCTATCACTACAGTCCCTAATGTACAGACCCTCCCCAGCATCCTTGTAGGCCCCTTTCAGATACTGGAAGTTTGCTCTGAGGTCTTCATGCAGTTTCTCTTCTCCAGGCTGAACAGCCCCAACTTTCTCAGCCTGTCTCCATACGGGAGGTGCTTCATGGGGCCATTTCCCTCCCACCCATCTCACTGTGAGGCAGCAACCTCAAACCCAGGGATACGAAGTGTCCTATTTTACTGCGTCAAGGTTGGCCAGACCTCCTCTATCAGACAGTATTTTCATTTCCTTAAGATAAAAAGCTCTAAATACACAAGTGCTGAAACAGAAGAAGGAGAATCTTGGCCAGAGATGTCTCCCATTTAATATTATTTTTATTGTTGAAACAGAGTGCAGACTATTCCGAATGATAATGTGAATGGAGGTACATGGAAAAAGGCAGATTACATGGGATTTTCCTCACTTTCAGGAAATGACATGGAACTATTATCTTACATGTTCTCAACTTCTGTATTTAATATTGGTAGATTTAATTGCTGACCTGTTCAGGATATATTGACTTAGACCAGAAATAGCCTTTTTGAAACTGGATGTGTCTGCTTACTGGCAGGAAGTCAGAGCTGTAACAAACTGCATGTTGGAAAATGCAGCTGAGGACATTGGGAGTCTTGTCTGTAGGGGTACAGATGAGCTGCCATCCTCACCTGCTTCCATCGCCCCTGTTATCAGTAGGGTAGGGAAGGAAGTTGAGGAGGACAGAGGAACAAAAGCCCCTGTACACTGGGCAGAGAAAGAAAAGGCATTAAAAAGTCCCACTTGTTTCCAGGTGAAATCTCTTTCTTTCCACCCACAAAAGATGACTTCCAGATCCTTGCATTATCAAAGGCTTAAAACAAATGTTGAGGTGAATACCCGGGCAGTTCTGAAGGTCAACGCTTGTCATCAGCTTTGCTCAGAAGATTTTAGCATACAAAATTAGTACAATATTTAATGTGAATGCCTCAAGAGTAAAGTTATTTTGGTCCTAAAACATTAATGGTTGACTTTTTCTTTACTGGTCTGCATATCGCATAGCAAAAAAAATTACCCACTTCATGTTTTGTCTAGAAATTGTTGACTTCTCCACTAATTTCTGCCTAAAAATCTTTGTCTAAGTTGTACATTATATGACTATTTAAATCATGGCCAGACAAATGAGACTCTTTCCAGTATTTTAATCTGAGGTAGGCAAACAGCAAAAGACATGGGGGAAAAAAAAGACAAGTTAAAGTTCATCTCATTTAACAGATAGCAGTAACTGTCTTAAAAGTGATTGGCTTATTATGGATACTTTAAGCATCTACAGAAAGCAGCTTTCTATACCCACAGTAAGGTCATTAGTGAGAGAGGGAGAGAGGCAGCTAGGGAGTTAGTTGATACCACAGTCATCTTTCCTGTGCAGACACTGAGCTGGAAGCTCCTCATTTTGACACATTCCCCTCAAAATAAAGATTCTTGGCACTATAAGGAAGGAAATGTTAGTTACAGCAGAAAAATAAGCAAAGCAGAACCCCATCTTTGAAGAACTGGCTAAATTTAGACCTACATGTGTGTAGATTTTGCTCCTAGTGTAAGAAGTTCAAAGAGATATATTGCTACTAGGTATGACAGCAAAAGTAATATTGCCACTATGCTCCATTATCATTCTGCACAAAATCAATATCAAAACAACCCAAGTCTAGACACATAAATGTCAAACTATTTAACAAGAAGCAGTTAGTGCAGAAAAAAACACTTAAATGGCAATTGAGGTAGTCTGATGGATCTTAAAGTAGCTTACCAGGATTTATGTAAGATAAAAACAGTTTAACTAAGCATGTAGAACAAAGCCTGAGGGCTTATGGCTAAGAACAATATCAGAAGAACATCTAAGCTCTTTATCGTACCTGTCAGGTCCTAGTACTAGGCTGCTCAGTCAGAGGTGGAAGGCCTTCTAAATCTCCTAATTTCCTCCTTGATTTTAGGTTTTAGGTTACTTAATAAAATTATCATTCACCTACGATTCACAACATAGAGTGCTCAGCTCACAAAAACACGTTTGAGTTATTCTTGTTACTCATATGAAATCTATCATTTTCGGAGTCCTTTCCCACTTTTTATCATTCTCTATTGAGAGTTGACAAGGAGATTGCTAGCAAATAATATCCTCCCAAAAGTGGAATTTTGGAGTGAGAAAAGAAGTAGAAATTAACACTTAATTAAAAAAAATAAAACAGCTAAACATTGAAACTCATTTCAGGCAAGGAAATAAGGGGGATGGAAGAATGGGAAATACAGAGACATTAACTTAAAAATGGCCAAACATATTTTTCTTAGTTTCTGAACATTATCTTTTAATTTAAGTGGCTTTCTATTGGCTTTCAAATAGACCTAAAATAAAAAACAAAAAGTAATTAGGGCTTAGGTGGAGCAAAATATTTCTATTTGGCTCATAATTAATTTTTAACATTCACAGTTCATTGTTACTCTGTGTGAAACCAAAGGACATTTTGATTCTGATATGAATCAGGTTTTTTTCTGATGTGGTTACAGAACAAAAACCCATCTGAAATGCAGCCTAGCTGGGGTGTTGCAGTGCTGAAAAAAAACATACCTTCAATGTAAATAGAACGAGAGGAGATTTTATTGTGTGAGACATCTTTCATTTCACAGCCTTCAGCAGGAGTCATTAACAGTCTTCTATAGCACAGTGAACTCTAGGGAAATGCATTGCTGATTTCCCTGATTAGAGCAGAGGCCTGCATTTACACAGGAAAATTTACCCATTAACTGGATAACTATGAATATCAATAGAAAGCTATTGCAATCCCAATGAAAGATCTTCTTTATTTTGAGCAGCGTGTATTACTTAAGATAATTAAGACAATATACAATATTCAACTTCAATATTTCACGGGAACCATTCAGCTTGCCAAACCTCATGAAATGGCTGGCTCTGGAACAACTCTTGTACCTTGTGATATTTTTTCTGTAACCTGCCCATGAGGAGAAGATGCAGTGCTGCAGCAGGTAGGACAACCTGTTATAAATTTAGGCCCCTTAAGTGTGGCTCTGGACAGAAGCCCATATGGCCAGCTCTATGAGAGGCACAAGTTGCTGAGGACAAGGAATGGATGGCCTCCAGGAGTGACACCAATCACTTTGCTCCTTTGTGTATGTTGTCTCCAAAAGCAGGTATTTCTTATCTATACCCAGAAGAGCTACTCAAGGCTTGAGTATGACATAGGTTTTTCAAGGGAGTAAAAAAATTTTGTTGATCTTTTTTGTTCGAAACCTAACACACAGCAAAAGAGTAGGAATTTTCTAATAAAATGCAGTGTTTCATTAAGGAAATTATGTATTTTTTAAGGCAACCAAGAACTGCCTTATCTATCCTGAGTGATGACCATGAAGATAACGAAGCAATGACTGACATCAATTATAACAGCAATCCCATTAAGTCAGTTGGATAATTACAGGCTTAATGTTAGGAAAAGGTTTAAGGATTTTGCAATCACTGTATTGTTTCCAATATCGTTGTTTTCTGCTTAGGACACCCTCTCATGTTGACATGCAACTTTTTATTTATAACCCACTGTCTTCTTCAGCTGGTGTGTGACTTCATGGAGGAAAAGAGTTTGCTTTAAAATGAAATGTACTAACCTGGAGAACAGGATTTGAGTGTTATGTCCTGTGTGTTTATACTATGTGGACAGCAAATTATACCTCACATCCCATAGAACTAAACTGTCTATCCACCCAACACAACTGCAAGGTATCCGTATGAGTATTGTCTTAATCTGAGGGGGAGGATGCACCATACTGGTAAAGTAAGTTTTCAGCTTGTAGTTTAGGTCTTCCATTTCCAATTGTACTATTGCATGGAAAAAAATCTCTGAGCAAAAGGAACAAGTTACCCTTCAGTCCTCTTATACCACCTTGACTGAAGTCCCTCTGTTAAGGCTCAATCCATTTCTGTACCACAGAGATGGGGGTGACATTAAAGGGGGCAATAGAGAAGGCAAAAATATTTATCCAAAAAGACATCATGCATCTTTTCTGTTCATCCATGAGAAAATCTATGCAAGCAATCAGTGCAAACTGTTTGCTGCTTCCTCCTCTACCTCATACCCTCAATTATTTCCATAGATAAGCAGGATCTTAGCTCAGCAGAAACCCATTAGAGTGAGGAAGCAGGTTCTCCATCTGTCTCCATAGGTAAAGAAAATCTCCTGCAAAAGCCTGATGTGAGATCTTCCAGAGCTAGGGCATTAGGGGATAGACAACAACAACTATTATCACTCTGCCAAAGAAACTCTGAAACAATGAGTTGCTAAATTATCACAGTCTTCACCACACTGTGTTTGGGCTGCAATTTTCAATTCTGCCAAGAATTCTGATCACAGATCTTGATTCCTGCCAGTTACTCCTGAGAAATCTGTTTTAATCTGCACATACTAGTTCTTGGCTAATCACACACATGTATTGTTACACCAGATCTGTATTTCACTTTATACTCTGGTCTCCATGCTTCTCTAAAAGCTTGGTGGCTGGCAGATCAAGGTGGTACCACCTTTTGTGACATGGCTTTGCACAACCATGTGCTTTGATCATAAATCACTTTGGGTACAATCTCAGATAAAGCAGAGAATATAACTGACTGTAAGAAGTGATGGCATTACAGCATGGGTACAATTAATGTCAACTAGAGACACAGTCTGCTGAAGACAGAAGTTTAGAATTAGCTCTGGAAGTTAAATGTACTATTTCTAAGTGAAACCAATCCTTTAAACACTTAAGAACTTGCTTAATTTTCAGCATATGCCTCAGACTTCAAAGGAGGGTCAAAGTCCAGTAGTTTGAAGTAAAGACAAGCAAGAAATGCCCTCTAGTATTGACTAAAGAAGAAAATATCATTATGGCAAGTGTTTCTAGATGCTACCTTTATATTTAACTTGGAAAGTTTCTAGCACGTATGTAAATTTTCCATTAGAGAAGACAAAAAATGTTGCGGTTTTAGGATAAGGGTCTGGAAAAAGGTAGAGGACCCTGGCATTTGTTATGTCTTTTCTTCTCTGATTAAATATTTGCAATTGAGATAATTATTCTCCAACAACTAAGCATGGGGGTTAAGCAAAAAATAACTGCCCGAAGTTCTGTTTTACCACTTCTAGGCCTGGTTTATATATGTAAACAAAACAATTTATACTTAGAATATACCCAGACATTTTGTCACTGGTTTCTCCTTCCCTGCAAAGCTGTTTTACAGGGCCTCAGGCTTATGTTATTGCTCTGTGGAGAGACACTTTTGTCAGAATGGAATATTTGTGTCAGAAGGAGCAATGATACATTATTATCATTGGAAATATGAGCTCACAAAGACTGAAAACAATAACTAAAATACCTTCTCACCTCATGATCTAACATCTAAGACAGAAACAAGCATGACCGGAATAGCAAAGGAGAGATCAAGGATTACACAAAATTATTTCCTAACATCACATCTTTGTATCACACACGTCACATTAGCTGTATGCTAATGTGTCTGCTCTGTTATATATTGTTTGGGTTTTTTTATCATATATTTAGTATAGATCTTGAGCCAAAGAGTTGAACAGATGAAAGGAGATGGAGGCAGGATATGAAGAAAGCAAAGGCAGGGGGACATGAAAAATTGAGAGAGCTCGAGGAAGTAGTGTGTGCTCGGGAAGTGCTTGAAAGAGCACTGGAAGGGAAAGGGCGAGTTATGAGCCTGGAGATGCCTTTTGGGTGAGGGATCCATCACTCTGAAACATCACTGTGGGTCACTTCCATTTCTGTATTAAAATCATGCTTTTTAATCCCAAACATATTGTGTAAGTGACTTTGACCTTGACAAAAAACCCAGAGAGAGAGAAAATTTAGCCATATTACTGTAATTTTTTTCCTCAGGTGACAGTATCCCAAATAATTATTTTCTTTGATAAGCTGCCAACTCTGGTCTAGTTCCCTTTATTCCTAAAAGACAGGAGACAAACATCATATCAAATCTGTAAAACTTCTTCTACCTATTTCTTATGAAAAGTTTACAAATTTAACAACAAAATACACATTATTATTTAAACTTCACATTTCCTGCCAAACCATAGCCCCCTTGCTACAGCCCTGAAACATGAATAACCTGCTAAGGGGTTATAAAACACCTACATTTTTTTGGTCAACAAAGCTGGGGAAAAAGGGACCTCAAAGATCATCTGGGACTTCTCATTTAGGACCCTTTTAATATCAATCACAGTCTCAGTGTCCCTTCACTGAAGGAGTAAAATGATGGGATATTTCACCTTTCCAGATGACCAGATCCCTTTGCTTTCAAGAATGTCTAAGTGAGAATACATTGCAGCTGGTTGCACTATTGAGAACAGTTGGATAATCTTTCACTCTCAAACATTGACAGAGTATCTTCAAAGCATTCTCCTTCTATCTCTCATCCTTGCATGTCAGACTGTGCCGTAGGCAACATGACAGCTGAACATATGGGGCATAGGTAAGAACATACATGGATGGTCAAAGCTGGGTCTCATTCATATTCACATCCCTGAGACCAAAGATGGGCTCAAGGAATTGCTGTATACATTTGTGCACACGCACATGTACTTCTAAGGCTTGGAGTGTGTGAAAACATGGAAAATTTTCATCTGTAGTTACAACCATAAGTATTGTAAGGAAATATACAGAGTTTGAACTTATTCTCTTAAATCTCTGGTTGCATATGGGTTATTTTCACCTGGTTTCTAACAGTAACTAGTGTAGCAGGAATTCATAAGATTTCCAGATTTTCAGACAATGATTTGACTCTTTTGATCACTTTCAAGCTTGAGCAGGAGGGTTGGCCCAGATGACCTCCAGATACCCCTCCCAACCTCAACCATCTGATGATTCTGTAAACCAATGTAGTAGTGACCTGCAAGGGCCAATCCTGACTGAAATTTTAACATCTGTGTGAGTAGCATTTGGCATTTATATGAGTTGAACAGTCTAAGCTTCCCTTAACTCTGAATAACCATTGAGCAGGAGGAAGAAAAGACATGGGTGGATCCATCTGTTCAGTGTGACAATGCTTCTGATTTTCTCATGTTTAGAAGTGCAAATAATATAACAACCTACCAGAGCAAAGTGGCATTCCTAAGAGATTTCATGTAAGCCAAGTTCCTGTTAGGGTTACCACTGCAGTGATAGCAGTACAGTGATAGAGACACAGCTAGACCAGTAGTGTTTCAAAGCAAAAAAAGATTATTATTTTTAATGAAGAACCTCCTTCAAATTATTGTTGGTATCTGCTATTTACAAGACTGACTTTGGGTTCTAAAGACAGAGCTCTTTGAGACCTCAGTGAACCAGGTTAACTTTGCTAGGGCTCATGAACTTCTTACAGGAGCTCACACAGGCAAAAAACAAAATAGGGCTTAGCACCTTTGAATTCTGCAGAATCAGAATCCTAGTATTTTCAGATGTGCTTCCATTTCTGAGACGTAGTAGGAAAAATGTTAATAAAAAAGGCAATGTTGTCTCTTATGTAAATATTAATATTATATGCCAAAAAAGGTAGTAGATTTGCAGTAATTCTTATGTTTACTGCTATATTTTCCTTTGTAAGAAGGGATGTGTGGGGTCCTTCCATCAGTAAGTGCTAAAAATGAGGTGGTCATAGTAAACCAAGTGCATGCTAGGTTGTTCCCAGCATGCCATCTGGAATGCAACAAAGCACAGTGACATTTATGGGTGGTTCAGAGGCTCAGCTTCTGATTCTGCTCAAAGAAACACCCAAACAGCTCCCACATCTTAAAGTGAAACACAGCCCACGAGGGGAGCTGGTGTGGCTGTGTGAGAAGTGTGGAGCCAGCATGTTCTGAATATGACACAGTCCTTGTGCTTAGGAGCTGCAAAGGTGCATGGGTCATTTGAAGAGACAGGAATTGCTAAAATGCTCTGTACTGTGGAAGCAGGCACAGCACTGAATGTGCATATGGACTACTCCAGGTCAGCTGGCTGAGGGAAAAGGTTCCTATTCTGGAGCAAATTGTACAGGATAGGCAATGTAGCTAACAAAAATGTAGGCTAAACCCTGCTATCTCACCATGAGCTTTGGCAAAGAGCATGTACAGCAATCGGAAATTTGGGTTTGATGATTGGCAGTAATTTGTTAAACTGATGAAACATTACTGACACTGAGTCTATGCCATCTATTTAAATCTGATATTTCTACTCAATTTTTCTAATTATCATTCTTTACTCCTTTACAGCAAATTATTTAAAATCTACCCTTAACTAGAACCATCTTACACAGGCTACTCAGGAAAATTGCTGTATGTATTTAGAAAAGATTATAATGTTACCTTTAAGTTACATTTTAGGAAACTCAGAATGCAGAACTATTTTCACACCAGAAAAAGTTTCCTTTGTCACAAAATTCCATTGTCTTATGGTATCTTTCATTGCATTATCTAATCTAATTTTAGAAGTTCCAGGTGATGGGTCTTCCTTTTTCTCTTAGAAAATTGCACAGCTTAATAAATCTCTCTTTTACCCTGTTACTTAAATTAAGCCTGACTTGTTTGTTTTCCATGTGGAAACAAAAACATTACAAAAATGGGCTTGTTATTTTTTTAATTGAATTTATCTAACCCTTCCTTTTATAGTCACGTTCCACAAATATTCTACCAAATCAGGACTTTCCAATGAATTAGAATATTAGCAAATATTACATATCCTTAGTAAAAAGCTGTTTCTATCTGTGAATCACACTGAAGGAACAATACCACATGTCTTTTTCAGGGGTGTTCTAAAAAGAGAACAATACTTTTTTTATTGTTCCCCCCAGGAGAATGGGATGGACAGAGAGGTGCCACAAGGATGGAGGGGGCCATGGGAATACAAGCTCAAGGGCTAGCACACCTTTGTTGACTATCAGTCCTAAAAACTGAATAGCACTGCAGCTGTAGACAAGCACTGGGCAGGTATCTGGGCTCTAGAAAGTGCAACCAAATTAAATGCAGCCAGAGCCATCTAAGAAATTGTCTATTGGCTGTAGAAGTCATAGGAGAGGTAATGAATGTGGGCTCACCTCACTGCTCTTCCCCTTTATGCCCCAATCACGAAGTAAACCACATAGGTAGGTAGATGACCAACTAATATGAGAAATAATCTCTGTAACCTAATGAATAGAGAAGACCATTACAGTGCTGGAAACTTCTGCTCCGGTTCATGCTCCACCAAACACTTGTCTGCGCAAACAGAACAACTTCAACAATAGAAAAAGACCCTGGAATAAAGTACATCTCTAAGGCAAACTGCTGGCAGTTCAAGTGTGAAGTTTGATTGTGCTTTAGATCAGTATCTGCAGATATTGTCTTGGTCTATCCTGTGATAGACTATCCTGTGACCAGCAGGCCAATGGCTCTCCCACAACCACATTCAAGGTGGGACCAGAAGTTTTCTTTGCTGCATGATTGCTGTTCCACCTCTGTTGAGGGAATATCTTATTATGGGGCATACCAGTGTCTTGTAACTCTTGCTTAAAGCAAAAAAAATCCAGGAGACCCCTTTGGAAAGGCTTTTTAGAACAAGACTTTGCCTACTTGATTTTGCTGTTACCATTGACTATATTGCCTTTCACCCATACGATCATCAGGTTTTTTCTCTCTCTCAAATAGGTATTTACCTTTCATGTTTTATTGGTTTAATGAGCCACAAGTTGGAAGGGAGATTTCCGTGCACAGCAGAACTATGGATAGGCAGAGGCTCATCTATAGGGGCGGTTAAGAGATCCATAGACATGTTTGTTCCTGGTATCTTCAGTTCATCATAAAAGCTGAAGCTCTATTTGTCCATTCCAATTATAAATATGCTTCTCTTAAAATTGTTGTCCTACAGAAAGACATACAGAAAATTCATATTGCATTTAAGTTCATACCCTGAATATTATGGGCATTCACAAAATAATCACAAATATGTTTTTTGAAAGTTTAAATGGGCCATTTAGATTTTATTGGATATATTTAGGTTTTGGATAAATGAAGGAAATAACAAAGATTACTGTTTTTCATTCCACACATTCAGTAAATTGAGCTTATATGATAACTTTCATAGGATAAATGTTAGCTTAAATTATCTGCATTTGACCTTTAAGCTAGTATTAAAATGCTAAACCAATTTATGCTGTTAAAATGCATTGAACAAATTATATGACAATAACTCTTATACAATGTGAAGCAATTTTGATGATCTTTAAAGATAGTGGATGGTATTTATGATAACAGCTCTAAGCGCCTTTATATCACAGCTGTGGTGAGGCTTAATGTGGCAGGAACTGTCAGACTGGATCAATACATGCTTTTCGGGCTTCTTTTGGTGCCATAATCCAGCCCCTGCAAGAAGTGACCTCATGAGCTGCCTAAGCTCTTGTTGTTCTTGTTCTGTTTTGTTAATTGAAGAATATCGAGGCTTATGAAAATGACAAAGCTGAGCAAAAGCTAATTATGAAAGAAAAACAATAAAGGCAGGGGTGAGTCTAGGTCAGCTTTCAGTGGGAGTCCAGAGTCTACTATATTTTTTCTGCAATCTGTCTGGTGGTGTTTGAGAAAAGAAACTAACATTTCTTGCATAGTAAATCAGTGAGTAAAATGGAGCAAGTATTTTGTTCTCCCAAAGAAGCCTTTAGTGCTTTAAAAAGAAAGCCATCAACTCACTAAGAGGAAGCTGTAGGTGACAACAAACAAGTTGCAGACAAATAAACAGCTTTTTTTTTCCTTTTTCTCTCTCATTTTACCTGTGGACCCCTCTAACACCCAGTTCTCTTGCTGCCTTACACAGCCATGCACAAAGGGCTGTGGGATCGGGCTGTTCAGCAATAGAAAAGCACTAGCACCTTGACTTATTCAATCTAACAAGGGCTGCAAGGACAACGAAAAGGAAAGCTTTTACCATGAAGGCAGAAACATCCTCAGAAATGAGAGTGAACAGTGTTAGAAACCTCAAGGGAAAACATAACCTCGCTGTTGAAATGAATTTTTACTTTAATTTAAAAGCCTTTTATATGGAAGTGCTAGGGCAGACAGATTAGCACATGCATCTGCTCAGGGCTTAGTTGACTGTAAGCAAAAATATGACAGATTCCTAAACTGGTGTGTAGGAGATTGCCTAATACCTGTGCAGAGTCACCAAGTGACAGCTACAAATAACTGGCTGTATCTTTTCTTGAGTATTTTAGTAGTGTACAATAGATTGTCAGCCATAAAGAACCTCTCACAGGGATCCCAACCCTTGTGAGAGGTTTAATACTCTGGTAGGAATCCTGTTCTTCTCTAGGTCTCAAGTTAACTATAGCAGTGATTTCTCTGCCTTTGGAAAAGCTCTGTTCCACTGAAGCCAGATGCATTTCTTACTGGCTAATAGCTCCTTATGCATTTCATAGAAACTATTGTGCTTACTCCAGCTGTACATTATCCATCCGATATGCAGGCACTAAATTAAGATAAAAATGGTCTACATAAGTGACATGTGGCTGATGTTAATGTTAGAGAAACCTAGAAATGAAATTAAAAGTATAACCTAAGCATGTAAAAAATGCCTTATATTTTTCTAGAGGAGGATTTCACATGGGAAGAATTTAGGTGTATGTTTTTAAACATAGGATACTAATATTTTCAAACAATCCATACAAGTTCATACAAATGTATTCCAGAGCCATCTTTTCTGCAACTGAAGTATTTGGATAAAATGCCACTGTTGAGATGTGAGCACAGCTTCCTTTTCCTTACCCTTAAGTTTAAGGCATTAATAATAAGGAGTGCAAATGGAGTTAATTTTTATCTTAAACACCACAGAATCAAAGTAACAGGAGTGGAGTCCCAACAGACAAACAAATTTATCTGAAGATCAACTATTATTGTACATATGGACAGGGGAGCATATTCCCACTTCATGATATACTAAAAATAATCTATTCTTGGCAAATCATTACCAAAATCTGCTTAGATCATGGTGATCTACAAAGACAATCAGAAAAAAATTGAATGAGTTCCTAGGTCTTGTCTAATAACTAATACAGAAATTTTTGAGGATCAAGCAAAGAACACTGATCCACAAGGGATTTTTGGCCAGAAAGACTGCATATGGATGGATGAGTACAACTAAAAGAGGTAGCTTAGAAGTGAGGGTAAAACTTTGGGTTTAAAATTTGGTTTTGTTGTTTTTCAAGGCATTCTTGGATTTTGCAGAAGATACCTGCAAACAACTGTGGCAGCTGTAGGAGCAGACATTTGGGAATTTATATTATTATAATATAATACGTTACATTAAATTATATGAGATTAAAGAAAATACAATGGTAAACAATGGTATAGGAGGACACAGAACAGACAGCAAGCCTACTAAACCCACTTGGGAAAAAAACATGCTCATTTCATGCTATCCTCTGCCCAGCAATCACAGCCCCTCTACTTCCAGCTTTGCAGCACTGTAGGGCCAGCTGAAGGGGAAAAGCTGGGCTTGGTGTTGTCTCAAGCAACTGAATCCGAACAACAGGTGAGAGGAGCAGTGTCCATGCCCCAGTTCTGCCCTAGTTCTTCCTGGCTGTGACCCTTTCCCTGGATGTAGCTGTCAGCTCACCCCAGCCTGCACTGAAGGAGGGGCTTCCCAAACCCCTCTTTCCCCCAGCATTACAGTGGCTGCCCACCATCAGCATGCTGCAGAGCCACATCCTGGCCCGTGGGCTGCTTTTTAGCTGCATCTTGTAACGGAAAACGAACTGTGGTTGGGTGCAAGTGTGCTCCATCCCATGTGTGCTGGGGCAGCCCACCCACAGTAGCCTGCTGAGCAGTGCACCCGCTCAGGGGAAGCAGGTTTTGTGGGATTTTTAACTTCCCTCCATTAAAGGAATTTCCATTAAGAGAAATGAAACAACTGAGTTTGCTGTAGCACTGTCTTTGTTCCCTTATCTCCTCCTCTTCCCATCTCTGCAGCACTCCTTGCTGGGGCTGGGACAATGGAGTCCCAGTCCTTTTGAAGAATTTTGACCAGAGCCTTGGTCCAGGAGCTAGTTCACATCTTTAGGCAAACCTCCACTGCTTCACTCCATCTCAGGCTTGCAGGTGAAGAACAGGCTTAGCTTCCAGTTTCCGTCTGCTACCTCTGCACTGCAATCTGTCTGGGGGAGCCACCCTCCAGATGCTTGAGGAAACCACTGCCTTTGTTTTAAAGGATTGAAGTTTAACATGAATAATGCTGATTATTAGTAGGATTGGGTGTGTTCACTCATGAATCAAATCCTTTTTCCTAGGTATTGTCCAAATTCAGACCTCTTATAAATAACTCACAGTAGCAGTAGTGTTTGTTGCCCACTCTTCATGGACTGAAATTACTTCCAATCTAAACACATCTTTAACCTAAAAGCAAATATCGCTTCATGAATCCAACATTGATCACATCTTTTTCCAACATGACAGGAACTGAACCCAGACAGACTTTTTTCTGTGCTTATTAAGAAATCCTTTGAAGCTGGTGATGACCCCTGGGAAAGTTTATGCAGAATAGCCATGCTTAAGGAAATCACATCACTGTCTGATAAAGAGGCATGTTTTAATTTCACCCTGTTTACCTTTGAAGAAAGAAAGCTGTGGACAATACCTACAACATGGGACAATAGAAGTGCTGTAAATTGGTAAGTCAAAGCTTTGTTTTTTTAATGCAACAAATAGCCAAATGCAGTAATTAAGGAAGCTCCAGGAAGGAGCAGAAAAGAGCATTAAGCAGAGAATACCAGGCAGGAGAGATCAACATGCTAAAGCATCTAAGGAAATGCAGAGGAAAACAAGTGTCAAATGAAATATACTTAGTGATGTGAAGCAGTCACCCAACATTGCTTTGCATTATAAAAACTAAAAGATGGCCAAAAAGGAATTTAAGATCATGTAGAAAGGAATGGCGTTTATAAAGAACAGGAATTTCTGAAGCATAAAAAAGCAGTCTGCAAAAAAAAGAGCTCAATATGCACAGATATATCAAGTGTGATGGGTGGTTGGGTTTTTTCTTCTTGGTACACACGCTCAAAACAGAAATTAAAGCCATCCTTCCTCTCCAAATCCTGGGCCCTGGTTCTTTGCACAGTACAATCAGAAAGACCACTCTGACCTATAGCACTGACAGCAGACCTTAGAGTCCTCTCTGTCCCCTTCCACAGATGCCTGTGTGACCCAGCCCAAGCAAGCTCTGCATGTTCATAATCCTGCTGCCTGACCTGCATGTGGTCACACCACACAGGGCCCACAGATCAAGACAAAGGAGGAACTCTGTGTTTTTTCCTTAATGTGGTCCTTTTAGAAATGCACCACATAGTGATTTTCTGGAATTCATTTTCTCATGCTAGTCATACTGCATATGGATAGTACGCATTCAGTTAAATATATATATATTTAGAGCTATAATGACTTATAAAAGTTTAATACACACTCAAAAAGCACTTTTGAGTTTTATGCTATGGTAGAGCTGTACATACTGAGTCTAACTAACATTCTAGATTTTGGACTACGTTCTATATTAAAGTCATTACAGTCTTTATTAGAATTAATTAAATTTTCCTATGTATCCAACTTTAAATAGCTTTTCATTAAATAGATATGAGGTTTTCTCTTCCTCTGCAAACATTGAAAAAGAGATAGCATAATCAAAGATTTTAATAAATTCATAGTTAGTTTTAATTCTTTTTTTCAAGCTCAGCTCTACACACAGAGTTGCAGCAAAAAGCTCTTCTAGACATCTGTAAGATCTCCTAGTTATCTGTATGCACATGGCTATTTGTATGTATAACAAGAATACCAACCAAGCCTCTCTGAGCAGACTTGGCCGTCTTTGGCTGACTATTATGTACATTCCTCCTCTCACAGGTTATCTAAGCTGCCTCTGCAGTCAGGAAAATCACCTGCGGAGGACAATTCCTCTAGCATCTTCTTGCCACTTACTTACCATCCACCGACTATAAAGAGATTCTAAATATCTGTCTTTCTTAGGTTAGTGAGGATAATAAGGGGGAAAGTGAAAATGCACACACTGTGCACATGCAATCTTTATTTTTATAATGCTTTTCATGGGAAACATAACCATGAGAAACAGATGTTCCTCTCAGATATCCATTCAACTTCTCATGCCCTCATCCGATCAGGGATTTTTTGTTCAGGGAGCTAACAAAGGTAGATGGTGCCTCATTTTTCTACGACTGGCAAAGAAAATGAGGATTTGTACAGCGGAATTTGCACTGGTTTTCTGCCTGCGGAGCCCTACTGTTGTCAGTACCACTTGGCCTGGTTGTAAGCCACTGCATTTTAAAAATATATGTTTGCCACATATATTTTCACAGATGAATGTGTTTTTCTTCATGATCCTGAAGGTTGTGTTTATGCTTAGAGCCTCTTTAACAACGAATTATAACAACACCCGATTGCAAAAGAGGAGGAGAAAGATGGTTGTTATTTTCTGTATTTTAACCTCTTCCTCATACACATAGTCAGAAGGATATAGCATCATTCAAAGCTGGTTATTATAAGGCAAATGCTTAATGATGTACCAAGACAAAATAAGAGCATTTATAAACTGCTCATGGCTATGCCAGCAATAATGCACTAGCCTTTTACACAAGTAACCCTCCATAGCGCATTTGTTCGCCGTGTCTCATAGGAGCAGTAACACTGTGCGCTGTACCTTTTCATGACTTTATTATTGGTAATCTTTGTTAACTTGTCTCTCTTCATCCATGATGTCAAAGTTACAATGTGCACAGAACTGCCAGGCTCCCAAGTCACACCTGGCCCTTAGAACATATCACACCTATGTGCTTGTATTTAAACTGGCTTCTTGTCACATTTTTGCCCAGACTTTCAACATGCTCCTTCCAACCTATGAAGCTTAGCACAAAATCACCACTTTGTGCAAAAAAACATTTCTGCTTTTCTGCTCCTTTTGCTCTTTAACAGTATTTGGCAAAGGTCACCAGGGGTCAAACCTTCCCAAATTACATTGTAAGTTAGAACCCCCCTTTTCTTCAGAATGTTAGAAATGAGGGAGAAATGACCTTCAGAATATGATTGCTGGCCCAGCTGTAAATTGTGTAAGTTACTTTTCTAATATCACAGCCTCCAAGCTCAGATTTTGCAGCCTGGAAGCTATTTATAAGACGTAAAAACTTCACCTCTGAACGTGAGGTTGGGAACTGCCAAAAATATCATGTTTAAACACATTAGCAGAATTCAAATGGGTCATACATGTAGTCAAGACTTCTTTAGATATATGTAGCCACATGAGGTTGTTTGGTGTTGAGGCAAGGTAAAGATCTTTTTAAGAAAATATAACTGACATATATCTTTCTCTACACTTCAGTAAAACTGGTTTTGAAAAAACTTCAGTTATAAGATATGTTTCTTTCCCTGTTGAAGAGCCTTCAAACAGTAATTGCTAATATTTATATAAGTATTTTCCAGTGTGTTTGCCAAATAGAGAGTGAATTTTGGTTGCAAATATTCAAAGTTTTCTCTGCCTTGATAACATTAGGCAATAAGTCTGCATGTGTGGGTTTTCCATTGAAGCAATTATTTCTTCAACGTAACCTATGATATCTTCAAGACCAGGAATAGGAATGGGAATGCTCTGCTGCGCTAATGGCTATGCCCCAGTGCACAGAGGCAAAAGTTGGGAACCAAGCAAGAAACAGCCATGGTCTGTCTCTTATTTACCTGCCTAAAGATCACTGTGCAATGAGAGGTAGCTTGTGGACACTGACATGTTCTCCCTCCCTGAAATGCCTCGGGAGGGTTTGGGACTTTGCTTGGTTTGCTTTACCTGAGTTGGAGCAGAAGAATGCTGGGAGCACCAAGAAGCAAGTGGCAAGACTTGATCTCCAAAAACATCTTTTCTTGCTGTTTTCTGATTTGCCCATTCCCAGCTGGGCAGGAGGACATTGTGGCAGTCTGGACTTGTAGCAGATTTTGAAGGCCAAAGAGATCTGAGCTAGGGAATCTCCAACCACGGGCTGGCCATTTATAACAGTGCCCACTGACCCCTTTAAGAGAGTCCTGCTTTGGTTCTGGTTTCAGTCCATACAACTGAGGGACCAGAGGAAACCTCCACTTGGCCCAAGCTTCCTGGTGCCCCATAAGCAAAATCTCTACCTGGTTCCTGATTAAAACATTCAGCAACCCTGAGGTTTTATCAAAATCATCCACGCACATCAGCTGTGCCTATTACACAAACTTCAAGCAGCACCTGGATAAGTCCCTGACTCCAGGATCAGACCCCAGAACATGTGGCACCATATGCTTTGCTGTAACAGCAGGATTTGCTAACTACTTTTGAGCAACTGGAAGGGGGAAAAAAGAATAAAAGAAAACCCATCCTACAAAAACAAAAAGAAATTCATTTGAACCAAAGTCAAAACCTTCAAATTTCAAAGGTGATAAGAACAGGCCATGACTGGTCTGTCACTTATCGTGGTAGACAGAAACCACATGTTTCTCTGGGTTCTGAGATTGCTGCTCTGTTCATTCTTCTGGCTCCAAATGAACAGCAAAAAATTAAAGGGAAGCCAAGATCACAATTTTTCCTTTCTCACCAAATTTGAGCCCTTGTAGTGGAAGAGTATGCTGGTTTGCTAACTCAGAGCAACTTGACGATCACTGAAATTAGCAGAGCTGGGATTGTGATCATTAAGAAAAGTGTGCAGAAATAGTCACTCAATAGTTCATGTACTTCATTCCCAAAAAGACAAACATAATATTTTTTAATCTTTGAATTTACAGCTGAAAATCACAACTTTAACGACTGTTGCATAGCATAGGATAAATTGTAGGACTGATATAATTTTTGCCTTGTCTTTGCCTCATAGCTACAGTACAGAATGGTGTGAAAGCCAGCTCTCTGGTAAGGAAAATTATTAGTGTTCTCCTGAAGTCAATAGGAATATGCAAACAAGGCCTGGGAAGTTTTGCTTGATGTTAAAACTATACATGAAAACAGAAGGCTGTCAATTGAACATGGAGACTGCTTGTGTTGATGCAATTTAAATAAAATGGTGCATACAGGATTATGAATCAAACAATTACCCATCCTTGGAAAGGTCAAAGTCCTACCATCCAGGAAGTGCAAGGTACATTCCTGGTCATATTCTTCTTATACTTAAAAGGCCAACAAAATGACTCTGCTTTAAAAAAAAAAAGGAGGTTGAGTGTGCAAAGAGAGCTTGTAGTAGCATAAATATCATCTGGTTTTGCAGTTTAAGCATGTTCTGCTCAATTTTCTACACTAAAGATAGTTTATGGGCCTTAACCTACTATGTATGGTCACCATCCAGTACACTTCATGACAGCAGATACCTAGCAGGGTGCTTGCCTGCCACTAGAGATGCCCAGCTGATTTCTTTGATCTCCGTTTTCTGCTTTCAGGCCATGTCCTTTGGAATGGCAGATCCGTGTTACTGTACACCTATATCTGTTTTCGATTTGAGTTAGGCAGCATTGCTTTATGAAAAGGGATTACTTTTCAAAGTTTCATAGGCCCCCAGGACATCTCAGCTCACTGAGGAAAGGAATATCCCCCTTTCGCTGCCTTCCAAATAAGTTCCCACTCAAGCCATTTTTTCTTAGTTGTAATTCATTATCGGGGGCCTCTGCGCACGCTGCATCCTCTTAACAGCTCTGTCTCATAAGGTTACTGCAAAGAACGCACTACCCCTAAAAGGCCCCCTCCTCTTTATATGGCATGAATTACTGCTAAGAAGGTCATAGGAAGGGGGGAAAGAAGAGGAATAGGCGGCATTTTGCTACTCTGAAGAAGCAGCTCATGAAGAAAACGCTTTTCTCCACTGCTTGGGATGACTAGGGAGCCTGGTGGACCCTGGTTTGTTGACGTTCATGTGAACATAGTAATCCCTGAGGGCCGGTTGTGCTTCTCAATTCATCCTGCAATAAATTTGCTACTGATGGTGCAGATTTTGCCCTTCCCTCCCCACCGCCCTCAACAAAGCAGGGGAAAATTACTCCATTAATTGCCTGGCGGTTGCAGGGGCTGCTGGCAAGGGGGTACTGCCCTTCTGCGCCAAACTAGGGATATAAATGTTTCTCTGTGAGCATAGCACATTACGGCTGTGTGCTCTGAGGCAGGGAAGTGCATGCATGCATGTAATAGGCAGCTGATCATTCCCATGACAGCTGCTGCAGGGGGAAGCAGGGAAAGGTGTGCCCAGCGCCCCGCGCTGCCGCCTCCTGCTTCTGACCCCGCCAGGGAGTCACACAGGCGACCCTGCACCGACGGGATGTCTCAGCCCATGACTTGCTCTCAAATGAGGACTTCCTCCAACGGATGCTTATATTAAAGGCGGTGAGTCATGTGCTCTGTTAATCTGAACAGTTGGATTTGCCAGGTCTGGCTGTTTAAAAACACAGTGTGTTTCCAGCACTGCAGCGTAGGGGAGCTATCATTTAGTTTTTAGCTCTTTGGCAGAAGAAAAGTGTACACAAGGGTGAGCAGGTTAGATTTGACTGGATGATTGCATGTTATTTTGCATGAATAGAAATGTCACTGTTAATGACAGCCACGGTGTGTGCCAGAATATTTGGGATTGAATAAGTTTGGTCTCATACACCAGATGCACACAAATGTTTTTAAACCTTTACAAATTTAGTCCATCTGAGCAATTTATTAAAGAATATGTATGCATAGCACTAGTTCTCAAGACTTCATGCTCCTGACACCACCAATACAGTCTGTATTAGAAAAAAAGACAGTAAAACACCAGGGATATCTACCACCAGTTCCCCTCTACCTTTCTCCCTCTTCCTTCTCTTGCTTTAATCAGAGATGAAAATACTTTGACCTTTAAATTAAACTAGGCCAAGCAGCTTTCAGTATTGGGTCTAACTGTGAGGACTGAGTTCAGCTTCTCAAGACCCTGAGCAGGTGTGTTCATGACTGCAAGAACTGGCAATTGCCAAGAGCTCATAATACCAATTACACATGGGAAATAATTAACATTTGTTCTTACAGCTATGTATAGTTAGACGTAGGAGTTCTTGAACCTACAAGTGAAGAGACCAACTTTTCAAACCAAGTTGGCCTCTTCTGCTTTGCAGTGGATGCTTTCCATTCATTTTGGGGTGGATGAGCTTTCCTTCTCCATATGAGCTCTGTTACTGTGGTCATTGGTCTGACCCATTTCTGTGGAAAATGTTGTTAAAAGGCTTTCTAGTATTCTCCAGACTGAAGCTGCATAACAGGGCTGTGTACAACACTTGCCATATAATTCTATAATTAGTAAAACACTATAAGAATTTCTTTTGTCATTCCAAGGACTCTTTCTGAAGGACAGATGGAAGAAATATTTGTCTGAGAAGTGGTAGCTGGCATAGAGACTTTTTAGATATATCAAATTTAGTTGAGTTTATCTTCAGAAATTCCTTTCTGAAGCATTGCAACTAAAATAGCAGGAATATCCTAAATCCTATCTTTTTTTTTTTCAACAGAAAACACAGATATACATGGCTTCATTGTTCACTAGTACTTGCTCGTGAGCTACTTATTAAAGAAAGCAGATTCTTACTTGGTGACTTATACAGTCTCACATTCTTTTACTTAAATATTAATTTCCCTACACTATTTCTTGCTTGAGTTCTGATCACCACAACTTCAAATTCACCAGGATCTGGGTTTGAGTTGGCAGAAGTGCTCCCAATACAGAAAGACACGGTCTCTGCTTACGATATAATTTGAAACAAGATGCAACATGTAGGGTTTTAATTTCATTTGTACTCATTAAAGCATAAGAAGTTGCTCATTCACTGTGTCTTGGCAGACAAGATGGATATATAAATTGTTTTGGGAACAGGGAAGTTAGGCAAATCACAGCAGCCAAAGTGAACACTCATTTTGAGAAAGAGACTGTTATATCTAAGAAATTCCTGTCTACTCTTTAAGATGGGGATTTCAAAATTTGATAGCTCTGTTTTGAAGGGGAAAAGAAAATATGCAGGATTTTTAATTGTTTCAGTACAAAACCACCCCAATATTTTTGGAGCAGCTTATTTATGTTTTAGGAAAAAGAAGGAAAGCACTCTGGAACAGGCAATGAGCGCACACCGCAGCAGAAAGGCAAACCTGGCAGAGGTCTTTGTTCTGCCTTGTGGCCTTGATCCAAATTCCCTTGCTGCCCTGGATTTTCCTCCACTGTTTGGAGATGAGCAGACCTTCATGCCCTTTGAGGACCTTTCCAGCAGATTTCAGTACCATTCTCCAGAAGTATTTCCACAATGATTCAATGAGACATGTTTCTTTTGCCATCACTGCTGGTGTAAAGCTTTCCAACTGCTTCAGCAGGCTCTGGGACAGGCTCTTAGTGCATGGTACCACTCATTTTTCAATCAGTAGCAATCCTGTTTTTCATTTCAGTGATTCAGAAAAAAATCCCTTAAAGCAGAAGTTGCAAGAGTACATTGAATGCAGAACCATCCTTTTAGTGCTCTTACTTATTCGCTACAGTAAACAATGCCATTTAAAATAATTTCCAAATCTCAATTTAGAAAATAACAGAAAGAAAATCCTTCTCCTTTAGCTGTTACTCTCCTTCACAATGGAAAGCTGCCTCAGAGCATGTTGCATTTCAGAGGAGCCTGTGAGATGCTTTTTGTTTTTAATGGGAAGCTAAATGAAATGTTTAAATTTCAAATCAACAACAGAACATGTTCAAAGAGCTGTATTTATAGTGTTTAAGTGAAAAATGCTCTGGCACGGCTTTTAAATAATGCTGGCAAACAACGAAGGGAAGAACACCACTCACTGATTCTTTGCATGGCTTAGTCCACAGCCTTATTTGAGGTTCATGTATAATGTGAGTTGTTGGCTGTGATACTTTGGTTGTAGTGCTAGTGGAATTCACTGTAGGCAAAGGCTTGTGATGCTAAATAAAGTGGACAAAAGGCTTTTGCAGAATAATAAAAATAGCAAGTCTCCGTTTACTACTTCAAGTTAAATGTCCTCAGTGAAGACATTACTCACTGTGGGAAAAACTATAAAATATAAATGCCCTGGCAAGCTGGGGAAAGCTCCGAGGGTAATAGAAAAGCTTAAAGAGTCAAAGAGGTAAAAAAGGACATTGTGTCTTGCTTGAAGCTCAGAACTCTTTATTGAATTATTTCTCTTGCAGCTCTCATTTCAACTACAGCTCAGGTAGCTGGGGAAGCAGGGTACCAGTTTCAAGTCAGATGTAGCTATGCTGGGTTTTTTACATTCAATTGAAATAATATTGAGCTTGTGTTTCTGAGGTGAACATGCCAAAAATGGCTCAGAAGTAGAAACAACTATAGACAGACAGTGGTCAAAGGAGGAGAACAGGTTAAAAAAGAAAACTAAATCAGAAATTAATGACAGAAACTGTACAATGCAAATTATTTTTTTTGTAATCTTCCAAGTTTAGTGAGAAAGACTCACAGAAAGTTTAGGCTGAGGAAAAGCTGAGGGAGAATTGCCTGATCCCCAAATGAATCATGGTAAGACAAGTACCTGATGCCAGTGGAACCTCAGAATCATAGATAGTTAGGGCTGGAAAAGACCTTAAGATTATCTAGTTCCAACCCCCCTGCCATGGGCAGGGACACCTCACACTAAACCATATCACCCAAGGCTCTGTCCAACCTGGCCTTGAACATTGCCAGGGATGGAGCATTCACAACCTCCCTGGGCAACCCATTCCAGTGCCTCACCACCCTCACAGTTAAGAATTTCTTCCTTATATCCAATCTAAACCTCTGCTGTTTAAGTTTCAACCCGTTACCCCTTGTCCTATCACTACAGTCCCTAATGAATAGTCCCTCACCACCATCCCTATAGGCCCCCTTCAGATACTGAAAGGCTGCTATGAGGTCTCCATGAAGCTTTCTCTTCTCCAGGCTGAACAGCCCAAACTTTCTCAGCCTGTCTTCATATGGGAGGTGCTCCAGTCCCCTGATCATCCTCGTGGCCTCCTCTGGGCTTACTCCAACAGCCCTTCATGTCCTTTTTATGTTGAGGACACCAGAACTGCACACAATACTGCAAGTGAGGTCTCCCGAGAGCAGAGTAGAGGGGCAGGATCACCTCCTTCGACCTGCTGGTCACGCTCCTTTTGATGCAGGCCAGGATACAGTTGCCACCCTGTACCAGCTTTTATGTGTCTGATCAGAGGCATCTCTAACAGCTGACCTACAAGTGTTTGTAGCTATATTGTATTTCTGATAGCTATCTGTATTCCTGTATCCCTGTTTTTCTACCAGAGCACGAAAAAGGAGACAGTACAAGGAAGTCTACTGGAATGGTTTAATGTGAGTTAAATGAAGAGCTGATATACATCTGGCTATCATCATCACTAAAAGAGGCCAAAGCATGGAAATATTTCAGGAGATTTGAAAGCATTTATGTTTGCAAAAATTAAGTGAATCTGTTTTGAGGATTTTATTTTTTCATCATCTTTTCTACAATTCTTAGCCAAATCCTTCATTCAAAGAGCCTTAGGATTCTTTCAATTGCCACTAAAAATGCGCTTTTATAAAATAAATATTGAAAGTGAATAAAACAACATGGAGAAAATTAGGTGAGGGGGAAGAAGTTTTGATGATATAACCAATTTTTAAAAAATAGGGATTTTGCTTTTGTAAGAAGTGGAAACCAGAAAATTACCATGACAGATTGGTCTGCGGACACTTTTCATTACTTCATTCTTTTTTTTGCAATGCTGACTGATCATATAACAACATTATCTTCCTTTAACTGTAAGATCTCTAGATTTACATGAGCTTAAGCCACCTAAGCATTATTCTCTGTAGTGTGTTTGGTTTCTTCAGTGTCTGCTTTGGTGATAGAGGAAAGATTCTACTAGAAGAAAAAAGTAGACTTCAGTGAACACCTAATATCCAGTCTGACAGAACTCACTTTATCAGGCCGTATATTCAGTGTTGTAAAGTTGCTGTCTGCCCCAAAATTCTCTTTTTAAACTCTGTGCATGTGCATGTGTGAAAGGAAGAGGAGAAGAGACTAAAACCCTTATTTCTCATATGGAAATGACATCTGTAACATTCAATTTCAAGAAAAATAAATCAAAACTGTTCTTTCTTGCAATAAGTGTTTCACCGTTGAATTAAAAATTGTTCTCCAGGCATTTGGAATTCCCCCAGGAATATGGGATTTACACAGTGACAATGTTGGTTGCATTCCCCAAGGAATATAGGACATACTTGCTGATGCTCCAGGTTGCTAGGCTTTGGAATCTTGGGGCTTCAGGACCCCTAACTGCATAGACAGCCTGCCAAGGAAGGTAGAGGTGTTGGGAAGGTGACAGAAAGAAACCAAGGCAAGTTTTGCTGGAATTATAATGTTCCCACAAATTTGGATGAACTGGAGAAATGTTCCAGTGCTCAGAGGAGGTAATCTTGAACCCATTTTCTGTGGGCCCCTTCAGTTCCCACGGCAGTATGGGTCAGTGATGCTGGTGTCTGATGCAGCTGCACCATGTCCATCTTGCTTTGAGCACAGGCTCAGTAAGTCTGACATCAGTGGAAACATGCCCTTAAGGACCATCTTTCAGAGGTGCTACTGAGCACTGACATATTTCCCTGCCAGCTGCTGAGAATATTTTGAAGTTACATGAAAACTCCTTTAGGGAAGGTATTTGTTAGGTTAATGTGGAGACCATGTCTAATTGAAGATTATATTTCTTCTAAACAAGAGGACCCTAGTTCATCTGTGGTATTGTTCCATAAAGCTTTTCTCATTCACTTTCTCAGTATTATTTTCTGTATATACCCATAAGCAGCAGTCACTCTGATGCACTAGTAGTGTGTCACAGGTGCTACACACCCGACACGAGGGCAAAACCAGAGGCCACTGTAGCCTGGTACATCTGTAATCAATCTGATTGACTAAAGCTGAAGCCCATGCTTCAGAGGTACTAAACTGATCCTCATGTATCTGTCCTGTGAGAGGTGATGGAGAAGATGCACTGACAACATGCAGTTTGGGATTTAAAAGCAGGAAAAGTAAACCCAGAAGACTCCAAATGAACAAAGACCCAGTGAGGAAACATGAGCAGAGAAATACAGAAATGACACAAGGCAAGTGTGAGTATTCAGAAGTATGCCTGCTAAAAGAGTATGGTCATGTAGGAGATTATGAAATGTGCTTCTGTCATTCGCATTAAAGTATTGTTACCCACAAGGATGGTGTTTAATTTGAAGATCACCTTCACTAATCATTTCATACAGAATATGTCACAAGGTAAATTGAACAGCTAGATGCATAATCAGACAGAATGGCACACTAAAATAATTAAATACAGGCAGCCCCAGGATGTTCTCTGCTTAATGTAGAATGCTAATTGGTATTCGAATACCACACGGTGTGTGTTGAAGAAAGACAGTGTAAGTAATGTACCTGTATGTTGTGTGTAATAATACAGAATAACACCTTGAGGGTATATCATCCCTTGAGGATTTCACACTGCCAACAGCTGATACCAATAACAACAGAGAAATGTATTTCCCCTGATATTTTCCTGATATATTTATCCCTGTTCCTGCTTCGCCGCAATCTGTGTGAAGCTTTAAGAGTGATATTTTATATTGAAATTAAATGTAACTTAGGAAATGCATATGCCATCTTTTCAGTAGTAGAAACACAACAGATACAACTGTGACACCAGATTTTATAAATCCCTGCTTGGTTGCTTTAGCCCAGATGATTGAAAAATTCAAATGACCTTTTCTGTAAGGAAAATATTTTTCCTAATATTATTTTATGATGCTTCAGTTTTTAACAGCTGCAGTTTTCTGACTTCAAAGTGCATGGAAGCAAACTTGTGCTGAGGTAGAAATACTGTTGAAGTCTGTTTAAGGAAACTAATGTACACATTCATTTTCACATTTTTGCCTCAAAGTAGCTTCATGACATGCCCTGTGTATATTTTATTTATAACTAATCACATATTTTGAGGTAAACAATACTTCATATATATTCAAGACAAAATATTCAAACTAGATTGTGGAAAACATTTGCATTGAAAATACAAGATATGAAAAACACTCCTAGTGCAAACAAGATCCCACACCGTCAAAAAGCAAACCCACAACTGGAAGACTAGTTGTACACACTTAAAAGAAAATACTGCAACCTGAGCATTCGTTATACATGAATGGTGTTACACCTACTCTTGACAAACTGTATTTCACTGTTCTTCAACTAGATGAAAGGAGCATTTGTGGAGTGCTGCTGAATGTGAATGGGTAGAAAAACACTCATGCATGTATATATTTGAGATTGTGCTATTTCTATTAAAAAGTATCTTAAATATGATATTCTTGTTCCTTAAAATGCTACTCTGAGCGCAAGGGCTACAAATATAATAAAATGTTTATTTTCATGAATAGGCATAGTGCATCAGAAATAATGCTCTTCCACAGAATTACTTTTTTGCTCTGTCCTTCTCTAGATTTCCAGTGGGAGTCCAGAAATCCATTTTGCATACCTAAGATTCAGTTGACTCTAAGGACAGATATTTTGCTACTTCCACCTGTAGGAGGAAAGAAAAGTGAGGTAAAATAGTGCTGTACAGATTATCTCAGGTTTTCTCAGGCTGGACTTCAGAACTATCCTATGGCACACTTACTCATGGAATAGCTGAAATTGTTGGGGACCTCTGGAGATCAGTTAGTCCAAGCCATCTCCCCAAAGCAGGGCTTTCTCTCTTCCTTAAATCCTTCCATTGGGTATTTTCACACATGGATAAGATCTCCTACGACTCTTCCCCAGTCCCAGCTCTCAGCTTCTACTAATTGTCAGATGTGCCAGTCCCTTAATTATCTTTGTGGCCCTTCACCAGATTTGATCCAGTATGTCCATGTCAATCTTGTCCTGGGAAAACCAGAAGTAGACCCGGCACTCTAGATGTGTCTCTACCCAGCTATATGAAGGTACCAGGACAGGTATCTATGCTTCTAACCATGAAATTAAGAGTATTGTCATTCTTTGGACAGAGCTTGCATGGAGCCAGACATGCTGAACCAGAGAGTGAGGCTGGAGATCTCAGAGGAGCAGAGATGATGCATAGAATCCTAGAATAGTTAGGGTTGGAAAGGACCTCAAGATTATCTAGTTCCAACCTCCCTGCCATGAGCAGGGACACCTCACACTAAACCATATCACCCAAGGCTTCATCCAATCTGGTCTTGAACACTGCCAGGGATGGAGCATTCCCAACCTCCCTGGGCAACCCATTCCAGTGCCTCACCACCTTAACAGTAAAGAATTTCTTCCTTATATCCAGTCTAAACCTCTGCTGTTTAAGTTTCAACCCATTACCCCTTGTCCTATCACTACAGTCCCTAATGAATAGTCCCTCACCACCATCCCTGTAGGCCCCCTTCAGATACTGGAAGGCTGCTATGAGGTCTCCATGCAGCCTTTTCTTCTCCAGGCTGAACAGCCCCAACTTTCTCAGCCTGTCCTCATATGGGAGGTACTCCAGTCCCCTGATCATCCTTGTGGCCTCCTCTGGACTTGTTCCAACAGTTCCATGTCCTTTTTATGTTGAGGACACCAGAACTGCACACAATACTCCAAGTGAGGTCTCACGAGAGCAGAGTAGAGGGGCAGGATCACCTCCTTCGACCTGCTGGTCACGCTCCTTTTGATGCAGCCCAGGATACGGTTGGCTTTCTGGGCTGTGAGCGCACACTGAAGCTGGTTCATGTTCATTTTCTCATCGACCAACACCCCCAAGTCCTTCTCCGCAGGGCTGCCCTGAATTTCCTTTTTGCCCAACCTGTAACTGTGCCTGGGATTGCTCCGACCCAGGTGTAGGACCTTGCACTTGGCATGGTTAAACTTCATGAGGTTGGCATCAGCCCACCTCACAAGTGTGTCAAGGTCCCTCTGAATGGCATTCCTTCCCTCTAGCGTATCAACAGAACCACACAGCTTGGTGTCATAGACACCAAGGCATATGTGATGCTTGGAGGTGAAGCTTTATGGAACAGTGTTCAGTCACAGATACTCTGGAAGTAATGGTTATTCCACTTTATCAAGAGGCATGTCCAATCTTCCCTTTCTCTCAGAATTCCATTTGAATACAGTGTCTCACTGTGCATCACAGTTAGAGCTTAGACACCAGCTTAGAAACCAGCTGTTAGGTCCAGGGAAGATACAGTAATTTGCTTAGTATTTCAGGGACTGCTTTGGGTTTCCTTTGCCTACTTTTATTGTTAGCTTTTCCTGAATTCTTCTGTCAACAATGACAAAAGATGAAAAAAAAATCAGTATTATCAGTAGAGAGCAGAAATCAGAAAAATTTTGTTTAAAAGCCGTTTACTGTAGTACCATTAAAACCAGCAAGGTTCTGTAGATTACTTCATGTTTTGAAAGACCTTCATAAGTTAGTCCCATAACAGATACACCAGCAACTTTTCAGATCTAGTGTTATCAAATAGTTATGAAACTCGATTTCAAATGCAGTGAGCTCCAGCTACACTGATTGGGGGGCTGGTGTTTTAAACTAAAAAATGGAAATTCTTTGAGCTGGCCTCCTGCAGTTTAACACCATGTGCAATTAATTTCCTCTAATTCTGTTTGAATGGCTCAGTTATTCATGAAAGAAGAAAAGAGAAAAGAAAAATAAGAAAAAAGAGGAGAGGAGAGGAGAGGAGAGGAGAGGAGAGGAGAGGAGAGGAGAGGAGAGGAGAGGAGAGGAGAGGAGAGGAGAGGAGAGGAGAGGAGAGGAGAGGAGGGGATCCCTTGAATGACTCCAAAGAAGAAAATTTTTGCTGTCTTTAGAAACACAAAGACTTCAAAGGTCTGGCAAGTCACACTTCCTATGTAAGGAACTTCCTCAGATGGGTTACAGGCTTGTGTGGAAATCCCTAAGTACTGAATACTACAAGATATTATAATGCAAAGTTCCCACCAATATCAAGGAGAACTGGGTGCACAAAGGACTGATAACCTTGGCTAAGGTGTCTTTAATATTATACATTAACAAAACCCTACTATGCCTAATTGGCAGAGGAAATGGCTGCTCCTATTCCTGCTTAAAGAGTTTGGCTTTTAATTTTGGTAATGGTGGGTTTGGGTCTTACAAATCCCATGTTTGCTCCTTACATATGACAAAAGTAGTAGTAGTTCCAAATGAACTATTCCTTCATCACTAACTTATGGCATCTCTCTTATTCATAACTTGACTGCCAAAGTGTTTCCAGCTTGCAAATGCTGGCAGTAGCTAGAAATAGAAAATGCTGACTGAAAGGCCCTGCACTAGAGAGGCTAAAAGAAGTGATTCAAATATGTTCATTCTAAGAAATAACAATTATTGTTTTAAACTCTTTATTTACTGAATAAAATTGTAATGCCTAACAGGCATTTTAGGAACCAGCAACAATAGCTATAATCTGCTTCCCAAAACTCAGAAAAATTTCTATTCTCATTAAAACAATAACAATTTTCATAATGGATAGGCCTGTTGAGAAGAAAAGAATAATTCAAATAATGATGATTACAATATGCACCAAATATGAGCAGACAATGTCAAATACATAAATTGTCTTCCAGTCTGTTCACAGCTCTTCCTTTTGGTGTTATGATAAATTCTGTTTTCTCTTACTTGAAATCCTTTTATTGAAACACCCAAAAATACAATACAATGCATTTGGATACCCTTAGTAAGAAACACATCATAACAGATCCTGTACAGTAGCATGTTTCACTAGATGAAACACCAGGAAACCTCTGACCATCTTGAGGGCAACCTCATTGCTGTCTACAGCTTCCTGAGGAGGGGGGGTGGAAAGAGAAGTGCTATCTTCTCTCAGGTATCTGGGGAAAGGACACATGGGAATTGTTCAAAACTGTGTCAGGGGAGCTTAGACTGCATGTTAGAAAGCATTTCTTTACTGAGAGGGTGATCAAACCCTGGAGGAGGCTTCCTAAAGAGGTGGTCAATGCCCCAGACCTGTCAGCATTTAAGAGGCATTTGAACAATGCCCTTAACAATGAGCTTTAACTTTTGGTCAACCATGGTGGCCAGGCAGTTGGACCAGATAATCATCATAGCCCCCTTCCAACTGAAATAGTCTAGTCTAGTCTAGGCTGGGCTACGTTGTGCTATGCTATGTTATGTTGTGCTATTGAATGCTTTCCAACATTTCCAAGGATTAAAAAGAAGTCCCTTTTGTGTAGGCATCCGTTGACCTGGCTAAATCAGCCCGCCAAGGCATGATACACGATTTCCAAATCAGCATCTACCTTCATTTTCCATGAGGGTGTCTTAGTCTGACTCAGGGCTGATTTAGACATGCTTAAATACAAGATTTACCAAGCATGTTCACCTACAAGACTGTTGAACGCTTTGTGTTATCTAGGACATGTCCTTCCAGAGGGCAGCCAGCATACCCCATCTGAAATAATCATGCCTGAAACAACAGTAATACCTAATGCTTGAACCTCCCGAATCTGCTTGAATAAACCAACAACAGAAAACTGATGTCAGCTCACCTCCAAAACTCTGACAGCTCCTGCCAGCCCAGGATATAAGCTGAATATTACTTAACATAGTTTACCAGCTGATTTACTAACAATTCACATTCACTCTGAGAAAAAGTAAGAGAATAAGCACTCAGGCAATAGGCATAATGCTCTCCAAAGAATTTTAAAACCCAAACCACACAAAATAGATGCACATAGCTGTGCACATCAGTTATATTCACCAATCAGACCCAAAGCCAAGATTGTCATCCATATGACTTCATCTGTACAAATTTCCTTTAGGAAAAACAAATGTTTCATGATCTTTAGTGAAGAAAAATTTAAAAAATCTGAGTTTTCAAATTGAACTTTAAACTTAAGCATCACATACATCTTTCAGCTATGAGAGTTAAAACATACAGAAATAAAAATGGCCAAGGATCAGATAAAAGACCTTATTTCCACATCAGAAACTTTATTGCATTGTAGTCATATTGGTTGGAAAGCCAAGCTGTTAATTTCAAGCCATTAGAGATTCAATTCAGGGCTTACTTATACATAGATGATCTGCACAAAACTCTGGAAGAAAATAAAACAGGTTTTCCTCTGGAATGTGAAATAAGTTACTTAAAATGTAAAACCTCAGCGTGCTTCAGATAAAAAGTTTTTAATATGCATGTAAGGGTTTTTCTCACCCTTGCCTCTAGCTACAAGGTCAATGGTTGTTTTTTTAATCAGGCAGGTAATACGTAGGGAAAGGTGACTTTGAATTATATGTGCAGTGAAATACTAAGCCAAACAAACACTATCCTAGATGTCTTCCAGATAGAAAATGTTGTTTAAAAGGAAGACAAAAATATCCCCTAAGAGAAAGAGATTTTTCAATGTGCTGCAAAAATGTGCTGTGCTCCTTCCTCTGCTTTAGCCTTCACCATTCTGATTTCTAATATATCTTTAAAATATTTAGAAGTTATTCCCTGAAGGACTTTCTGGCTTCTCTAACTTTTCTAACTCTTAAAAATTTGGAACTTTCTCCTGCTATTTAATAGCATCATATAATAAAGTATATGTGTTTCAGCTGTCACTGGTAGTTACATCTGGCTCTATGCGATTTGAGACTCATACATTATGTTCATTCTTTCTATTTATTCTAAAAAGACATTTGCAGAGTTTTAAGGAGGTCATTTAACTTACTTTATCTTTGCTCCCTCTAGTTGGTAGCCCAGAAGGGGGAAAAAAATCACTGTTCTGACACAGATGAGGATCAGTTTGAAGCTGAATTTTACAGCATGTAAAACTGATGAAAATCAACACAGAGGTATTGCTTAGTGGCAGTGTTGCAGGGCTGCAGCAGAATTCCAGCTGGATTCAACACCATGAGTTTACTCTGTTTCAACAGCAGCATTCGAGATTATTTTCTGCCACTGTAAGTTGCTGTTGCCATGTGTTGCCAAAAAGATGATGTTCAACAGCACAACTTTGGAGAACAAAGCTGAGAAGTGCAAAAGCTGTGTTTTGTATGAGTTTTTAAAAGTCCTGTAATTTTTTGTCTAATAGTACAACCAGTAGAAGAGGTTTTATCACAGTTTCAGAACTGTCTCATTCTTTGCTAAGCAACTACATGATTCAGCAGATTTCCAGTGTAAAACTGAAACCCTGTTCAGCCTTTATTTGGTCACTTTTAAAACATGTGAAGGTCCTATTCTCTCATATATGTTACATGTAACTCCCCTCAAAAAGGGAATTATCTTTGCTCTATAGGGAGATAAACTGACTGTGAGCCTTGCAAACTGGAAAACAATGGAAAGGAAAAGTAATAGCCCACACTTTAGATAATATCTGCAGTTGTGCACAAAGCCCTGTGAATTCCATCTCGTATTATAGTACTAGTATTACAATAAGGATGGATGTCTTGCAGAAAATTCAGCTTAGACAGTCATCTTGGAGTTCAGAGATCAGAGGAGCAACATCCCCGTAGTACCACTAGAGAAACAGACCCAGTAGCTCTCTTTAACTCTTGTTTAAAAGGAATGGGAGTCCTTCTCTACTACTGAAGTGCACCAATGGTCTCACCTGGGTTGTAGTTATCAGTTTTCTGCTCGTGAACACCAGGGAGCAGAAGGGAGTCAGTGCTTGATCAAATTATATGGCAGTTAGAAGTCTGTACCTTACTGCACCTACAGCTTGCAAGTCAGTAATTCACTTGAATGCATACCCTAGAGACTACCACAGCACCATTTCTGTGCCATGCATGTCCTCAGAAAGCAGCTGAACTCACAGTCTTTTGCAATCCTCAATCCCAGAGATGTTTACATTTACTTGAGCACTTCCATGTTATACTGTCAAGTACCTCAGCTGCAGGGAGCATTGTGCAGAAAAATGTGTTTCAGTCTGCTTAGGCAGGTGCCTGGACACTGGAGACAGAGAGGTGCTGAGGATTTCATGGCACAGAACCTATGGTATAGGACCTTGTTGTATAAACACCTATGTCCTGGAAGGCATCCCAGGTTTGGCATATCCCAAGCAAATTCACGCAGAGTCAATACTGAGATCAGCACCAAAGGCAACAGCTACAGACACATTCCTTCACTAGAAAGGCTCACCTTTGCCAAACAGTTCTAATCCATGGAATGACAAATTAAGGGTCAAGAACCTTCTCACCCTGAGGAAATCCAAGCCCACTTTTTGAGAGAAAAAGGCAAACTCCCAGGCTATGGCGTGGGCTGGGCAGCAGGACAGGAATTGTTAGCCCTCCTACTGAAGTCAAACCATTGTTTCCTCTGCTGCCCAAAAGTCAAAGCATCAGCAGGAGGGCAAGCTAAAGTGGATTGGACTGCACAGCTTTATGGTTTTGGTGCTCAGCTGGAAAGATGGAACTAGGCTCTGTTCCCAGGACTATTCCAATTCATGTTATGCAGCTCTGAAATGCAGCCAGCATCATAGAGCAGCTAAAAAACCACCAAACAACCAAAGACCAAGGGCCAGCAGATCTGATATTCCTCTCCACATTATGTCCCTGCAACTGTATTGTATAGATTCCTCCTCACTTACTCTTCTCCTGGTTTGGGGGTTGCTCTTTGCTACCTGGTGGGGTACCTTCAAGAGCTGGGTGGAAAAACGCTATCCATGAAAGAGGCAGAGGTCTTCAACCCTAATGGTTAAACAGGGGCAGGCGGGTTATATTTGTGAATTTGAATCACCCCTGGAGATGTAAGTAATCTTACACATTTTCCGCTTCCCAAGCCCATATTCAAACATCTACATTCAAAATCCTGCTTTCTTAGGAAAAAACAAACAAACAAACAAAAAAAAACAACAAAAAAACCCACCCAAATTTTCTACTAATCTGGATGTGTTTTAAGAAGGGTGGTTCTTGCTCGGTTAGTTAGCTATAGTCACAAAGTGAGCTGATGTTTGGAGTGGACAAAAGCTACACATTTACAGTACTGAATCAAAAGTCTGGACTCCTTCAAAGAAGAGATGAGAAACATCCCTGAGTTTTTTGCTTTCCATTGACAAGCCCTTAGCCTTCTGGAGATATCTGACTATTAACCAATCATGCAGGAGAGAAAAGTGCCTAATTTAAGCACTCTAAATTCCCCTACTATATTTCTGCTCCTATTAAACTGTCTCATCTTTTGGGTTAATGCAAAGCAAATTACTTTCTGTAATGTAGTGTGGATATATGAGCAAATTAGGGGGAAAACAATTTTGTTGACGCAGACAGGAAATGCCATCACTCACCCTCAGTTATACTGCAGATATACCAGAAAAGTAGTTGTGTTTCTGTAATCTGTATCCTATGTCTTTCCATTTTTATTCTAGAGGAAATCAAGTCTGCAATCTTCTGTGATGATGACTTTCTGCTGTGCCACAAAGAGATGTAGAAGGGAGCCCTGGGATCTGCGAAGTCCTGCCTTTGCTCATTATTCATGTACATGCACTTAAAGAACAGATCTGCTGCAATTGCTCTTGCTTTGTAGATCTAAATACACTGCACATGCAAGGCAGAGGGCTGGAACATGCCATAAACTTCTTTAATTTCTGCTGTATTTTGACAGATGTGTATAACAGGCAGGCCTTTTAAGTAGCCCGTTCTGGATTACGGTTTTAAGCCACTACGTATACACAAATTTAGAAGTAAAAGACCGTTTACCCCCTTTAATATTAACTTAGTCTGTGATTTCAGTCAATAAACTCACAGTAATGTAGTAGGCAGAAACACACCTGTTAGAGCAGCTGGCTTTTTCAAACATTATGCTGGAGATCACTGGATCATTTCAGGTATTTTCTTAATTTAAAAAAATACTACAGTAATCTCTGGATAGACGGATAGGAACTGATCTGAAGTGAATAGATCGCAGACAAAATTCTTCTCTCATCTGGAGTAGATTCATTGGCTTCAGTGGAACTATTCTGGATTTACAGTGATGTAATTTGGAACAGCATCTGGCTTCAGACATTTAAGAAGGGGCCATTGTAATGTTTTATATCACTGACTACTATTGCCTATTTTAGCTATGCTTTTCTTAGCTCTTACTAGTTACACATTGTTGTTGATTTTACATTTTTCTTTTGTATTTCACTTAAGGTCTGTAAAAGCCTTGGAGAATGGAGAAAGTATACATTTCCCGTAGATCACCACTGCCTGGCACCTCCCATAATTTAGTTAAAAACACAATCTACAATTATCTTTCTACTTTGGAAATTACATTGTGGAATGCAGATAAAGGAAAAGCCATTTCTATTGTGTCTGCTCTTCAGCAAGTCAGTGCAGCAAGCCAGTACCATTTACCCAGCAAACACTCATTAATTCGTGTGACTTTTCCCATAATGCCTTCTCTTTTCTTTGAGTGAAAGTATGCTGTGTTGACAGTTATCCATTCTAGTCACCTTAGGACAGGTTCATTATTACTCTCTTATAAACAAATAAGTATAGGGCAAAACCTGTCTTCTCTCACACATCTGGCCAAACTGCTTCTCTTTACTCCAACACAACACACACTCAGTGTCACTGCAGCATACAAAGGAAAGGTAGATTTGAAGGTTGCATTCCCCTGTCACCCTGCAGATATCTTTAGCATGTCCTTTTTTGCTTGCAAGGTTTTCAACATCACATTGCATGCAACCTGACCATGAGATCTGAGTACAATTTTCTCTGCCTTCAGAATCTGTTAATATGATGCTTGGAATTTTAATGGAAGACAGTTTAATAAAATTACAAGGCAATGGGGAATAAATATGTAAATACGCTAAAAACCATTAAGAAATCAACTTTGCTATTATACCACACGTGCAACAGTTGTTTTCCGTTATGTATTGCAAAACTATAACATCTGAGCTTTTAATGGCAAAGTTGTACTTTGCAAATATGTTTGGAAATATTCACACATGTTTCTATTTAATCTTATGACACTTGTTTTTCCAGCTTGAAAATGTAATTCAAAGCTCATAATTTACTTAGTTAATGTTAGATATGTAATTAATATATTGGTTTAGACCAAGTGGCTACAAGGACAGTTATGGTAGCCAAAACACTGTTTATATCATTTGCCTTTCTTTGTAAACCTAATTAAGTGGCACTTGTTTCCATAAAAACTAATATTACGATTGAGTCAATTTACTTTATTTCATTACAGCTGGCTTCCTTTTAGATATTATTTTTTCTCAAATCTACTCACAGAGAAAATATAAATGATATGCCATTATCTTTTTTTAAAAGCAGCTTCATTCATCATAATGGATTACAAATTTGTCACCTTGAATCAATTTTTGTTCACAAGTTCAAAAGGAAATGCAAGTGCTTGAGGGCCCAGAAATATTTATTGTACATGTGGATATTATTAAATTTTATTGAAATCCTTCACCAATTGAATTGTTTCTGTTTTGTTTTGCAACACGTACAGCACTAATGTTAAAAAGCCAGTGCCTTTATTGTCTAGAAACTAAACTGGCAATGCAGCATTGACTTTGAGAACTACCAATTCTGACTACAGATACTAACATATTTATGCAAGCATCCATTTAATTAAGACATGACAACTTCAGCTTGCCTAATTTAATAAAAATGTTTCTACATAGTTTCTTGTATAGCATTTGCCCATGATGACGTCTATTTCATATAAAAACTGCTTCTGCTAGCAACATCAGTAAACAGTAATTTACTTAGACTCTTTTCCTCGTAACAGAGCAAAGAAAGAGAAAATGGAAACTTAAGATTCATGAGAGTCTTGGTTTAAGACTTAGTGACAAGACTACATCTGGTATCAATACAGTTCCTTGGGATCTTGACCACATCTTTCATAAAGTGGTAAGTTCCGCCAAAAGGACACATCTTGCTGGCTGCTAACTGCAACCTCTGAAATGCTGAGCCCGTGCTGAGGAGGAATGCAGAAATTTTCTGCTGGACAGAGAAAATGAAACTACATTTCTAATTACATTTTTATTAGTGGTGTTAATGGGAAATTGAGCTCTTAAAGCCCCTAGTAAAACATGCTTTCTTTGAAATTGTATAGCACAGCATCAGCAGTTAACATGAGAGGGGTGTTTGGTTTGCTGGGGTTTTTTTTCCCTCATTTTGGACAAATTTCTTGTTATACTAAATTAATTAAGTCCTTGGAAATATGTCCCCTTTTAAAGATAAACATTTGCAACCTCAGAAAGTGAAAAGCAGATTGGTTGTTGTGGGCAGAAAGACATCTACCGTACTGGCAATGAGATGGGTGTTTTCGATGGGCAAGGAAGCCAGCTAAGAGTCCTGTAGGCAGGGCAGCATGGGAGCCAGCAGTGGTCCAGGTGTAAACTTCACTGCTTCCTATAAAACATTCATTTCATCAAAGAGCAGGACATATTGGTGTCTAATGATTTTCCACTGGGACTTTGGAGGGTGGTTTTATAGTTTTGTTTTTGTTCTAGAGAAACCTGGGGAACGCCTTCCACAAGGACTCATATATTCCAGGAAAAAATAAAAGAATGTTTTGTGATTTCACATGTTTGGAAGTGGAGTTCTAGCAGGGCTACCTGTGAAAGAATTTTACTTAAAAGCAGAAATGTCTTAAAATGAGGAACAGATTTGTACGACTACTGAAGATTAAGCTGAGATTTCACACAGTCTCACCAGTGACTTTTGCTGTTTCCACATTAAAGAGTCAGTGTCATGCCAGCTTTGTAAAAAATTTTCTTCCCAAATATATATATAGCAAAAAAAAAAAAAATTGCTTTGCTTTATTCTGAAGAACTCTAGACAGGCAAATCTAATGTATGTGCTGTATAATGGCATATAACTTGGGGCTTTTAAGTTCCAGTAAGGACGTTTCATGCTGTTTTCTAGCAATAGCAGACTTAAATCTAGTTTAACTGGCCAAACTAGATAGCTTTCATCTGAAAGCATCTTTTACTTCCATAAAGTTGTAATCCCAACTCCTTCTCCAATTGTCAAAAGATATTAGGATGTCCATAAAGACAAATACATGGACTAGCATGTGCCAGAATGTTTCCATGTCTTTGACACTTCAGTTAAGATAGAGGAGCCTATGGTTCATTGTCTGTAATGCCCAGGGCACATTAGCTTCAGGCATTGTGAGGACTGGGGGAATGTGTTGGTTACTCAAAGTTTCCCCTCTTCACAGACCATAGGAATCCTTGTTTTACACTAGGTCTGTGTTGTGAAACTCGTCTAAAATAGCCGTGACTGAGCATGGAAAATCCCTTAGTATCATACGTTTATAACATACCATAGCTGTTCTATCCTGTTCCATTCCATTTTATTCCATTCTATTTCATTCCCTGCACTCACAGTGAGTTGTACAATGAGGAGACCATTATTAACTCGAAATGCCAAGGGAATTTCAGCACCAAAAGCACTTTCAAAGACACAAATCAGAACAGTTACAGGTGGAAAGAGTGTTTTATTTAGAAATAAAGTTATTTTAGTTGTCTTGGTTTAGTTTAGCTTAGTTTAGTTAATTTTAGCCTGGTTTAGTTTAGACCCTTTTAGTTTACTTAATTTTAGCCAGGTTTAGTTTAGACGCTTCAGTTGAGCTGGAAAAATCCTCCCTTGCAGCCTGACAAAGGCAGGAGTGGTGCCGTGGTGTTGCAAGAGCAGTGCAAGAAGAACCCAGCCAGAAAGGGCCAGGGAAGAGCTGACTTGGGATGGTGCTCAATGCTACAGAGGACAGCAGCAAGTCCCCGGGGCCACACTAGGGCCACCGTGGAGTCCAGAAGGCTGCCTCCCCCCGGATGCAGGGCACGAGGGCTACCTGCGTGGAGCACGAGCCACTGCCTTTGGGACACAGTGACCCAAAGGAGCCCCATGAAGGCGCTGTGCTCGGCTGCGGAGGAAGGCAAAAAACCCCAGGGGCGCTTGCTAGTCCAGCCAGGGGAGAAAAAAAGCCTTCCCCCCCCAGCTGCAGGACACGAGGGGGCACCTTCACGATAACACAGCCAGAATGGCCCAAGGAGCCCTGACAAGTGGTGATGCTCAGTGCTCAGAGGAAGGCAAAAAAACCCCGGGGACCAGTGCCAATCTGCCCCGGGGGAAAATTCCTTCCTGACCGCAGTGCTGGCGATCGGCTACTCCCTGAGCATGTGAGCAAGACCTGCTCCTGGTCCACACGCTGGTTATGCCTCTGAGGGGACAAGGGGACACTGGCACTGCCTTTTCTGCCTCCGTCTGGAACTATCTCAGGGGCTTCCAACAACACCAAAATGGTGCTGATCTGATGACTCCTTGGAGCAAGAATCTTCTTGTGCTTGGCAGTGGGAGCTGCAGAGCACTGGTGGAGGGCACTGAGCCATCTGTGCATCCTTCTTCTGGCTACTGCCTCTCTCCCCAGGAGATGAGGATGGCGAGCTCCCTGATGACTGAAGCAGGATTTCCATTCATCCATCTGATGAGCATTGAGCATGGTCCCTCCAGGAGCGGGAAGAGTAGCAGAGAACCTCCTGCAGCTTCATGCACTTTAGGGTTCCCTCCCTAGGTCCCACCCCAACTAATTCCCCGGTGCTCAGGAGATGAGAATGGTGAGCTCTCTGACGACTGAAGCAGGATTTCCATCCATCCATCTGTCCATTTGATGAGCTTGAGTGTGGTTCCACCAGGAGCTGGAACGGCACCAGAGAACCTCCTGCAGCTTTGTGCCATTAAGTGTTCCCTTCCTCAGTCTCCCCGTCACATGATTAGCTGGTGCCCAGGAGATGGGGATGGTGAGCTTTCTGATGACTGAAGCAGGATTTCCATCCATCCATCCATCCATGTATCCATCCATCTGGTGAGCTTTGAGTGTGGTCCCTCCAGGAGCTGGAATGGCACCAGAGAACCTCTTGCAGTTTTGTGCAGTTAAGTGTTCCCTTCCTCAGTCCGGTCTGTGTCGTGTTCCCCCCCCGCCCCCTGCCGGATTAGCTGGTGCCAAGGAGATGAGGACAGTGAGTTCCCCGACGACTGAAGCAGGATTTCCATCCATCCATTCCTCCATTCCTCCATCCATTCACTGAGTTTTGAGCTTGGTCCCTCTGGGAGCTGGATCAGCAGCAGAGAACCTCCTGCAGCTTTGTGCAGCTTTGTGTTCCCTTCCTCAGTCCCCCCCTTCACGTAACTACTTGATGCCCAGGAGATGAGGATGTTGAGCTCCCCTATCACGGAAGCAGGATTCCCATCCACCCATCCACCCATCCACCCATCCATCCATCCATCCATCTGCTGAGCGTTGAGCTTTTCCCTTCCAGGATCTGGAAGGGCAGCACAGAACCTCCTGCAGCTTTGTGCAGCTTCAAGCGTTCTCCCCATCAACCCCTCTCCCTCCCAGGAATTCCCCCAATGCCTCAAGGGCTTCCTCTCGGATGCCCTCAGGCTACCAGCTCTGTCCTGGTGGCAGCGCTTGGTACTCTGGCAGTGGGACAGGGAGGGTGCTGGACTTACACTGCCCCAGAGCATTGTGATGTTGCATTGCTGGGTGCTGTTGCTATGACGGGGAGGTGATGGGGCCCCCTCAGCTCTGCCCACCACTGCCCGGCTGCTGCTGCCCCTTCTCCCAGCATCCCTTGGAGAAAGGCCTTTGGGCTGCTGGTCCTGAGGCAGTGCCTGTGCCCAGGAGGCCCAGGTGATGTCCCTGCCAATGATGGCCATGCACTGGGCACCACTGTGGGTGTCCCTGTACATAAATCTGTATGTTCAGACCATGTCAACAAAGGCTTTTATACCACACAGTCATTTGACTGTGGTGATCCCAAAGGTGACAGAAAGAGTTTTGAGTTCCCTCTGCATAAACTCTGCTGAAACATGGAGAGCATTCAGCATTTCCTCACCACTCCTTATCAATACACCGAGTGGCATTTGCTGCTACACTGCTTATGGTGAGGTCTTCTTCTTGGAAAAAAGAATTTTAAGAATCTCTTCTGTGTTTGTGTTGTGGTTTAAGCCCAGCCGGTAACTCAGAACCATGCAGCCGCTTGCTCACTTCCTGCTTCTTCCTTCCCCCTGCTCCCAGAGGGATGAGGAGGAGAATGGAGAAAACGTAACTCCCATGGGCTGAGATAAAATCAGTCCAGTAACTCAGGTATAACACAAACCCACTGCTGCTACCACTAATAATGATAATGATAAGGGAAATAACAAGGGAAGAGAATATAATTGCTCAGCACCTGATGATCTATACCCAGCCCTACCTAAGCAGTGACCTAGCCCTTCTGGGTAACTGTCCCCAGTTTATAGACTGGGCATGATGTCCTGTGGTATGGAATACCTGTTTGACTAGTTTGGGTCATGTGTCCTGTTTCTGCTTCCTCCTGGCTTCCCCTCCTCCTTGGCAGAGCATGAGACTCAGGAGGTCTGTGGTCAGAGTAAGTATCACTTAGCAAGAGCTAAAAACATGGGTGTTACCAGCATTGTTCACAGGCTGAAAGTCAAAACCACAGCACTGCACCAGCTACTAAGAAGGAGAAAAATGCCTGCTACTGCTGAACCCAGAACAGTTTATTCCACAGGGCAATGTTTCTTATACAGGCTGTTTAGATATTTGCTTGTGTTTATTAGCATTCATGTATCTAGTGTGGGGCTTTACTTCTTGTATTACTACTTCAATGCAACGCTTCACTGACTGCTGCCTAATTCCATGTTCTTGAAAGCTCCAAGTGTTTTGATCCCAATTTGGTTTAAACCGTCTGGACTGAGCAGGTTTTCCTGGCAACACTCATGAAACACAAGTGTCTCCGTTGTGTAGAACAGTTTTAAACCCCTCAGTTAAGCATGTAAGAAGAACATGGAGCTGTTGGAGCAAGTCCAGAGAAGGTCACAGGAATGATCAGAGGCTGGAGCACCTCCCATATGAAGACAGGCTGAGAAAGTTGGGGCTGTTCAGCCTGGAGAAGAGAAGGCTGTGTGGAGACCTCAGAGAAGCCTTCCAGTACCTGAAGAGGATACAGGAATGCTGGAGAGGAAATCTTCACCAAGACTGCAGCAACAGGACAAGGGTTGATAGGTTTTAACTTAAACAGGAGAAATTTTGGTTAGATGTAAGGAAGAAGTTCTTTACTGTAAGAGTAGTGAGGCACCGGAATGGGATGCCCACCAATGTTAAAAACCTAGCAGCCCTGGTAGAGGTCAAAGCCAGGCTGGACGGAGTCTTCGGTGACATGGTTTAGTGTATGGAGTCCCTTCCCATGGCAGGGGGTTTGGAACTAGATGATCTTAAGGTCCTTTCCAGCCCTAACTATTCTATGATTCTATGATGGAACCCTAGCAATAAAAAGCACCAAGCTGGTATCTGGCTGGGTGAGAGGTCTTTCCAGCAGCAAACTGCTTCTGTAGACACAGTGTGTTCCAACAAGCAGTGTCTGCCCCAGCTCAGTCAGCAAAGCTGAATGGCATAGGCTTGGTAGTAGAGTCAATACTTTGAGTTAGCTGAATAATCTAGGATTGATCCCATTCAAAGATGGCTCTTTGCTATTTCACACACTGTTTTATGCCTGTTGCTCTGTTGGGGTGGATACCCTCCCAGTTTTAGTTCTGTATTTCCATTTGGTGTTGCCGAATAGCAGAACACTTTAAAAAAAAAAAAACTCTTATGGAGCTGAGTAGGAAGACTTTCACTGAGTAGTGCCTACTCCATATTTAATTCAATCAGCATTACGTATTCAGTCTACATATGGATCACTTCAGGGCTTTAATGATGCTCTAAGGAAATATCAAACAAAAGTGTGAATGTGTATGTGTACACATATCATATGACAAGAACCTCTGATGTTTAAAGGTCACAGTTTGGTCTGACAATCTGTATTTGTGTGCATTTGCAGATTTATTCTACATAGTAATGGATGCCTACATAGCTCCTCTGTATACACACATGCAGACATGGTGGATGTTCACATATGAATAAACTCTATTTTGTCAAAATCAACAGTTCTACAGTTCTAGCAAGCAGAGTATCACCCTTTAATTACATATATTATGTATCTGGAATGTTTATAATATTTATATACCATGGGAGAAAAAATTGTTATAATAAGGGGTGAAAAGTAATAAAATTATTAAGCTTATCCTGAGTTTTCACTGTCTGCTTTTTAGTTGCTTCAACTGAGTTCAAAGTGTTAAAGGAACCAACATTTTCTCCTGTGGCATTTGTTTCCTTAGATTTCTCCTGCATTCCATTTTCTGTGAAACTCTGCTTAGTAAATATTAATTTACCCTCAATTACTAATGACAAGTGAAAGAAACCCTTGCATTCATCAGGGCCACAGCCTTAGGACATACGTTTGTCCTTCAAAGCGTTCAACCATTCAACAATTAGAACTAATAGTTACTCCAGGCTATGGAGGCTGAAACACGCAGCACTCCCTTAATGCCGAGCTCTCAGCACAGGCAGTCATGGTGGTCTTACAACCTATTGACTTCAACAGTGAAAGTTGGGAAAGTGATTTGAAAGTGGACAAATTAGACACAGTGATTGTCTAAAATGTGAGAACACTTAGGGATCGGAAAGGGGAACTAGTCAATTAGTTCACTAATAAATGTTAGCTATGCAAAAGCTCCTTTGCTTCTCACATGGACTTGAAACACTGGGGATTTTCCTAAGCAAAAGCAAGACTAAATAAATAAATAGCAAGTGCTAAATCAGGAGCATAAAAGAGCCACTAATATTTACACCCTGGTATGTTCCCATACAACACCAAGGAACCTTAAATGTGCAGCCTCTACCCTTAAGCTTTCTTTGCTGTGAGCTTCCTCTTTAAATAGAGAAAATCCACACAGCCTCTGCAGAATCAGCTGAGGCTTTGTGGTTGGATGAGGCTGCAATGCATACACACACACAAATATATCTAATGGTGTCCTTGACTTCCTTTATTCTTCCAATATAATATAAAGGCCAGTTTGCTTAAACAGTTCTGGTTGCTTTTCTTTGCAGTAACATAATATATAATTTATTTTATTTTGTTTTATGCTTTCATTCTTTAACAATAAAGGAACTCTTTCACTACAGTAAGCAGGACAGAAGCATATAGTGAAACCATAATAGTATTGAAAATGGGAGCTCTGTGGCCAAATAAAGTATGATCCAAGGCTTTCATGAGTATGCAAATTTTGTTCTTTAAAAGTGACTGAAAATGGTATTTCCTTTCTCTGAATAATATATAGATTTATAATGGCACATAATTTTTGCATGTTTTTAATCAGTTGCATTTACAATGATGATGTTTATTTTGGCCAAATGGATTCTTTTCCTCATTGCAACATCATAGATGAATGTCTGTATTTCTGTATCATGCTTACCCATGTCACCAGTGTCATGACCCATTTCCTCAAAGCATACACAAACAGGAAGATAAACAATAACTCCAGAAATATGTTTACCAGGAATAAAAACTGTATAAACTGAACATTTGCACATAAGCACAGATCAGAATTGCTTTTACCAGACTTCTGCCACTACATGGTGCTTGCAGTGAGCAAAGAATAAGCAACTGGACCTTGCCCAAAATTATTTGCCTTGGAAGTGAAAGACAAGAGACAACCAACTTTTGGGCATGACAAACAGCAGGGGAATGCAATGATGCATTACTGAATCAGGACACTGTCTCTTGCAATATTAAATTGAAAAGAATCTCTAAGTTGTGGAAGGACAGATGATACTGACATTTTGTTTAATTTCTAAGGGAGCAAAACTGGATTTAAGCACTTGAGAGAAAAAATAAAGCCACAGCTTTCATTATAAGAAATTCTAACAAAATTAAGGATGGTTAAGCAGCAGTGTCATTTTTCAGAATGACTTCCCAACAAACTATCTGGCACCTAGAGGTATCTGAACTGTAAATAGCTACACCCAAGACTTAGTGTTTCCTGGACACCTGTCATCAATAGTCTCTGCTACTCAGAGGTCATAAAGAACCTCTGTGAAGGCTCCAAGTCATATCAGGATACAACCACTGATGGAGCCTAGTGGTTACAAAGCTTCCACTGATTTAGAAAGAAGACAATGGCAATGAATTCCTACTTATTTAAAAAATTGCATGTGGTTAATACTAGTACCAAAACTAACATCGGTTGCTCAGAAAAAAAACTAAATTTTACTCCAGATTTTTTAATGTGCTGTGAATATAAAAAGACTTTAACTTTATTCAGATTTATAAAGAATATTTCAATATGTATTATTTTTTATATGCCATATGTCATACATAGTTTCATAGATGATAAGAGAAAATAAATATAAACAATGAAATAATGTACTGTTGATTTGGCAGACTGGAGCTGGTCTCTTGCACAAGCAAACAACAAGGAGACTTCTAGCAGCTGAGAATTATGACATCTGTAAAGTGGCTATTTATAGAATATAGCAAAATGAAATTACAGCATATTACAACATAAAGCATGAAGAGCTCAACTAAAAGTCGATTGGAAGCATGGCAATAAAAAGTAGTATTACCTAGGCAATGATGTTAGAAAATGTAAATGAGCTAATAGCTGTGCCGTGATTACTGAAGGACATAATATGAAGACAAATTTGGCATTAGTTTCTTTCCCAGGAAGAAAATATTCCCAGTTCTACACAATGATATTGGTAGTTCTATGCAATGTTGAATTTAAAGGAATGACATGGGAGTGTATAGGGATTTTTTTCTTTTCAGAAGAAAAACTATAGTAATATTGGAGTTTGAGGTAGTCCCACTTTGGCGTTAAGCCTGGTTTCTGTAAAGAAAGTGATGGCATTTCTTCTGTCAGCTTTCTAACAATCCATCATTTGGGGGAATTAGAGTCTAGGAATCCAAGGTAGGAGGCAGAAAGGGCTGGATAATGGCAAATTTTAGCAGGTTAGGGGAAAATAGACACAAAGTAATGTAAAGAGAAGGATAGTAAAAACCGAATAAAGGAGGAAAGGAGGAAGAAAGAAAGATTTATGGTAGCTTTTAACAACTAAAGATTCTTTATAAAGGCAGAAGGAGATAAGAATAGTACAGCAGGTATAAGAAGAAGCAGCAGAGTTTTGGGAGAATGGGTTTGTGACAGCTTTTAGATTCAAGTAAAATATATTATGTATCTCTAAGCTGATACGATGGTAAAGAGAAGGAGAGAAGTGTCATGAACTGAGTTTCCCAAATTTCTACACCATATGTTTTGAACAAGACATAGCTTAAATTTGCCAAGTAAAATTTTATTCTTACTAGGCAGTTTTGTTTAGAAAACTGTCATAAATCCTAAATATAGCCAAAATGCTTATTCCATTAAAACTATCTCATTCTTAAAATGGATTCATGTTTGTAATCAGTCCTAACATTTAAAATTAGTTTCTTCTCTTCTTATCTCACAATGAAATCTTAAAGAATGACTGTAGTCTGGTATTATTTTAGGCTATCTTTTCTTAGGCTGATTGGGAAAAAATGAGTTGCAGTCCTGGGATTTTGTTTTCTGACAAAACCATTGCCTATTGAACAATTTACCCTGACTATTCATGCTGGGGAGAGCTTATTCTGCCAGTAATTCCTTTCATAGCAGTAAAAAAGTTTCTTTCTGTTGCTGTGTCCAAAGACATAGACATTGTCCTTCATTTCTTCAGCTCTCTTCCTCAATATCAGAATCACTACAGCTTTAGGTCTTCTACTGTAGATCTTAGTTTTGTTTAGAGGCCAGGGAAACATGCTGCAACCCTTCTAAACTAGGCATCTGTTGCACTGCTTAGATGTCTTAGGGGTTCTTTTTCAGTTTTATTTCTCTAACATCACATTTTACAGTATTTGCTGACTCAATGAACTGTTGTGAAACATAGAAGTTAAATCAGGACTCAGAATATTTAAGCAATGGCACCTTCAGAGCCAGCTGTGTTAGCCGTGTGGACATAAATACATAGCCTGTAAATTAAATACTTGATTGTATGTATGCTTGTAATTCCCTGCTGTTTACTGACATGGATCATCATTTGGTATCATCTAATCAATGATGTAATATTAGACAGCTACACATTTCTTTAATGTAATCAAGCCTTTAAAGATCCCAGTAGATATGATTTAGATTAATTGGATATTCACAATAAGATTAGCTGAAATGGATCATATGGAAGACATTTTGAGGAGCATTTCTTCTGCCAGATACACAAAGTTAATAAAGAGAACTGGAAAGCAGGAAAGGCTGCATGTTTTTCTCCTCTCTAAAATACTATGAGGGAAACCAAAAATTGCATATATTTCACAAGGAAATGCCTGTTTTCACAAAATAGATACTTTTCCTCCAACTTCAAGAAAGAAATGCAAATGAGCTCCACATGCTTTCCAAAGTGTTTAGGAGTACTTTTGCAGATCCAGCTATAGGCATATCATTCCCAATATACACGGGCCAATGGAAAACAATACACGTGCATTTAACAGTGCAGATTTCTCATATAAAAACAGGTAGGCAAAAAAAAAAGTTGACTTTTAGGGACATGCATCTGGAACTTCAGACCACATCATGGCTAATGACTTTATTGTGAAATATTTCCTCTCACTGGGATCATTGTCCGTGAGGCTGTTTGTGTTGCTAAGCAGATTGCAAACCCAGCAGTTTGATACATCTGGCACTATGTTCTCCTCTTTTTGCATGGGAAAAGAAAAAGAAAAGAGAGAAAAGAAAAATATAGAAGAAAGGGAAGGAGAGAAGAGGAGATAACAGGACAGGACAGGAGAGAGCAACTGATGTGTCACAATGTGTCAGAAACACTCATTGGGGAATTAATGCTATATCAATATACAGAACTGTACTACAAGAATCATGGCTCCCAGAAGTGTTACAGGCACCTTGTTGAATATAAAGACAACACAATTGTTTCCCAGAGAATGTGCAGTTTAACTACAGGCTTGGCACAAGAAATAATGTGGTTAATAAAAGAAAGGGTGAAAGCAAGGATCACAATTACGAGATTGTGCAATTCTGGCATGTGCCATGAATACTTTGTATGAACCCAGCACGCTTCATCCGAGACTTTGGTTGGGCTATTTATAAGTCAGAGAAAGTTCTGGCCTCATCATACTACAGACACCAGTTATCCATTTAGCCCTGTTATCTCTTTTTATCTTAGCTCAACAACAGCAGGTAGATCTTTTTAGGAAAACAAAATAAATCTTTAAATCATTCTTCTAATAAAGCCCTAACTGCTGAGTTGTTGGTTTCTCTGTAAAGCTGGTAAAGACTGATATTGTTTTAATCAGAATTACTTTTTTGTATTAATTATCCATTTAAAATCCCCACTGCTGTTTTATTGGATGAAGCTGGTGGTGAAGTACGTAGCCACAGAAAACTCACTCAGAGCTGAACTCCATGATATAGCCAAAGAAAGATCATGAAAACCCTCTACTCCTTTTGCCAAGATTGGGTACACCTAAGCATTTCTAACACTTGAAATCTTTTATTTATATCGCTTTGAGAGAGCTAACTAGCATTATTCCTTCCAGTTTGGTGCACAGGTTCCTGTGGAACATCCTACTTGCAATTACAGTGCACAAGTGGGGTTCATTGCCTAGTTATAACCATGGCCAAGCTTCTGTAACACCACATGAGACTAGTCTAGAAGAGTATCTGCTTTGGGATTTTCAACTTGCCTGTCACTAATACTTTAGTATATTCACAGGTAATTTACTTCTTCATGGCCCTGGTCTTCAAATCTATTTACTACCTATTCTGCACACAGTTTGCAATTATCTGTGTCCACAGGAACATATTTCTGTAACTCTACATCTAGGGAGTACTAGTCTTTTAACAAGGGTCACTAAAGTCTTGTCAGGAGTCAGAAATGTTACATTAAATGAAAATATAAGCTTTTTACATTTATGATGTGTGGTTCTGTATTAAATGCAGATCTTCTCAGATGTTTCTATAGGTTAGTGTTGCTATTGCATCCTACCAACCATTAAAGTCAGAATTTTCACCACTGGGTCTCTTAGATGCTTTGATCAGACTTTGGGTGAGATCTTTCCTGTGCAATTCCTCCTGTTGCAGGAGAACCCAGCTGTAGCAATGAGAAACTCAATGAAGGAGCTACAGGAAGTGCTCTGGAATCTGGAGGAAATGCAGCAGAAATGTATCTACACTCAGACATCATAAAATGGGGTTATAATTTACTCTTCTCTATCATTGTAAATCTAATGTGGGCAGTAGTATATTTGCCAGGGGCACTTGCTCTTTTTATAGTCATGTGTGTCTTTTAGCAACTGCTGTTAAGACTAATTCAAAGACTCCCTTCTTTAACTCATTAGTAGCAGTCCCACTTCTGCTGTCACTCATTTTGGACATTATACAGTCCTTTCTTCGAAGACAGCAAAACCTTTTCCATTTGTTCTATTTTTCATTTCTGTGATAAAGGGAAGAATAAGAAAGAGTGAAACCAACACATAAAAATACTCATTTCTAGATCAGAATGAGCCTGTGAGAGCAACATTTCCTAGCCCTTCACAACTGGGAAGCACAGGCTGTGCCTCCAAATTGCATATACATTTCCTTGTGTATGAATGTGTTTGCATTTGCATGTGTGTTTGTACATACTAAATAGAGAATATAGCATAATCATTTCCAATTTGTGGTAACTTTGGCTGCAACTCCAGTTTTAAGTATTTGGAACAGTTCTTACTTTATATTAATGGGTTTGCCTGTTTTTAATGAGCATGTTTAGTGTAGTGAGACGTTATAGTCACTCAATAGAATGTAAGTTTCTTTCTCGCACTTTGTGTTGCAGGCCAGATTCTGACTGATTAATACATTGCAGGTGTCAGCCAAAATACAAAAGGATAAGGAGAAGAGTAAGGGGTGAAGTTATTCCTTCTCTCTGGCTGGTTGCTCTTGGTGGGGGTTGCAGAAGCCACTCTGCGAGTAGCTTGGAAAGGGATTCTGCTCAGAAACATGGACCTAGCAACAATACTTCTATCATCCTTTCCATCTGCACAAAGTATTCCCACTCTTTGTAGAACAAAAAGGAAAAAAACCACAGGCAAAGGGGCCCTTTATGAGGCTATTGACAGTCCAAGTACAGATGCCTATTAAAACTAGGTTTGCACCTCGTTTTGCAGGGTCAGCTGAAATGTTTATGTTTTGTTGCCCATCTGTACTAACAAACCTCAGTCTGTGAAGATCTGCATAGTAGCTAAGATAAATGTTGTATATTTTCACTGTTTGATTAAATCTTGTCTGAATTATCAGTTGCATAATGAGAAGAGTTGGCTTGCTCTGAGGTGCTAGCTGTCAATGGTTATTGTTAATCATAATCTAACAAATACCAGATACAGCTATTTGGCAATTGAGAACTAACATTTTTCTTATTTAAGGTGATAGGAATGAAGGAAACATAAATCATAACGTACTCATTTTCCCATATCTGAAGGTGCTTTAATACTTAACATTTGTCTACATTTCAAGACAGGCAATTCATGGTTATTGCCAAAAAAATGTACATTTTAAATTGTTACAAAAGTTAACATTGTAGAATTCAAGTGTTTCTCTTTCCTAGAGACACTCAAGACAGCACTGCTGCACATTTGGAGGAAGAACCAGTTCAACCTCACATATACATTAGTATGAATGGTTTTATGCCAGTTTATGCTTCTGAAGCACCCTTATGCTAATCTTTCAACTTTATGTGTGTCTGTCAGTAGAACAAATTTTAGTTCTTTCAATAAACTTTTTACAAAAAGCTTTCGGAAATATTTTATTGAGTCCTGATAATGTAAATCATGTCAAGTACCTAAAGAAGCCAGCTGATAACCATTAAATAAAAATTAAGACAAGCTCAGACCTTGAAAACTTAATTTCATTGGGACTGCAAACATCCTGAAAATTAAGTACACAGGCTAAGCTAAGTGTATAGAATCCCATTCACAAGGGGCTTCATCATGGTTTTAAATCACAGCATGGTGCTGTAGGCTAGACAGAGCTGCACTTCCCATCTGGAGATATTTTGACTGACTCACGGGGTTTTCTGAACAGATCTAATGACTCTTCATAGGATGTAATATAACCACATGCTTGTGTGCTAGCATGGACAGTGTAAAGGAGGCTGACCTCTCTTGGTTCTCTTTGGGGATCCGAGAAATCCATTTGAAGTTCAGGCAAGCCTGGCACAATGAAATTTTCCTGAATTAATTGTGGAAATTAATATTGTCTGCTGTGTTTGCTAAGGTCTTTTTTCCCTTAGGTTTAGTTAGCAGATCTCACTTTAGAAAATCCACAGCAACAGTGATCGTTGTTTCTCAGGACATTCAGCTGGGCCACTTCAGTTTTGGAGAGGAAGCTCAGAAGGATGCTACACTGTTTTCTCCTCTGAAGAAGAGAAGGGTCCATGGAGATGTTACAACAACCTTCCAGAAGTTGGAGAGGGTTCTTTACAAAGGCATGTAATGACAGGAAAAGGTGTGATGGCTTTAAACTGAAAGAAGGGAGATTTAAATTTGATATTAGAAATTCTTCACTATGAGGGTGCTGAGGCGCTGGTACAAGTTGCTCAGAGAATCTGTGGCTGCCCCATCCCTGGCAGTGTTCAAGCCCAGGTTTGATGTTGCTTAAAGTAACCTGGTCTTGTGGGAGATACCCCTGCCCATGGAAGGGGTGTCAGAACTAGATGATCTTTAAGGTCCCTTCCAACCCGGACTAGTCTAGGACTCTATGAGCCTATGGTTTCCTGTGAATAGCTCTTTCTGAAAAAAAGTAACTTTCCAAAACTCTCTATATACCCATCATGAAATAAAAAGTGGCAAGAGAGAAGCCAGACAGCTCTCATAACAGTCACCACTGATAGCTCAGCATTTTGAAAGAAGACACTTCAAAAAATCTATTGAAATAATATTTTTCTGCCTGCATTTTGGGGAGCTGTAGAATAACTCATCCAAATTTTATTGATTTTGAGCCGTGTAAAACCAGTATGACTGATGTATTAGGAAGTTTTTGAGAGTGGAGAGGTCTCTAATGACATGATAATAATGCTTCCCCTAACAAAGGAACTGGTAATAAGAAGGTTAATTTAAAACTCATTGCTTTGATGAATAGGATCAATACCACTAAAGTCAATCAGTGAGAGAAGACAAGATTAAATCAGTATAGCTTCATTGGCTTTGATTATAGTACATTGACTTTCACCAATTACACTATACAAGGTTTAAGCTGGTGTAAATGAAATCAGAATGAACATCAAGATCTCAGTTACTGATGTGCTTGTATATATAACCAGCATATAGCCTACAGTGCTTTTTTAAACTACATTCAAGGTAAATATGAATGAATAGATCTATGTGATATAAACCTAAGTTTCCGTTTGATTGCTTCACTACCATTTGATTGCTATATTTCAGTGTTTGGTCTCACCAAACTCTGGCATCCTTTAGACTTGACAGATTAACACATATATGAAGAAATTTGCATATTTATTTTAAACCAGATGTTCTTCAAGCAGTACAGCCAAATTCCCATCATCACTATAATCACATTGTTTTGTTAACATAATGGAGCCATTAAAATTCCACTGCATGCTCCTTTGTAAGGAAGAAAGGGTTATTGAAGAATTTTCCAGGTGAATTATAAGTGAATCCTAATTAAGAAGAAAGAGTCAGATCTCTAGCTAATGTTAATTATCTCCATTTACATCACTGAATGATCTGGCTTATATCAGAATAAAACTATTGCTTTGTTTTGCAATAGCTGTCACTTGTTTTACAGAAAAGGTGGTTGGACTAAAGCTTTGTTATATTAATGACAGTCAATAAGCAATGAATAACTGATATTATAAAATACATGGTGTATTTTTTAATCATAAATGACCATAGACTTATATTTGAATTTAGTGGTTTTAATAAAATTTATGAAATTATAACCTTTTCATTGTTTCACATAATAGAACATTTGGCTTTTTTATGTGAAGAACAATATTTGGTGAAGTTTAACACAATTAATCACTGTTAAACCAACTAATCCAAAGTTCTGAAATGCAAAGAATGAGAGTAACATCGTTTTGTTAAAACAATAAAGGAAAGTTGCACTCCACAGGGTGATGAAGAAATAAATCTCATATAAGAAGGGAAAGGTTTATTTTCTGACAAAGAAGCCAAGAGAAAGAGGAACTGGGTGAGGCTGGAGACTACATTCAAATCGACCTTTCTGATTCAATGTGACATTGTTTTTCTTAAAGAAAAATTCCAGACAGTCAGAAAGCAGAGGGAATACCCAGGAAAAACATACTTTTGGAAGTGCTACTTTGTATTAAAAAATACGTAATGACTTGGGGCCAGGAACTGCCCTTTGAATTGTGGCACTGAGAAGTGAACAAATAACACACCTGTTCACCTAGCATTTCTAATATGATTAAATCATCTTTCCCCAGTTGACTGTGAGAGCTGCAGGCAGCAAGAGGGATCTCACAGCATCTGAGACTGAACATCTCACTACAGATCTTGTAAGACAACCAGATGCCAGAGCAAGGGATAAAAATTATTAATAATAATAATAAAAATTTGTTTGGGGGCTACACACAGTATGAAGCAGTTCAGCCTGAATAGTAACATGTCAAACAGAGGGAAGGAGGAGAGTGTATCTTAAGTAATCTGGAGCATGGTGGTTGATGGAGTATCTTAATATTTTATTCTGGCCAAAAGAAGATAAGGAAAAGAGGTAATGAGAGAAGGAGGCAAAGGTTGATCCATAGAAGACAGCAGCTCAGAAATAGAGCAGGTCTGCTGATGTGGTTGCCACCATGCCACTCACTGAAGTAGGACAGGACTAACTGAACAGTGTTGAAGACCTATCCAAAAGCCAGTGCAAAACCACACCAGAAATGATGTAAAGTTCTTGGCAATGGTGTAAAAAGCTCTGCACTCAAAGTTTGCACCAATGGACAAACCTCAGATGCAGGCATATAATCTGCTGTTGCAAAACATTGTTGGATATTTCCGAGCAAATGCCTGGTAAACTGAAGTCTCAGATATTTTGAATTGATAAGATCTATGGCATTTCATTAGGATGTTTGTTAAAAAGCTGTGTCTGATATGTTTGAAAAGGTCAGTATAAGCAGCACGATCTACTGTAGTAAGTACAAAGCTTTGACTTTAATGAGATCTAAGTCATGGTAAAGTTCACTTGAGCACAGGAACATTCAGAGACATTTAGACGATCCAAATCTAAACAGGGCACAATGCTGGTGATAGGTTAGGGTAACTGTAACTTAAGATTTACAAATGTGCCTTCTGGGGGGGAAAAGCATTCACACAATTTTACCATTCACACAATTTTATCATCCAAAAGAATAATTCTTGGAAAAGCACTTTCTTCTCTCAGTAAGAAGCACTATTTACATTTTTTTCTTTTTTCAAATATGTCATGTAAAGATAACTTCTAAGAAAACTACAAACATCTTTTCTGAGAAAGCTAGAGAGATCTTTCCAAAGAACGTTATCTTTACCCTTTTCACTGGGACAGTGAAAGCCTGCTATAAATTAATTCACCAATTGCTTTTCTGGTATCACCCAATGTCTGTTATGATGGTAAGGAAATCATGTGTAAAACTACTAATTCATGAATGTGTGTATTCTGAAGATTTAATCTGGGAAAGACCTTTCAGTAAAGACCACATAATTATTTAAAATGGTTTGAAGAGTTTCCCAGTTCATCTTTCACCCACTTCCCCACTGAAGTGCTGAGGACATCAATAAATCAGACCAAAGAAATTACCATTTCTGATCACTAATTTTACATGAAAAGAATGTGGAGACTTGTTTCAGCATGAGGTTTCTTTTTTCTGCATCATCAACTCAGTCACAGACTTATACAAATGTTTTACTAACTTTTCTATGCTGCACAAGCTTCAGCCCTCACTTTTTCAACTATCACCTAAAAATATTTAATAGTTCTAAATCAGAAGTGAATCCATAACTGGAATGGACTAGAAATTAATTGGTTTAAAATGGAATGAGTGGGAGTGAGAAGGAAAGAAACACATCTTTATAAACTTTAACAGTCTTCCCAGTTTATGTTATTTTGTTAGGTCTGCAAAATTCTTGATTTAACCTTTTATTTAACCTCAGCCTAAACCAATGCCAATCATAATATTAAACTTTCACCAGAGAGATGGTAACAATAACATATCATGCAATTTCAGTAACATAAGCCTGTGCAAAATTTCACAATGGTTTGAGGTTTATATGTTTCAATCCATATATTTATAACTCAAGTGCTAATGGCCTATATGTTTTGTGTGAGCAAACAAGCAATCATGAAATTAGTGAGCATAACTCAGATACTTGCAAAGTATTTCCCTTTTCAGCCTTACTCTGTCTTTTACAATTAAAAATATAAATTAAAAAATAGGCTGAAATTCTAGGGGGAAAAATCATTGTGTCATTTCCTCTTATTGAACTGCACTGATTATTGACTGAAATAATATGAGCAACTACATCTAGTGAATCCAGTGAGTCCTCAAAACCTCTGCAGTCCACAAGAGCACAGCCTCAACTGAGCTTGCTGTCAGACCCCTCTCCTATGAGGTGACACCTGGAGACCACCTCTACCTCCAGCCTGGGTTAGCTATGAGCATGGGACTTAACATCCCCTGTTTCCAGGGCCAATGATATGAGTCTTTTGCTTTATAGCTTAGCTCTTACATGACAGGCACACACATGGCACACAGACTTTGCACGTGCCTTTAACACTGTGTTGCTCTTCCCTTAACATTGCGTAGATAGCGATCCCTTAGCAAAAACATCATCCTGATAACAATTCTTTTTATGTCACCCAGGCTTGGCTGAGCTAACATCTGGAGCTGGTGAAGCCCTTTTGTGTCTTACTCAAACTACGGTCCCTTTCTTTTCAAAGTCCTCTTCAATCCCTGCGACCACATAGCCGGTTTCATCATCTTCTGTTTTTCAGGGTCCCCCTCAAGAAGCCTGGAAAAAAAGGGGCTTTTCCACTTGAAGCCAAAGCACTTGTCAAGATTTTGTCTGTAAAATAAATGCCTTCTATTATCCATAGTCTAGAGAGTATTAAAAGAGGACTTAAAGATGGTGACTTTTGTTGTGTGGTAACAGCCACAGTAAAAGCTTTGTTACATTGAAAAACCTAAAAATTACTTTTCTAAAAACCAAAGAAACAAACCCCAGGACTTTTAATTCATTCAGCAGCTGCTCAGATAATTTCACTGCTTGCTCCTGCATTTTTGGATTTCTGCTGCTCAATATTGTCAGAGCTCTTCAAAGTAACGTAAGGAGCCTGTGGAGGCCTTGGAGGGAGTGAACCAGCTCAGACCCCCCTATCCAAGCACACCGTGCCACTAGTTCTGCAGTAGAACTAGTCTTCTGGCATCTCAGTGCTGGGGATGGAGCACTGATTTCTGCCTTAGGGGTTCATATAATTCTTCTCTTAGCAGTAACGGGACCTTTCTGAGGCAATTGTCATTACCAAGAGGTCCATAACATCGATGGAATTTGTGGGATTTACAAGACACAAAAATGACACTTAGGAAATAGCAAAGAGAAGATCAACACAGGCAGGACTGCCACACATCTCTGCCCTCTTCCCTGTGTGTTTATCTAGGGGCAGCTGCAGTTAAGCAGTGGAACCAGGTCACCTATGAAACAAAGCAAGCACAAAGCGGAGAGAGACACCACGGACCACATCTGCAGCTCTTGCACATTGGTAATTTGGTAGTTTATAGTAATTTGGTAATTTGCACCAGCTGAATGTGGGGGTTTTTCCTGAGTTAACTTAGTCTTGCATTTTCACAATAGGGGTTGTAGTGAAACCATTTGAATAATTTGAGCCCTGTGATTTAGTACATCAGTTTGTGAGTGCCAAGTATCCTTACACACATGTGGGATACATACAAGAATTTGTATGGGGAAAAAGAGAAGCTGTTCTCCCCAGTCCTAAAAAACATCTTCAGCAACATTATAAATAAAATACATCCTTAAAGCAAAAACCATGACTATGCGAAAAGACGAAAGTACGGTGCTGTCAGCGATATCAGAATATGACCTATTTTAGCCATAAAATACTTCAGAAATTATTTCAGATGCTTTTACTCTCTGGAACACAAGAAGTTGACTCCAGAGCTCAAGCTGCAAAGAGCAATTGTTATAGCTAAAAGTATTTGTTTCAAAGCACTGTGGAAGTAAATGAAAGTGTCATTTTGTGCTAATGTGATAGGCAGCTACTCTGCCTTGTCAGAACAAGCAAAGTCCTGCAAGCTTTATTCCATTGCCACAGGCATTTGGGCACCTCTCTGGAAATCAATCACAGATTGGCCTGAAGAAGAGCAGAGCTGAAACAATGGCACCAGAGTAGAGGACCCTTAATGAAAGCCATTTGCTAGTCCACACCTAGGCTGTCTAGACAGCACCTCCTGTGCTTTGATCACTGATAAACCATTCTAAATGTTACCAGTGCCCCTTTTTTGTTTCTGTTTACAGGCAATCAATGGGCCTCTGGCCACTGCCTCTATTTCAAAGCAGCACTTTTCATCTGACTGCAATCAAATAAAAAAGAACAAAGAGATGGACATTTTGGATACGAGATACTTATTTTCCTGTGATTTATGCAATTTCAAATGAAGAACAAAAACAAAAAAGCAATTGTGAGTGAACATGTGATAAATGTTTCTAATTAGGCGTGCCCTCTTAATCAATCTGAAGGCAGATTTCCCTCCCAAACCAGTAAATATTTAGTGTAAACTTGCGCATGTGTGCACATGTGTGTGTGTGTGCGCATGCTGCACAACACAGACCTCTATAGAGCCCTTTTAATCTGTGTTAGAGCCACACTTCATGGTGCTCTTTCTCTGCTGCTTGCCAATACAGCCACCAGCTCCACTCTGGAATCTCCAAATGTAATATCCAGGTAGTTTTCCAAGTAGTTGTTTTATGATTTAGCCACAGTAAAATTAGAACTGAAAAATCTACCAAAGAAATTGCACGAAGTTCATATCCTGTGCTCACCCTGCATACACTAGCCCATAAATAACGGGCTTTTTAGTTATACATACTGAGCCATAAGGTTTTAAAGATTTGTCTGAATATTGGTTTGCATGTGGATTTAAAGATGTCTTGCCCAAATTCAAGTCCACAAATACCATGTGGTTGCCTTTAGCTGGATATCAGTGCTTGAACTTTAAGCTCTTTTCATCTTTCATCTTCAGCAACTTGAAGTAGCCCACTTAAATTCAGCCTTTGAAACCTTTTCAGCCTCTCCTGACATATGTCAGGCCAGTTCAGATCTTAGGCCAGTTCAGATCTTAGGCCTCAATCACATACATTCTTTAAGAAAACCTAAAAGATCGTAAAGTCATTAAGAGACTTGGTTCAACCAGTGTATCATTTGAAAGTATTTTATTTCTTGTGTAAGAATCCAAGGCTGTTTGCATGCAGTTTAACAACATTAAAAGGAAATCAGTCTTGTAAGGCTGTGCACTTTTGTTCTGTATACTTCAAAATATTCCTTTTTGAAAACTCATGGTCAAGACCAGCTCTTTCCAGCTCATCTGTAATCTCCTAAACCCATGCATTTCTTTGTTATTTTCTCTTCTTTCTAGGAAAAAAAATGAAGAAACTTAATTAAATGCCCTCAAAATTGCCAATCTGATGGGGAAAAGGACGAGTAACTCTCTCAACAGCATAGTAAGAGCACTGAAGATGACATACTCTGCGGTCCTGGTTGGCCACGTCTTTGACTTCATATACCATAGGATTAAACTTCATATGTCTACCCTTGCTCCAAAGACATGCACAATATTTTCTCTCCCTTAAAAAATCCCATTAAGCCAACCCAGATTTATCCTATAGTGATAGTAGAAATGATAATACCTGTGTTTTTTCCATGAAAACATGAGAGCTCATCAAAAACCTTCCCCAACATATCATATGTCAAGGAAGTAGTAAAGTAGAGGGGGTAAAAGGTCATTATAAACTTGGTTGAGAACACAACTGATGAACAGAGAAACCAAGGCTCTATCCCAGGGCTACCTGCATACTATTCCTTTGCTAAACCTAACCTGATGCTGTTTATCCAGATCCCTTAGAGAAGGCAGAAAGCTTGTAGAGCTTGAGTCAAGCTCCTATATTATGTCACTGGTTACAATAAGAGAGCTACATTAGAGAATCAAGTCCATAAGAGTTTTCAGTTTCATTCCTTTGGCAATATATTCTTTCAGATTGATGTTATTTCAAGTGAGAGATCCCAAGGTTTGCAACATGAGACTATGGGACTGCACAGGAAAAATCAAAAATATTTAAAGCTTCACTTGTTTACCTCCACTCTTTCTTACCAAAGGTAAGACATGAGTTTTGTCTGCTTGAAACAGACTGGAGCTGCTGAAGAATTATTTTTCACTCCTAAAGTAATTATAGCAGCTTTAGTGGGGCACTTTTAAGATGAAACTTAAATAATGCAGGAGAGAAAAGAACCAGTGACATTGTTTATGAGCACACTGTGATTCTCAGACATTGATTCAATGGTACAGCAGGCTGCACTCATGTTCTTTTTCTTCTTAGAAATATTCTTATTCCAGTTTAATTCAGGAACCATTTCTTCTCCTTGAAGTCAAAAGAGTTAACTGGGTGTAAATCTCCCAGGAATTAAGGGAAATGAAACAGTGCCCCTTGGAATAAGACCAAAACAGCTTTCCCAGAAAGAAAAAAAAAAAAGAAATCTTGTGAGTACCCAATAACTTTGTGAATATACTGCAGATTTGAGCCAAAAAGACATTAAAAACAACAGAAAATTGCCTGACTTCAGCTTGCTTTGAATGAAGTTTTTAATTATCTGTGCCTTGAAATTATATTTGGGAAAAAAAAAGAGAAAAAAGAGTAAGATTGGGAAAGACTGTTCTTTAGCAGTCTTTCTTCTAGCTACAGTTAGCCATCAGATCTGTCATGTGTCATTTTTCAGCTCATTAGGTGGGATTTTGGCAATTTCTGCATACAGTAAGAGGTATTGAGCAGTTGAAACTGGGAAGGTCAAATATTGAGAGGCAATGTCATCATCCTTCATCACTTCCAAGGAGAAATTCTTCCATAATTGTTTAATGCCATGGACTGCCTTTAGTGGGACATACTCATTTTTTGCCAATTTCCATTAACTCTTGAGGCTCACAGACAGAAACCATATGAGCAAAGAAGCATACTCAGATTGGATCAAGCTGTTGTATTGCTAATATTGCTATTTAATAAGATTCCCCAGCAATGAGGGAGAAGTCTCAGAGAGAGATGCAGCATGTGGTCCAGTAAGACACGAGAACATACAACCCTTTGCATCTACAGACTGTGTAAATTGTTTGCACACAGGGCAATGCTCAATTAGCATTTGCATGCTTTGGCCCCAAATCAGCAAACAACTTGCATGTGCATTCGACTCAGGCAAGTCCCCAGGAGTTCAATAGCATTGCTTATGGGTAGGAAGCACATACGTCACTGTGAGCAGCATGGGGGCCTCTTTCGGACAAACATCTGTAATGGCAAACGTGGCATCAAATCCTTCTCTGCTGCAAATCAGCACACTTTTAGTGTTGTCTGTAGGATGGTCTGGACCTGTATGTACTATGCCAACAATCAAGAGAAGGAAGGTTTTCAAAATGCAAAGTAATGCTTCACAATTCTCACTGTTTCTTCTACTGTGCTATTTTGTGGTGAAGTTGTTTCAAGAAAATTCATTGTTTTTCTAGAATGTTTCAATGCTGAAGGCAGAACTGACTTTCAAGATTCATCAGTACAAAGTAATTAACTGGAGTAATTCAAGTGGAATAGATTGTTCCATGAATGCTATCTGATGTGCATGTATAGATGCTCTAGTCCAGAATAAGTGGGTTTTAGTCCAGATCACAGTGTGTTCAGAAGCCTAAGGGTAAGTACTCTGCAATAATTTAATCTCCTTTTTAGCTCTGGCCTTAAGCTGCTCTCATTAAATCAGTACCAGAAAAAAAAAAAACAGGCTCTTCTTTTAGTAGAATGCTTGAACCAAACTTCGTGGCAGAAGATAACTAGTTTTATTTTGCACTGAAAGACCAAATCATGTTTGAGGGACAGTAATTCCCAGTTTAAGGATAGAAATTAGCAGCAGAAGAGCAATAATTTTTTAAACCAAAAGCAGATAGATGACATTGTCCTTTGTCTTGCACTTGCTAAATGTGTGTACACAGATTTTTACATGGGTTGAGCTGACCCACAGTGTCATAATTGGGTTACAAAGCTGCTGCATCAGAGTCCACCCAGACTTTTGCAGTCATTTAAATGTCACAATTTAAAATTCAGAGTTGTATTGTAACATATCTACCATTCTAGCCTAAATATACAAGACCTAAGATACACTACCTTTAAAATGTTTTTTTTAATAAGAATAATATGCATAAACTGTACCTATAAATGACAATACACAAATAATATTAATGTTACAAAACTCCTGCAACTTCAAAAAAGGATGCTTTCCACATTAGTTGAGAAGTGAAGTCTTTTTCTCTTCAACAAAAGCATATTTTTTACTATGAAAATTATACCATCAAACAGCCTAGGCAGAGAAATACTCAAGCCTACCAAATCCCCAAAAATTCTGGATTTGAAAACAAAATCCAACCCATCTGTAAGACTGAAGAGGGAATTTTGTTTATGAAGTTTTACCTTTCCCAGAAGGATTCTTTCAGTACAAGAACACTAAATTTTCTCAAGATATTAGATCTCATTTTTTAGGTGCTGTGAGAGAATCACCTGTGTGGTTTATGCACTTGTACCATTGATCTTCTAGTAACAGGATCATCTGCATTCATAGGCATGAAGGGGAGGATGCTTTATTAAATTGTATCTTTTATAAATATATTTTAGTCAAATTTTCTGCTTCTAAAAGAAATAAAATTATAAAAGTCCAGTCTGAAATTCTAGCCAGTGGGAAGAAAACTTGGACCTCACTGATGATCTCAGTGAGGACTAAGAATTTATTTAAGATTCTTTCTGTTTTCTGGTTTCTAATAGATAATCTGACATCTTTGGTATTTTTCTGTGAAGGATGCTGATATTTTCCTGTGTCATGAAAACATGAAGTAGGTGATGAGACTGGTGGCCCTGAGTCCACAACAGGAGCCATGTACACCTCAGATCAGGGAATTGAAGAAGTTGTGGTGGCTGAAAAGTAAACATGCAGTTTGAGTTCCTCGTTTCCAAATCAGCCTTTAGACAGGTAACATTGTAGCAAGTGGATTAACGTTAGGGATTTGCCTTCATAAGTAGACCAGAAAATGAATTCAGAGCCATGGTGAATGCATAGGTGTGTATCTAGCCACATCTACCTGTATACTCACACAGAGAAAATACTTTAGTGTCTTACAGCTTTGAGGAAGAAAGCCAATATATATATCCCTTGACCTATAAAGTTGCCAATAATAATTTCTTTTATGCAAAATCTTATAACTGTAAACACATTTACTGCTACCATTATCAGAGGCAGAGGTGACTGAAAGCACATTGACTTAGCTGCTCCCGCTCAAGGCAAGCCTGTACCTGAATGAAGAGCAATTTTTTATTGTTTTGCTTCAAAAATATAACAAATGTTTCTTTGTTGAAGAAGCTTAATTAAAACCAGATAAAAATCAAGATAGTATTTCTTGCATTCTTTCAAATAGAACAAAATGTGCCTGCAACTGTGAACTGAAAAGAAGCTGTCTTTCTGTTTGTTGGACTGAAGATGCATTGTGCAACCTTATCTATATCTACCCCATCTGTCACATAATCCTGCTAAAACCAGGGGTGCTTATTCAACTCAAGCCCTTTCCAACAAAACTGCACTAGCTTACACATAAATGAGCTAGTACTTTTGCACAGTCCATTTTTATAGTTTAGGTAATAACAGCATACGGCCATGAATAGCTGTGAAGATTTTAGCATGAAAGGGTAATCATATAATCCCAAAGGAATAAGAATTACAGGAAAACTTGTCCCCCATGACATTCAGCTGCTGAGGAGGTGTAACCAGAAGATACTTAAGAGAAACAACAAAAAAAAAAACCTGTGGTATAAATTATGCACCATCAATCACATTTCCAAGGTGTTCTTAAAGTGGGAAGTTAAATAGGAAGCTGCATCACTGAATTTGACTTCATTTCTGTTCCCACAGTGCCACTGCACAAATCTTGTAGACAAGCTTAGAAAGAAGTGGTTATAATGCCTGAAACTGCTATCATGGACTCTGAAGGTACTTGTTTTACACTTTTCTACACAATGATTGCAGATTGTCTGATACAGGGAGACATTGCTCCCAGCTGCAACACACGCAACCCAGCATTCCACGGCATTATACTAAGTGCTTAGTGAGAGTAACAGGTTAACAAAGCATTGGCAAATGGCTTCTCTGTTCACACTGGTGCAAAAAAAAACCAAAGCAGACAGGGAAATTGGGGCAGGGGGCTGGTTTAAATTCTGTAGCATGTAAAACAATTTCTCATTAATTAATTCAGTCATTAGAGCAGTCTCCCTGAGGGTGATGTAACCTGAACAGGATATCACAATTACAGCACTCTTTCCCTTTTTTAAGCTTGTTGGCATTTGACATGAAGAATTTATCAAAAAAGACATCTCTGTTCAGCAAACTCCTAAGCAGCTTGTCCTGGCTTCCTTTATACATTAATTCTCATTTATCCTCCTGTTAAGCAAGATCTGCAATAGCATCCAAAGTCCCTGTACTTCTTCAGTAAGTAATAAGACCTCTATTACTGTAGAATTTAATGCCTACCAAAACATCATGTATACAACCTCCGAACAGCTCTTGGAATCTTGATTTATTGGCTAAATTTTCAAAAGTAGTAGGCATCTCAAATTGGGAGATCTTGAAATACTTTTTGAAATCTGATTGTATGACTGAATGATCCAAGAAGACAATAAGAAAGCAGGCACTGGAGCCACAAGACAGTATTCTTCTGCCACTGCACTTGGTCTTCATGGGTGTGTTGAGTGTATCGGTGATTTGAGCATGTTTGCAGAGAATAGCTTTGTACGAGACACTGTCACTGTTTCACTCTGTGCCCTGGCCCTCCTCCAAGCCGCCCACCATCATTCTGCTCCTAAGCAGAAATAACTGGGATTTAGGCAATACCAGGCTATATTCTTGAAAAGTAAGAAGTGTCTTGAAAAATAAAATGCTGGGAGCTTGTCCCTCAAAATATCTGAAATGTTCAGACCTGTCCTTGAGGTTCTTGGCCCTTCAAAGACCAAAAAAGAGGAGGAAGAAAAGCAGTATTAAGTTGCAGAGATCAACAGAAAAGAAACCCCACATTCCTAGCAAAGCATCTTTGTATTTCTCTTAAGACTTGATAATGCAGTCTGCTCTCCCTCACATGATTTATATGAACACATAACTCGTAAAACAAACATGCCACTACTGGGTGGTTGCTGGAAGCTCTAAGTTTTACTTCAGTGTGATGCATTTAGTGGTATCCCAGGCATCTTTCGGCATTTCTGTGCAAGAGAATAAATCACTGTCTTGTAAGATGTGTCTTGGGTCCCTTTGGACACCACTCTGTGCCCAAAAGGTACCACATATTTCCACCACGTTGTAACATTAGGTAAGTGTTGAAATACTTAGAGGAAAAATACTGTTTCAGGAAACAGCTTATTGAACATGCACAGAGTCCAGTTAGGGATAAATACTTTCCCACAGCTCTAGACCTTGATTTCTTTCCTGCTTCAGCAATGAAGAAAAGGGTTTGAGGACCTCAGACAGTCTGAGAATATTGAACTGGGAGAAAACTTTAGATGTGATCTTTGCTATTCTTGAAACAGGATGAGTGAAATGAAAACTGTCACATTCTTTATATTTGGTAGCAGATGGTGACACATAAATGGCAAAGGTGTTCAGCCCAATATTTTAAGGTCACTTTAGAGCAACTATAATAACTTATGGTTGGAACTGGATGATCTTAAGGTCCTTTCCAATCCTAATCATTCTATGATTCTATGACTCCATGTTCTGACTTAAAAATAACATTAAAAAACTTGTTCCTGTACAGTATTGGCTGGTTATGAATAAAATGTAAAAAACCTTTTGTATCTACATTTTTCAGCTTCTCTTTAATTTCTCATCTCCCATGAACATTTATTCTAATCATCCATATATGACCTTTAAATGTCTAAAAACATATCTTCCTCCGTATAACTCTTTCAAGATCGGGGTCACAGATAGGCAGAACAAATCTCATCAATCTTAACTGACCATTTCTTCCTGAATAAAACAGCAAACTGCCAAGTCTGAAGCTCTCATCTTATAGAAGGTCAAAACCTTTATGTACATGCATGGGGATGTTGGCTGAACTCTAGGAAACTACTCATGTGAATGTTCACTGGGTCAGACATTTAATTTGCAAATGCAGTAAATTCTCACAGTGCATGAGGCAGAGAACTAGTAGTTCTAAGATAAAATATTTCATCTGAGGGCCAGGGAAGAGCCTCTTTTATAGGAATGCCACAAGCACATTCTTCAGCTTGCAAAAGTGGAGGAAAGCCTCAGGATGACTGGGGAAATGCTGAGGTTCCCAGGCCGTGGTTATACCCTTAGTTAAACAGATGTATGAAGAGAGAGCTTTCAACTAAGATTCACTGCACAACAAGCCAGACTTAACTAGCTGGAAAGTGAGCATGGTCATGTGATGTTGTAAATAATCATTTATGGTCAAGTCTTGCTGGGCAAGACTACTCCTTGTTAATGTAACAAAGGAAAGCCACTGATTGAAAGCCACAAACACATACAAGTTTGGTTCACACTGATAGGAATCCAGTAGCTTCTACCAGTCTCTGAAATGATCTTTCAGTGATCTGAAAATCCCTTCAATTCATGTGCCCTGCCCATTAGAAACTGTCAAGGTTTGGAATTTTCTCAGTAAGCAATCTTTAAAGTACCCTTTAGAGTCTTTCTTTCTACAGTAAGTGGTGGTAACAGTGGCATCCAGAAGCACAATAAGTTTTGAAAAGTAATGTTATTAATTTTGTTGTGCATACTTGTAGCATGATTCACAGAATATGTATGCTCTGACAAATAGTCTGCAACTCATTCCACTAATCAATAGAATCATCACCTTCATAAAAGCAGTGACTATTGTGCTTGTAGATTGCATCTGATTCTCCCTGATGCTGTTAAGGGATCTTTCTGAAAATATGTGGTCAGAGCTTCAATGAAAAACTTTCTGACCACATTTTATAATGATAATGACCAGCATAGCCAGTCTGGACTATAGCTGCAAATAACACTTTAACCAGAGAATTTTATCCAATGGAAAAATCAATATAGTTTACAATGACTGCATGTCTTAATAGCCACAGGGCAGCCACTAATATTGTCATTAAAGACATTCTGGCCTTTATTAATTTATGTTTTTCCTCTTACAGAAAAATCTATGTGAGCAATAATCATAAGGGAACACCTCTACATTCATTTGCTTTTCAAATGTGTCTAAATTATTTAGTTTGTCTAATGAATTTGTCATGTACTAAGTTCTTAGCTATTGGTCTTTGCCCTGCAGCCCTACCTGGCACTGCTGTCAGTGGTAGTGTTGACTGAGCAAGAAAGGAGTGTTTGGGGACAACGTTAATGGGAAAATTTGAGACATGAGCAACCCATCTAAACTTGTGCATTGAATAAAAACACACTAAAGTAACAGAAAGCTACCTATGTGTTTAATCATGAAGAGCTATTTTTAATGTCTCAAAATGTGTGCATATCAAAGAGCTTTAATGTCTGAAGCTTCTATCATGGTTAGGGCTTTACACATGCAGTTCAAGTGAAAACAGGAGGAAGCAGCTCAGTCCCCCTCAGATCTTCACCCTCTGCCCACAGCATGAATGATACACCCCATTGAAACAACCATCAGTGGCATCCCACAAGTTCAGAGTGAGGCAGCTTAACCCCTCTATAGTTTTCATTAGATGATACTCTAGCCTGAATAACTATGTATTTCCTCAAGTTCAGTGTCAGGAGCTGACCGTTACTGCAGGAAAGAGGTGGTCAGTTTGGAGCCTCACAGTACGTGTATCCATCCATCTTACTCTTTACAACCCTGTCCTACTTCAGTGCAGGTCTGCCTTTGTGGTCTTAGAAAGATTCTCTGGGTAGCACTGGCTTCAAACCACAGAATCAGTGAAGTGCCATTTTACATAGTCAGCAACTAATGCCTTCTTTGTTATAATTTAATATACTTCTTATGAGAAACACCTATAATATTTGTGAGATACTTCTTCAGCTTGGCAATATTTTAAGTCATTACTGACACAGAAGGACCTAGGGTACTGAGCTGGAAGCTAGGAGAGAGTTGAATGAAAACCTAAGTGTGGGAAGGAATGCTACCTCTCCATAAAGGGCAACTACAAAACCAGCACAGGGTACTGAGTGTGATAAAATCCTCTCAAACTGTTTGAGCATGATATAGTGATATAAGACAGAGGATATACAAAACCTACCTTGTGCTTCATATATGCTACAGAGCATCCCAGAAGTAGGACATTAAGTAACTTAAACCAAATGTATGTTCACTGATCAAAAGAAATCTGGTTTTTATTGGTCTATGTTGTTGAAAGTTACACATACGAAAATTTTCATGGAAGATTATGGGCTTTGAGACACATTTAATTTATTTGAAAACCACATCATGCTACCTTAAGAACTGCATTTGTATTGATTCGAACAGGAAGGACATTCTGGTAGTGATCATTCATTTGATCAGCTCTAAACAACTCTGCTTTATTAGGGGACTGAGACAGCTTATTCCAAAGAACTCAGAGAGGAGCAGCTCTTCGCTCAGCACAAACTTCCTGCTCAAATTAATTCAGGCCAATTTGCAGCTTCAAAAAGCACCTGCTGAAAGGAAGGCTTAGTGGGGCTGGAATGAATGAGCCCAGGCTGATACCTACCAGGTGACCTGCAACCAGATTAGCTGAAATCAAGTCTTAAATAAGCAGAGTTATAACCTAAACAGTAGTGCTTTCGTAGCTGTTTTTTAGTGAGATGCTCACAGGGCAAGGATGGTTTCTCTTTGTTATTTCCTTTGTCATGGACAGCACCTTGGGAACTACTACTGTGAATTGAAAATGGAAAGATAGTGCTGAAACTCCTAACCAGGTATTTTGGGGGCCAGAGAGAAAGTTTGGTTTTTGTGCCTTTAACCTGTTCTTGGCATTGGGTGTAGGTTTATGTCCTGGTTCCTGTGTCCTTTCCTTCCCTACACAATGAAATTGTATTACTCAGTTTTGTGGTGATGGGAAGGTTAGCAGTCCCTCCCAGATTGTGGTGCACATTGTGGTGTGGATTACATATTTCCCCTTTCTGGGAAGGATGTTGGAATATTCACAGGATTTTGGACAATATCTGCCTCTGAGCATAAAGCTGACTTCTTATATCTCCTGTATCTCTCAGTGGGACAACCCATTTGATGTTCTAGCATACTTAGGTAGAAGGTCAATTAACAGAGCTGGAATTTTTGCCAGGGAAGATTGTAAGAGTAGTACTGTGGTTATCCAGACCCTGCACTGTAGGTACACAAACAAAACTCCACTCATGGCATACACCTACCAAATGTAATCCTCCATCAATTTCATTGTGCTATTGAAAAAATGCTAATGATAGCAGATTAGAAATTGGGCCACTTCAACTCTGCTGTCAGTATGTTAAAACTCCTGAATGAGCATTGGGAAGAAAACAAGTTTCCATAATGCTTCTTGAAGCAGGAGGTCCCAGTCATTGAATTCTATCTACACCATGGTTGTGTGTCCTCTGAAAGAGCAGGAGGCTGTGTACAAGTCTGTAGGCATGGATAAACCAAATGAGGCAGATGCTGTGCTAATACCTGTATGCTGGAAGCTGAGCCTCTGCTTGATTGCTATTCAGAGCTGTTAATTTTTTTCTTTGCACCACAAGGAGCTGGTTAAGCATTATTTTGCCTGAAATAAAGTTGTTATTTTTACATAAAGAATTGAAGCAAGCATAGTTCCCATGGAGGCATTGAAGACACTTATTTTGGTTTCAAAAACTCTGCTATTTAATTTATTTTTTGAATGCATTCAAGGGAAAAAAAGACAATTTGCCTCACTAGAAAGGCAAGGAAGTACAATATTTGTGGATAAAATGAGAAATAAAGGGTAACATTCTCAAAAGGCTCATTATTTATAATTTTTTAATTGCTAGAAGATGGAGTTTTTCTAAGAAAATTCAATTGTCTTGCACCATAAGAAGCAGAATGGCTTTTTAAAGGCCTCATTATGCTCAGTAGTTAGAGGATTTTCTTGTGAATAAAGTATTTCCATTTTTATTTTTCCTACTCAAAATTGTATTGAAAACTGCAGATTTTTTTCTACATTTCTGGATGAGCCCAGAGAAGCTGTAAGCCAGAGAGCTGGCCAGTCAGGGAACTTCTCAAGAGCTGGACAGGAGTGAAAAAGTTGCTGCCATTTCCTATCAGGAGTTAGATGATCTTTTCCAACCCCAACTGTTCTGTGATTCTATGATTCTGAGACCAGCTGGCCAGCTCATATGTTTCTGGGTGTTCTGAGGAAATGCGAACTAACCAACACAGTGAATACAAAAACCCACCATCTCCAAAAGTCTTTGCTTCTCCAAAGTACTCAAGCTCCTGGCCTAGAGTGTTTTTGTTCCCAGATGCCCTTGAAGGCTAGGGAGCCAAAGTGGAAAAGCAAGACCTCAGGCAGGTTCCGATCACAAAACAACACATTTTCCATCAGAAGACATAGCAGAATTGCCCCATCTGCCCAGAACGTTTCTATTTTCAACAAAACAATGCAATGCCACAAACAAACCATGTGCACCTGCAGGTATCCTAAACTCCCAAAACAAGATGCTGGCACTAAGCCCCAGAGAGCTGCCAGGGAGAGCTCTGAAGGCAAAGCCAGCCATCACATCCAGAACCCCAGCTATCTCTTAGGCTTAGTCTTAGCCATTGATTTCCTTAACCCACATAAATCTGATATGAGTTATAACTCTTACATGCCCAAATGCTGGTTTGGACAACCTATTTCTGATATAATTATTTAAAAAGTCACCCTACATGCCTTAACCAGTCTCATCCTGTTAGTTGCCACGTAATCAGAAACTGAACCCAGATCTCCTGAAGCACTAATACCATACTCCCTAAAGCTGTATTTGTAAGCTTTGGCATAATATCCTTATATCTGGATTTTGTCCATGAATACAATAGTTTTCCTTGAATCCCCAACCCCACCCCCCAAAAAAGCAAATTAAAAACTTGGAGACCACTATAAATATACTGGCCAAATCTGAAGTTAGGAAGTTATCCACTGGCCTAAAAACAAGAGAAATACATTTTCAAAGCTGTTGTATTTGTTTTCAGAATTCTTCGAAAAAAGTACTGTTCAGTATATAATTTATAGCCATGAAATTATGTGATAAATATTATTCTTTTACTGTTTGGATAACTTTGTTGAATACATACAGGTTTTTCTCTATGTGTTCGTTTGGTTCTTGGACCTAGTTCACATTACTTCTCTTTTCAATTTCCATTTACCTCATACCTGAAATTTCAGTTGTCTTGTTGGATTGTTTGCAAGAGTCACTTTTTATGTTTCCTGATAGTCTGAACAAAAAATTAATGTTTTTTTTGTTTTCTTGGGGTTTTATTTTGTATATTACAGAAGAGAAATTTGTTTATGTTTTTCATCTTCTTTCTTCAATATTTTTTAATCACATTATCATCTGAGTTTAGCATTCATTTTAACAAAACACATAAAATGTATGGGGCAACGCAAATTCAATTCAAAGTTTATTTACAGGCTTTTTTTTTCCTTTCAGCTTCTTAAAAAGCAAATTACATTAAACTACAGTTAAATGAAGGATTATATTTTACCATGGGCTAACTTTTTCCACAGTGACATAAAGAAAGCTAAGGAAAATGACACAGCCTGTGAACGATTGCAATATTTTAAGCTGGAGGCAGCTTCTTAGCAGCTGCACACTAAGGCTTAGAAACCAGTACAAAATTCAAACCTCCAAGTGAAACATGAGCTAGAGATTAAGTTGTTCTCAGCACACTTCTCTCTATGCCCTGATGGTGAAATTTGAAGTATATTCTCAGTGACTGCTCTCTCTGATTTAAAAATTCAAAAGCCTCACTGCATTGTGCATGTCACTTTTTACCACAGGAGTCACATTATAGTTGCCGTAATTGCTCTCTGGAAGCCAGATATAAGGCTGTGTTTAAAGGAACACATTTTGATGAAACTTTAATAACGGCATTGTTACAGATTGTTCTACCAAACTAAGTAACTCAGCCTGATGTCTTTTTCTTAAAGGAAGCTTTGTGGGAATTAAATTTCCTAGCTTCTCTTCAAAGTGAAGCAAATTTTCAGCACAATACTCAGAAGCTTTCCACAAAACAAATGGAAACTTTTCCATGTGCAACCACTAACATGTGCAAAAGGGGCAGGTGCAAGCTGGGTGTCTGGCACCTGTACCTGATGCTTACATGAAAGTGGTTGGTTCTTCAGCTGGTGGGAGTGAGCATGGCATTAATATCGTATGCTGGGAGTTCCTCTCATTTTTTAAAATTGAGGGACTTGGCCAATTAATTGAAGGATAATTGGAAGACTGGAAGACTGAAAAGGTCTCTTCAGTACTCAAGCCAGAATAGTGAGAATGTGTGAATATTCTGAATTTCATTTCTTTGCAACTGCTCTTCGAGGAAAAAGTCCTTTATTTCTAAGTTCAAAGTGGCTGGAAAATAACTTGCATGAAGGCAGATCCTGTGCCATGTGTGGAAGAGGGCCTGCACTGGCATTGGGATGATGGGTAACCAAGACCTCCATGGGGATGCAGAAGGCTGTGGCAACATCAGTGGTTTGTACTGGCAGTTTCAGGCTGAGTTTAATGTTGTTTCCAGACACTGGACACTACTCAAAAGCACTTTTCTTCTCTTGTCAGTGAGCTGTGCCCAACATTTCACCTCAATGTAGTTTGCTGGTGTGTTGTATATAGCTGGCTGGCTGCCAGGTGAAGGTTTTTGGGGTGCAATTTATAGGGCCAAGAAGATTAACTGAAATTGCTCAAATCCCTAAAAACAACAAGGTTTGATAGGAAGCTAAGCCAGTTTGTTGGAAGGAGGCTGTTTATTAGTTTACCTTTATTTACTTGTTTTATAGCCAAACACTCCACAGGACTGGGCTGTGTCACAGTGGTGTTTTATGCAGTCACCTCTGCCCAGACAGTGAGAACTCTGTGTTAGCACTAAAACTATTTAATGTAAACAGTAGTAGCTGGATTTTTACAAGGGTCTAAGCTTTGAAACTAATTCTTTTTGACTAATAAAACTGAAAAGTGTTACTACTCTGAAATGTAGTTATTAACTGTATGAAGCCTTTTATTATATCAAATGGTATAACTTTTAAAGGCAGGTAGATAAATAAATACACCTAATCCCGAGAGCATATTTTTTCCTAATGCTTAATACCCAGCAATGAGGGAAGCAGGAAAAGTAAGAATTTAAAATAGAATGTGAAATATGAGTTAAATATCTTTGGTAAAGAGTCAGTTATATTATTACTTACAATCAATGACACTTTTTTACCCCTCCCTACTCAGATTTCTTTATTGTGCTCAAAGGGTCCTTCCCAGAAGTATTTATTCACCTGTAAGGTCTAGACCCAAGCTCTGTGGCTTGGTGAGGCATCAGAATTAGAGCAATCAGAATGGTTTGGGTTGGAAAGATCATCTAGTTCCACCCCCCTTTCCATGCACAGGGACATCTCATACTAGACCACATCGCACAAGGCTCTGTCCAGCCTGACCTTGAACACTGTCAGGGATGGAGTAGTTACCACTTCATTGGGCAATCTGTTCCAGTACCTCACCACCTGCGCAGTAAATATACCTCTGTGCTCTAGTTACTTATTCAGTTGCTTAAGTATTTTAAGAATAAGAAAGGAAGAAAGAGATAATGCTTTGATGTATCAGAAAACAAAATCAAAACTCTTCTGTATCTTGGACATCAATAAATAGCTTCTTTATAAATAATATTTCCAAACTTTTAGAGGAAATTACTTCCAAAACTCTACTGATATGTTTAAATCTGAAAAATGAAGCAGTGAAGTCATACTCCAGCATGTCCATTGATTATGAGAATGATCCTGGGCTACACAAAGGGTGTTCCCTAGAGAGGTTCCCAAAATACGCTGTAGGAATATTTCCAAGAAAATAATAGTGTCTTCCAAAAAATAAGACAGAAGCATATGTAAAAGAAAAGTTTGTTACATTTATCTACACAGAAAGTCACCCATCCAGAGAGATAAGCTATTTCCTTTCTGCTGTTTGTACTTAGGTTGATCATTTCTGCTCTTCAGTCCTATTAAGATGCCCTCTGTTCCTCTTCAGAATTCCCACCACTTTTACCTTCAAACGCTTCTGTTGATTCTGTTAAATATTCATATCTATTCTTCCCATTTACCACCTTTCTATGGGACATGCAATGTAAATAGTGAATATAAAATGCAGAATAAAGAAGTCCCCCTTTGATCACAAGTGTAGCACTACTATGATGCATGTAGATTGTCAATCTTGAATGTCATTGTTCATGCTGGGATTCTGTATGTTTTTTGTAGTTAAGCAGAAAATACTTTTGAAATTCAAATGTCTCATTTGTTTTGTTTGTACAGTGCCAAACAAAATGAGTCTTCAATACTGGTATCTAAAAGAAAAACAAACACCAAAAAAAACACACAGCAAAAAACCCCTCATAAACAATAATGACACAACTGATCTATTCTGACCTTATATGTATACTAGGAAAGCTATAAGGCAGCTGCCATTGCTCCTTCTGGGCCAATATTACCAGTAGCTAGGACTACCCACTGCCTTCAGTCAGGGACTGGAAGAAGCAGTAAAAGAAAATAAGAAAATTATGGTCGCCAGGGGATTCATTTTGAAGCTGGATTGTACTGGTACAAGCGCAATGGTAATTTTCATTAAGATGGCCTTGGGATCATATCTAGAAAAACATCAGGACCATTAATGTGGTCTCCAAACAACAGGTCATGAGAATGGAATTAGAAAACAGACAAACTACTGAAGTAAAATTGATTGTCCCAGCAGCTCTGGGAAAGTGGAAGAAAGGTCTTGGAGATCTAGATATTCCTGTGTGCGTCAGGATCACAAGGCAGGCACTGTTGTAAAGTTCCCTTTAGCAAAAGAATAAATATTCTAGTTTGCAGCAGCGCCTTGGTCTGTAGGGATCTTCTGTATAAAACAAAGCAGTGAGAGCACCAAGCCAGGATGTGGAAGAGAGACTGCTTGTTCAGTCTGAAGAGATTTTCTAGTTTTCTGCCTAAAGGTTTGGCTATTTTAGCTCATTGTGACTTTCCTGACAACTGGGAGATGTAGATTTACTCTTATTTAGGATCAGGTCCTCAAATACTTTTAAACATGGCTCCCAGATGCCATGACAAGAAGGACCACATGAATATATATATCTTTGATACACGCAAAAATTAGGTAAAGTAGATACAACTGAAATATTATTTTCCTCTCTCTCCTCTCCATTTCATCATATAGGAAATTCTGGGCATAAGAACCCATTTTCCTGCTGTGTCAAGGCACTGTTCAGCTTCTAGTTTCACACAAAGTCCTTGGTGCACATGTGCAGAGCAAATAATAATGATGCAAAGAAACTGTCATATTTAAGAAATTAAAATGTATGTTGAGTATTTAATTTGATCTTGTTTTTCTGAGACTTGAATGTTTTGTGTTTCTAGCTGTTCCTCAGATGTACTGTATATTCCTAATATAGAATTATGGTATGTAAAAAGAAATAAATTTTTTTTATTACATATTAAAAGAGAGCTTAAAGATAATGGAAGCCCTTAGCAAAGGAATGCAATTTGATATACTGCCTTAGCTGAGTAGCAATTACCTTTCTTATCCACATTTTATAGTTTTCACTTCATGTCATTTCTTAATAAAATTACCTACGTTTAGTCTCTATTGTAGTTATGTACATTCAGAGATGTGGACATGACATATAATTAATACAGCCTTTCTTCCCCCTTTCTGTTTCAGATTATAGACCTAGATTTTGGACAAGTGCATAAATTTTGTATTATAGCATGAGAAGCAATTAATCCCATTAATAAGCAATAATTCATATAATTCAGATCATGGGCTGTCACTATGAATTACTTCACTAGCCAGCTTTTTACCCTAGGCTAAAAAGCCAGCTTCATTAATTCCATAGAAGGCTTATTTTCTTCTCTTGACAAAACACAGCCAAACTCATTTAAAGGAATATTCTTCTTAATGAGAGATACCATCCAAGAAAAAAATTATTCAGCAGCATGTTCCAATAAATACTACATTTATTTAAAAGATCAAACATTTAGATCACGTTTGGGTATGGAATGAATGTTATCAGGTAGTTGCAATGAGTAAAGTTTTTCTTCATTGTAAAGGATCCCAGTTATAGTCTGGACTTGGTGATTAGTATATCATGCTCACAAGGTCTTAAATATACTTACTATAAATCATTTTAATGATGTACTAACTTTTAATTAGCTCTGCACTTCAAATTAAATATACAATGAAGTGAATAGAACTGCTTTGAGAAGAGAAACTTGGACAGGAGTTCCCTGCATTCATTTTATTTCTTCTGAGCAGTGACATTAGCAAACATTTTACTGAACACTTTCCATATTATGTTACATCCTGGGAGGTGCAGTAGAAAGTCCTGGGGAGGAATACGGCTTTCAAGTGCTTCCAGGATTATGGTTTTTGATGGTTTCCCTGCATACATCTCCAGGCAAGTAGAGGGAATTCTGTAAATCCCATAAAACACAACTTTAAGAATTTATGGCTGCAGCATTTAGGATATAGTCACTATGTCTTCTCCCTAATTCATGGTACAAAAGCAAGGTATTTATTATTACCACAAAGGGAAGAAGAAGGAAAATATCTTAATCTTTTTTGTCAAATTAAGGGAGATGGGTCTGGGAGTGAAATGTTACTCTCTGTGACTAAAGATGGTCATCTCATGAGGTCTGTAAAAAAGATTATCCTCCAGTGAAAAAGCTAATTAACAAAATACCACGTTCTACCACAAAGCCTGAAATCATGACTGCCCTTGGTTTTTTTCCTAAGCCATGAGCTAAGCATTTTCCTTTTCTCTTGTTTGTGAATATTCTGGTGTCTGCAAATTGTCCCTGAACTATGAACAACAAAATAATATGTCAATAAACCAGAATTACTTTAATGATTGAATGATAATAAATAACAGTTCTCTCTATATATATATATTTTCTTGGATAATGCCCTGCCAGGCATGACACTGAAATCTCACCATTATATGTCCTTAATACTCAACTCTTTCATTATTTAGTATGTATGAATATTCTAATCTTCTCTTGAAGAAAAAAAAAATACGACGTTATCCCAGCTCAGGACAATTATGCCATATTTTTATTAAATTAACTACAGATTGTAAGTTTACCTTAACATCCACAAACATTTCTAAATAAAGATTACTCCTTGCTTGATTTTTTCCAGATGAAAGGTTTGTGGATTTTATTTTCAAAGGAAATTATTATTTTCATGCTGTTATGTACTAACGAAGTGGTGAGAAATGCTTCCTCTTATTGAGATGGCGATGGTGTAGCAGCTGTGATACAAACACCACGCTGGATGAGCAGCAAATCTTGCAGTGTAGAATTGTTCCAGTAAACGTTAAGTGATTTGAAAAGACCTGACAGGCGAGAACAGCAAGCCCTGGAGTCATGTAAAATGCAAGAGAAATACCACTTTATGGATGCTTTATGATGGCTTCAGAAACAGAAACAACAAACCAGCTATTAAAATATAATTTAGCAATAATATTCCTCCCAGTTTGAAAACTATGAGAAATAGATTCTTTTATATTCAAGAACAATCTAAAGTCTTAAGAGATGCCCTTATTTCTTATAGATGGCTACATTTGGCTGGAATGTATGGAAATAACATTCAATTATATGCTACATTGGTACCAGTCAGAATAGCTTATAGCTGGGGAGGATCTTTTCCCTCCCTCTCTCCTTGGTGGTGCGTTCTTGAGTGTATTTTAATAAATCCCTTGGAAACGAACAAGGAAAATTACTCAACATTCTGCAGAAAGTGTGAAGAGTGAAGAATATGAGTACACAGTAATAAGCCAATTAATCAATTCAGCAATGCCTTCTAGTCATACAGTGCTGTTAACCCAGAAGGCTGTGCAAGTACTGGAGTCACAGAGGAGACGTTTCTGGTGTAGCCATTTTGTAGCAGTGATCCTAAATCACATTCTGAATCTCAGAAGCAAGGAAAAAACATCTATCTGAAATACTGAGGGTATTTAAGGTAAACTAGGTAGAATTTATATCCTTTCTTGGACTTTGGCCAGGGTACTGAAGTTGTCACTCTGCTAGCAAAGAGCGCCTGGGGATTCTTAATGACCAGACATGGTCACGACCTCTGTTTTGCAACTAATCCAAAAAACAACACATTCTACATAACAGTGATCCTTACCACCAAACAGGGGCACTGATGGAGGAAGGACTGCCATGAGGGAAGCTTTGCTAGCATGCAGCTCTCCACAGCCGAAGGGGCGGGAAATATTCTTGTGCCTCAACCTTTATGCATCACTGCCACAAGGTTCAGTGTTGCAAATTGTCAGTGCCATTGACCCCACTTCTGTAAAGCACTTAAGCGTGTGCTTAACTTGGAACTAATAAAGCAGTCAGGAAATGTCATACCACTTTGCAAGCCTTCCCTTCCTGCCATGGCATTATTTACCTATGCAACCACCAATTCATGTTGTAGCTTTTGTTTTAAGGGGCTGGGGAAAAAAATAGGTTCTGTGCTTGCACTGTGTATTGATAAAAAGCAGCTTAATGTAGTTTTCCCATTTGGTCAGGTCTATTCAGTAGAATAACCCATAAATCATCAAGTAGAGTATGAATGAATACTGTCTATCTGTGCTGGTCATGATAAACATTTTCCAGAGTGGTGTAGCTGCATGTGGTCTCCAGCAACAAATGCTCAGGGAGCCCTTTCTCTCCAGCCACTTGGACGTAAGAAGTTGCTGTGTTCTATGAAGGACTGCTTGGTGACAGCTCTGTGTATGTCTCTACTACTTCAAGTCTGGATTTACCACATTTTCCTCCAAGGAGGACTGTACTTGGAGAGTAAACTTCAAAGACCAAATGGAGCAGTTGTTGTGCATTTGCTTCATAGCACCTAATTCAAAGATCACCTGACAGCTTTATGGTCTGCTCAAGCCTCTTAGGAGCCTGATCACCTGAAAACTCATAGGAATTGGATCACAGGAGTATATTTTAATTCTTGTCTAGAAGACTTAACAATTTCCAAGTTAAAATGAATGGAGCTGTAGCTGTAGCAGTGACAAGAACATTTGACTAAGTGATTTGCTTCTCTTCTTCCTGTAGCAGAGCCTAATCTGTTGCCTGTCAAGGCTGGGTGACCACTGACAGTCGTGATGGATGAACTGAGAAGGAAACATTTATAGATATTCATATTGTTTTTATTTCCATCCCTCTGTTCACTGCTATCCTTCCTTCATCCATTCCACATAACATGCCTGTCGTCTTTTATACATTAATTCTGAATTCAAATACTTCGCTCTTCTTTTTTCCTATAATTTTATGGTCTTTGAAGATAATGACCACATCTGTTCTTTAGTTATCAAAGATGTTTCTTATTTTAATGATTACCTTGGTCATTTTAAGTATCACCTACAGCAGGTCTAAAATTTGGATGCACTGATATTTTCTCCTTTCCAGTTTAAAAACTGCGGCTTTATCCTGGAGAGCATTTTGCTCCTTCTGCTCTCAAGGACTTTTGTCTCTTTCTGTCAGTTGCTGTTATACAGTTGCAATTTGGGCAAAGCAAAGCAAAGACCATTGTGTCTTTAAGCATCTCTATTTTTGCTACCTTTGTCCTTTTGGCAAAGCTGTGAAATTTACCATAATTTAGTACAACTGCTTCTCCTCCCCTTCTTACCCATGGCTACCCTTCTGTGTGATGCCAGGGTAAGTGACAACAGGAAATATCCATATTCTGCTTGTACTGAGCTTGCATCTGCCATGTCAGCCCAGCCTGGGAGAAGGTCACAGACCAGGCTCCACTCTGCAAAGGACCCACTTGCCTAATAATCTAACTAAAGCTAGACACCAACTTCCAGGCATTGAAGTCCCAAAGCTGGCCCCCTGGATCTCCCTTTTCATGTCTGTATAACTGGCCTAATATAAAGGAAAGAAATGGTGCACAATGACTTTTGTGAAATGTGGATCACACTCTACATTAAGATTTATTGTGGGTCTTTAGTTCGTAAAGTGGAAACAACTAAATTTCCCTCTATGATGCAATCACAGAGGTCTTGTATTTACAGGATGTTATATAAGCCCATCACATTCCCTGGACTGTTCTGCATGCAGCTCTCATTTCTGAGCAGAAACTAAGAAAACCCCTCAGCTTGTTTCTGAAACTCAAACCTGAGTGCGTGCACTGCAGATCCCTGCTCAGAGGACAATTGCTTGACATCTGTTTTTCAAGGGTTCTTTTAGCAGACTGTTAGCCAGCCAATGCATTGTTCTGCCATGCAGAAGCTGATTTCCAGAAACAATATTTGTGTGTGTAAAAGAACTTAGAATAAAGGCTTGTACGTCCCTTCATTACAGTTTCATTCTGTATTCTCTGTAATAGCCCATATCATAATAAATTCATGATGTAGTCCTGTGAATGTCATTGCTATTTAACATTAGTTAAGCAGTGATTAATACACCCTCACCATGTTGCTGTGCCACACATAATGTAGGCAGTCAATGAATGGAGACTTATTCTGAAAGTATTACTGATGTCTAAAAGGCTGGTTTACACTCATATTACTGTGGTTAGCACTGGTAGTGATACCAGTCAAATCTGACAACTTCCAAGCATTTTTTCCTAAAATGAGTCTCAATGGAATTTAGCCCTTATTTTTAAAGCTAATAAAAGTATTTGTTATCTTTTTTTTTTGTTCGGAGACTGGTATTGCCCAAGTACCACCTTGCAACACCTCACCACAGCAAACATCAAACCGTCAACCATAAGCCGCAGAAATACAGTCCTCCAGGGACTGCCAGATTAAATGTCAGTTGTGTAATGCCACAGCTAAGCCACCGTGTAGGAACTCTACTTGCCCCCTTTTGACTACAGCAATCCGTCATTTCCCCCATCTTTCTCTTCTACTTCACTGGCACTGGTAAGATATTTTCCAGCAGTTTGTTCCCTGGTCTCTCCCATCTGCCACTCTCCCCCAGGCAGAAGCAGGAGACGAACACAATCAGGAATGACTGAGGCTCTCAGACAAGCTTTTCCTATTCCAAGGTTTCTGCCTCAGACACTGAAATTCAGGAACCTCTGTCTCTCTCCACACAGTAGAGAGCTGTATTTCTTTTCAAAGAAAGCCAAAATGAAAGCATCATTGAGAGGTACAAGCAATTATTGAACTCATGGTTGCAGTCCAGCATGTTACTTGCCAAGAAAATAGCTCACTTGACAGTGCTTGTAGGCAATGCTCAGTACAGCACAATGAAAAAATCCAAAAACCCCCACATTTGGCTTTCTTTTAGCTTATTTCTTCTTAGTTCAGGAAATCCCTTATTCTTTTTCCTCATGACCCCATCTAATTTCAGTATTTGGTGTATGGAAGTTATTAACTCACACAAAAGTATAAATACAAGTGAAAAATACACTCACAGCTTCATCAGAATAATATTTGGTCTAAAATTAGGGCTTTTTTACTGATCATGGCTACTCCTATGATGGTCTTAAAATTCAGAGTACCTGTCTTTCTGAAAAATTCCCCAGTTCAGTTCAGCAGAAGCCAAGAGGTCTGGTTCAACATCATGGTGGCTGCTGGGTGGGACTTTGGGGCTGATGGTCTCTGGGCAGTCAGATTTTAATCACCACAAACCTTTTCAAATCTCATAGCTATGAAAGGGTCTTTTGGAGACATGCCCAAGATGTGCCAGGTACCCTGGATACATGGGTTTTTTCTGTCATATATTGTTCTACTCTATATCATACTCTGACCCATGTCTGAGTAGGCTTTTTTTGATGTTTTCTTCACCATCCAGCTAACCATTCACATAGGAATCTATTTTACTGACAAATAGAGAAGCACAGAAATTTGCTCTTCCCAGTATGGCTTTTGCCTTGGGAACAGTGGGGCACATCTCTGCAGGACATTTGGGAGCCTCCCTAAAACATATCTTCAATGGTCTGTCTTGATAATGGTCACTAACACCAGCATGCCATGCAGCAAAGTACTCAGTGACAATCAAGGGAACATACAACAATCTTCCTTGCAAGTTGCTTGCTTGGAGTTTGGAGATCTTTTTTACTACACAAAACATGTTTCAGACTTATGCTGCATTCGTCTGTCCTTCCTATGGACCTCAGTAGGTCTCTAGTGCCAAGCTGGCAGAAGATCTCAGGTAACAGCTCAGGCTGAGTGCAAAAGGGAACATGCAGAAGAAACTTACATTGTAATGGCTATATTTTCTACTTTCCAATAGGAAAAATAAATATTCTTCTCCTTCTTATTATCTTGAAAAGAATGACCTATAGTGTTCTTATTTTGTACAGTATAATTCTCTTTAATCTCTGTTGTGCTATATGGATGCCCACATGCATTTGTACACAAGTCAGTTACTAAATTTTCTTTATAGGTCTACACCATCTTAAAAAGTATTAGACTTAGTACTGATCCTTCCTATTCAGCAAAGCTTCATTTTGTACAGGAGGGAAAAATTAATCTTCTGCTCAGTATTTCTTTTGTTTTTCCTCTGTGTCTTCTAGTAGCACAAAAAGCAGTCCAATATTCACTTTCCAAAATCTTTCCCTCTGAACATTTCAAGAGATACTCAAACCCACTGTGTTCCCCCACTGCTGCTCACAAAAGACTCATTGTTGTGGACATCAGTTCCCTACCAGGTGTCAAATCGTTCTCTAAAAGTATTTCCCCACTCTAATCTTCTCTAACTCCCATAGAAACAGTATTTCTCCCTGTGACAAAAAAGTGGATTCTTTTGGTTAGTTGAGTCCAGGAAGTTCAATCCATCTGAGCCTGCAGTCTAAAGATACATTATTCCTATCTGCACTGAGAAATTATTAAAACCTAAATATATAATTAAACTTTAATTAATGCAATTATTAATGTCTTTCAATTTTTAATTATATGAATACTAAGCAACACAATAAAAAGTTAATATGGATGTAATATGTTATTAATGAACAATTAATTACTATAATTAAGAGGTAAAGCTGATGAGCTGAGGAAGTGGTTTAATACAAATGACTAAGGCAGAGTTTTGATCTTACTTGTCTAGTGGTTTTAAAAACAAATATAGACCAAACTGTGTTTTCAAAGTTGCACAGATATAAATCCATAGGATACAACTGATTACGTACTTTCTTGCAGCTAAGGTGTATTTTTAGAGTACTTTCTGCGAGTAGTGATAATAATGTTAGTGAACTTTTTAAGATGAGATTTGTATTAGTCCTTATGTTATTCCCACAGTATGACTGTGAAGGGAAACAAAAGTCAAAAGCCTAGGAGAATTTTATTCTGACTTCTCATGATTTATTTTTTCAGATTTCAGTTTACATTGCAAATAGATTCTATCAGCTCTTTCTGAGTATATAAGGAAAGAACATGATTTTAAGGAGCTGGCAGGATTCTCACATTCACTATTGGAAATGTAAGGCCAGAAAGAAATTTTGTGGTAATCCAGTCCTATGGCACAAACCACAGTGTCCCATTCAGTGATACACACACTGAGCCCAGGAGCTCCTCAATGAACAAAAGCCTCATTTTTGTAAAAAAAGATATTCAGTTTTGATTTAGCAATCTCTGTTAACAAGGACTTCACTATGACCCTCACAAAATTGTGCCAGTGACTACCGAAGTCCCCCATAAGCACATATGTTAAAAAATATGGTTTCTTTTCTAATTAATTGAACTGCAGGAGTATAAATCTGCTGAGATCCCAGTACAAGAGAGGAGGATCTGACTATTCATTCAAATGGTGTCAGCCTCCTCCTCCACTCATACTTTCCTCATCAGCCTTCATAAATCCATCCATAACATTATTATCATCATTTCTGCAGCGGGTTTTACTCTCATCTCCCTCATTTGCCACTGATCCCATTTTCCATGTCTCTTCTCTGCTCAGCCTTGTCATTAAATTTCAAGCCACCTTTACAACATCCCTAGGGCAAGTCTCACAGCAAGCACTGCTATGTTAATTTTTTTGTCATGGTTGCTAAGAGAAGAAATAAAAAGCTCATCTCAGAAAGCTACAATTTTTTTCATCACTTTACGCAGCTTTCCAAGTGAAAAACGAGCTAACAAACAAAACCATTCTAGAAGTCATTTCAGAAGAAAGATGTTTCTTCTCTTACTCAGTTTACCTGTTTCATTCCACTAAACCTGTTAAACAGCTGCTAAAAGCTTTTATTACTTTTTGAAACATACCATTCACCTCTTCAGACCTATTTTTTCTCGTGCTTGCCTAACTGCCTGTGTTACCATTACACTATAATCTAACAGATTATGGACACGTTATTTATTTTATATTCAGGACCGTTTAGTACTCTTGAAGCCTATGGGCCACTCTCAATCTCTAAGTGTGTAAATAACACAACTATTTCCTTCACCCAGAGTTACACAGGGAATTGAATTCAAATTGCAAGCTGAGTGTTGAAGTACCAGAGGCATGAGTAGTCAGACTCAAGTATTCAGAACAACCACAGTTTTGGGGCCCTGAACTTCACAAAATAAAAGCCATTTTTCAGGCAATCTCAAGAAAATTAACGTTAATAAATTATCCTTTTTCGACCCTTCCTTGAAACCTTCTCCAGAGCACGTTGCCCTTATAATTCTTATGAAGCTAGCCTTTAAATCATTACAAATTCTGGTTTTATAATTACTGAAATAACAGTATTGTGTTATTGTTTTCATCTGTCCACTGTGGACATAAACATGGAATAATCATAGCCACATTTCTCGTTCTTTCTCCAACACTTCATTTTCATTCATGATCTATCCCACGTAAAGGGAGAAATTTGTTCTCAGTGTGAAAGCATATGGCCCTTGTAAAAGAATGAAAACAGTGCAATGTGGGTCCAATTCAGCCCAAAAAAATTATTCCATTATGATCAAGGCTTTATAAAAAAATCCAACATTGCAACATCTTAAGGAATGGTACAACATTGTGTAAAACTTCTGGGATGCTTCAATCTAGTTCCAGTTTAAAACCTATATTAATAGAGGAGTTAGCCCTTTAAAAGCCCAACGGTTTCCACAAACCTCCAAATCCTAGGTAATTAGGGTTTTCAATCATGACAGCATTCTTATTCTAATGGCAATTTTGGCAAATAGCAGGTACTTACTTATAGCTCACTGTGGAACTACATTCTCACTTGAGGCCTGCTATCAACAGACTAATTGCTTCCCAGTGAAACAATAGCATTTTTGTTCAACTATTATCTTTTGTTATACTGCAGTTGGGACTGAATACTGAAAAATTTAATTTCTCTGCTCTAACCTACAAAACAGATTCTCATGGCATATTTAAAAAACACTATCATGTTCATTTTTCTCTTGTGCTTACACACAGAATAAGAATTTATTTATCACAAGACTACAAGACTGGGTTTCCTTAAGTTGAAAATCAGTGAAAGTTTAAAAATGCAACTTATAAGGGTTGCTGGAAGTCTTACAAAGTGCATGAAAAGACTAATGAAAGAGCTTCAGGACCTTACCATCCAAGAACCTTTACACTCATAACTGGTTCCACCAGATCTTCAGTGCCTGCAGGCAACCATGCATGAATTTTTAAAGAATCAGGGTATTACTCAGTTGTTAGCTTCCATATAGAATCATAGAATAATAGAATAGTTAGGCTTGAAAAGGATCTTAAGATCATCTAGTTCCAACCCCCCTGCCATGCACAGGGACTTCTCACACTAGACCATGTTGCTCAAGGCTCTGTCCAGCCTGGCCTTGAGCACTGCCAGAGATGGAGCATTTACCAGTTCTTTGGGCAACCCATTCCAGTGCCTCACCACCCTCACAATAAAGAACTTCTTCCTTATATCTAACCGGAACTTATCCTGTTTAAGTTTAAATCTATTACCCCTTGTCCTATCACTACAGTCCCTGATGAAGAGTCCCTCCCCAGTCCACCTTCTCCCCTTCTAAGCCCCCTTCAGATACTGGAAGCTGCTATGAGGTCTCCATGCAGCCTTCTCTTCTCCAGGCTGAACAGCCCGAACTTTCTCAGCCTGTCTTCATATGGGAGGTGCTCCAGTCCTTTGATCATCCTCGCAGCCTCCTCTGGGCTTGCTCCAACAGCTTCATGTCCTTTTTATGTTGAGGACATCAGAAAACTGTTGTCAGTGAACTGTTAGTAGTTAGTGATTTCATATGCTATTAGTATTAGTGATTAGTGCTTTGTGTTTCTGCCCTGGGAACAAGTCTTAGATTTCCCATTCTGCAGAGACAAGATGGGGCAGACAAGAGAAAAGCAGCAGCCACCCTGGTGTGCAGACCCCAGCTTCTGGAGCCTCAGTCTGACGGTATTTTATCATAAATTCTAAACATACAACATGTCATTTGCCTGTCATTGTCCAGTGACTCCACAATAGACATCACAGTGAAACAGATACTATATGAAATAAACTTGGTACCCACACTTCTTGGCTCTGAACAGTACATGAGTATCCTATGACATTCATATGAAATCAGTACATTTTCTTTCATTTTCCTCATTTGCTCTTTTTGTCTTTTTCCAAAAGCATGTATCTAGGAAGATTTATATTAGTGTTTTTAATTCTAGAAAGACTCTTAAAATACCTTTGGCCAAATATGCAAGTGTTTTTGGTTTCAATCTGACTGGCTTCCATTACACGAGAGGAGGAAACTTCTATAAGTGCATAATGTTGTGCAGTGTGCCTATATACACTGCTATGGAGACAATGTTTTGGTCTGGAGGGATTCTTGAAGTTGGGAATTCTTGTGAGTTAGCTATCTAGCAAGAGAATTTCTTAATCTGGCTGAGCAGTACTTTTCCCAATGCTTTTTCTGGTGCTACGGTAGCCAAACATGAGACCAAAAAGCACAGATTACTGTGTTCAGGTCTGCAGTCTGCAGAAGGGACCATAACATCACCAGGATAGTTGCAAATGGAAGAAGGCTTTCCAAGGAGCTGTTGAAATGTGAATTTTTGGTGGGCAGAGCAGCCAGTTGGGCTTGGTCTGCCTGCTGATTTAGCTACTTTCCTCCTTTCCTTTTTGTCATCAGCTAACTTCAAGCTCTACATAAGTGAACCTAATGCTGGGAATTGTTATGACTCTCCTTTGAGATCAGAGAAGAGCTAAAAAGTTTCAGTTACACTAATTGTTAAATTGCTTATTTGATCCTTTCTGAAAGGCATTTTCCAGGTCCAAGATATGATCTCAGAGCTCTCTGAAGAGCTTGAGAGGGGAGCAGGTTTGAATGAAAACTTTCTGCCCATGAGAAGGACAAGAGATAGATCCCAGGAGCTGTCTGAGGGGTCTGACTCTGTCTAAGCAGAGGAGCAATGACACAAACTGCACATTCCTGGAGCCAGTTGGGGTCCAGAGCAGTTCTGGTTCCCACTACATGGACCCTTGGAGTGGAGAGTCTCATTCAGTGTGGCTGACTACTGTGCACTCGATGTCTCTATGCCAGGATCAGGCTAAGTAAGAAGATCAGGCTGCCCAGCCATCACCTTGTATAAATCCAGCATGATTCTCCAGTAAGAACAGACCTCAGGGAAGCTGAGGGTTCTGGCAGGTGATCCAGCAGATGTCCTTGTGCCAGGGAATGTGCCAGCACTTTGGGATAGAGAGGACCTGAGATACTTTCACCAGAGCAAGTGGGGGAAGAATGCCTGGATGGAGAACAATCAAACAGCATATGGACAGGCAGAATTATGCCCCTATTGGGTAATGGAGAAGAAGAAACTCTGGAAAGGGGAACAGAAGCAGCAGGATATCTGCTATGGCTCTTCTCCTTCAGGGTACTGTCTGAGCCCATCACAGGCCATGAGAATCCCCCTACCTAAACTTGGAGCAGTATTATTTAACTGATTTAATTCACTGTAAAGAATCACCGTTTATTGCACCAATATCTGAAGACTTATTTGCTAACAATCCCATTTGCAATGATGAGTGAAAAGGAAATAAGTTTGAAATGTCTCCTGCATTGTAAATTCCCTAGTGCTGCTCTAGCATCACTGACCTGATACACTCTTTTTTTTAACTGATATTGCTCTTGATTTCCACAGGAATCAAACCTGACCCCTGTGTTTTATGGAGTTGTTCATAACTTATACTTTGCTCAGCTCATTTGGATGAAATGGACTAAGACTCCAGCTCTGTAATGGCATCATACTCTCTGGATTTAATTTAACTTCAAAAAGTAAATAGCCTGTTTTGGTTTGACGTCAAAATAGTTCTGATGCTCAAGTGGTTGATATCTGAGGGACTTGGCCAGCAAAGCCCAGTTGCTGTCAACATGCCCATTATTAAAGCCAAGTTTTTAAACTACTTTCCAGAAATATATGACAAACTACCCTCTTTCACATATGCATTATTCTTAACATCCACATTGCTGGTTCAGAGCCAGAGCTGCTGTGCTAGATATACTCATTAGGACTCCAACTGACTCTGTTAAAATCAATTGGAGCTGTTTTGTTCTGCCTGTTGTAGCAATAGAAAGCTGGAATACAGTGGCTGTGATAAACTGTGCAGTGCACACACCTTACCTGGACACATGTCCCAGAGATTGCTTTGGGGACACCACAAATCACAAATAAGTGACAGTGGCAATTTTGGAGCATTGGCAAGCTGTCTCGTGTTCTGTTAGAGCTGCTCTACACTGAGAATAAAAATCTACCCTTCCTAACAGCTAGCAATGTTAATTGCTTAACTGAAGCCATAAGGGGGGACAGCTTAGTGTTGAACCACTATGGTCCTGTGTTGATGACACAGTGCCACATGAAGCATCTGTCAGAGAAAGGTCTCATGGCTTTTAAAGTGTCACTCTCACATCACGGTTCTCTAGTCTCCCTCTTCCATGGAGGTGTTTTTCTCCCATGCAGTTTCCTTCAGATCTGCTTCCTTCCAGTGGGGCAGACTGGCATGGACATGCTCCCTTTGGTAGACCTGGTTCTAAAAGACTGTTTTCAGTGAAAACTCTCATAAAACAGGAAGTTTTAGGGCCATGAATGGGATGTAGAACATTTCATTTTTTAGATTGGATTAGATTGATTCTGATTTTGATTAGATTGGGAATCATCTGCAACTGGGTTTTTTTAAGTAAAAAAAAAAAGTTAATTTTGCTTAAAAATACTGTGATGATTCTCTTTTCTTTCTCATTCTACCACCAGTGGCTAACAATCCAGTTTTACTGCAAAGCATTATTTCTGCTGGTAGTTCCTAATTTCCTCTCCCATTTTTTTAAATATAACCATAAGCAGGGGAAAGTGAGATTGCTTCTTGCTTCTTAGCTGTATTTATCCAAACTCTCCTTTGTAAAGAAGGGTTTGATGCTTCAAAGACAGATGGAAACAGCTCAGAGCTCAGCAAGGTTGCCCAAACATCTTATGCTCCTAAATGCCCCAAGAGCATCTGGGACATGCGATGTGCCGGCAGATGGGGTGCAGACCTACAGAGTCCTGAGCTGGCAGCTGGAGGGGATGAAGGATACCTGAAGGCACTTAAGCTGTAGCAGATACCCTTGCTTAGCAACCAAAGGGAGCCCTGGTGTCCTAAAACAATGTCTGCATTGTGCTCTTTGCCTCGTCTTTCACCATCACTACAATGGAACACTTAAAAAATCTTGTCCTTTATATAATTTCACAAATCTGAATTTACTTCTTGCCAACAGTTCAGTGCATAGCAAAAAGTCTAAATATTTTTAATATCTTGATATATCTTTGCTATAAATGGAAACAAGATGATATGACAGCTACTTTACTGGGTCATTGCAAAATCTGTATCTCCCCTTTGCAGCAATTGTTAATGCAAAGGAAGCCATAAGATAACATTCAGTTCAAGATCTTTAGCATGATATCATATGCTGTGAGATTTATTTTGTTGGGGAGGAGAAGACTTACAAAGCCCAATCAGCTGAAAACACTGGCAAGGCAGAGAGAGGGGAACTGAGTATCAACAAAACCATTCATCTCAAACACCTTTACCTCCCAGAGCATAAAGGTAGATGAGAAAAAGTTGATGTATGAATTGTCCCAGAGAGCCCATTTAAGTGCTTTTTGTCTTGATCGTTGGAAGAATGAGGAAGCAGTGGGACTTGGGTCAGGAGCATGACTGTATTTTAAGTGCTTTTTTTCCCCTCAGGAATAATTCTAGAAAAGCAAATGAAAGAGAGGAGAAAAACTAAACTAAACCTCAACAGGGCAATTTTTAAGTGCTCCTTTTCCTTTTCCTTTTAAATTTCTTGTTTAACTTGTTACACATGGAGGTGAGAAGAGACTTTGAGGCCATGGAAGTAACACAAAACAGCTCATGGAGAGTTCTTTGACATTTCTGTCTTTTTGCTTGTCACTGTAAGAGATACAAAGAATTGGTGTGAGACTAAAAGAAAAAGCCCACAGACTTATGAAGACATTTGTATTTGTAGTCCCTGAGCAGATTCCAGGCCAAATTCTGATATCATTACCAAAATGAATTGTGTTATTCCAGGCCAGCGGCTCCCAGAGGTTTAAATAAGGGGGGCTGTGTCTGTAAGAATAACAAAATCAAGCCACCTGGAAAGTGCAAAGTATTTTTATGTGTCTGCAAACACTCTCTGCATTGGTCTGCTTGGCAAAGTGGTAGAAATGCCACTTATTGAAAAGCAGCTTGAGAGAAGAGACATTGGAGCACTTAGATTTGAAGACTCAAGACAATGTTTAGCCTACTTTCATTGTTGCCTGAGTGGGAGCTTGAATAGGCAATAATAGTTTTTAAAAGCCTTAGAGAAAAATAATTTCCTTTTAAATTAGATGGAATTTTGTCCTTGAGGAGGTACTTCGTAAATCTCACATTCCTCTGATAAAATCAATCTTTAATTTGTGATTTTCCTGCAGAGCTCCCCACACTGCAAGACAGAACAGGAGCCAAACAGAAGACACCCAAAAAAATGCTTATGCACTTTTTATTCTGAAGTATACTTTCAAACAAAGAGCTCATATTCTTTCGTACCAATGGTGATATAAAGTACATAGTGATCACCACTACAGATTATTCCTTACATCAAAATATGCTCTCATGTTCATTTGAGTAGCAGCCACAAATGCAATTAATTAGATTTAGTTCTTTAAAATCCACATTTTTATTAAATTTGTATGAAGGATGTTGGTAAAATAGGGCTCTAAGCAGAGACCTGTTTTTTCTTTTACCAAAGATGGAAAAACCCAGACAAATTGCAAAACATATTGTCCCTTCTTCAGATCACAAAGATTTGTCTTCAGTTTCAACACACATATCTTTCCCAACAGCAATTAGACTAATGAAAGTGTGATTTTCCATTAAGTAACTTCTCTGATTTATACCCTTAGATCATCATGGCTCAAACACATTATCACAACATGAACTCTAATAGATACACAACTGAAATAATGTGATCATGTTTGATTTTGCAACTACTAAGCAGGTACCTGGAGGAGAATCCTTCCATCCAATTCACACTTCTTAGTCAGGCCTCAGAGCTAGTTAGTCTGGGTAAATTTGAAATTTGTTTTAAAGAGTCCTTTTTTGTTATCTGAACATCTGATGTTTCTGGAATTTATGAAATTTACTTTCTTGTCCGCTGTGGGCAAAACATGTTTTGTGTGTTTCCTAAAGCTTTCATCTGTTCCAGAAGTAATCTTAAAAAGCGAGTACACGAAACACTGAAAGGCAGGCGTGTAGCACATGCATGTATAAGATGAGTAGGTGGAATTTAAGGAGTACACAACCTATCCAAAATATTCCAAGCATATTAGAGGTAAATAAAATTTCAAACAAAACATGGTATGTTTGAGTGTCTTCAAAACTCTACAACTCATAACTGGCCTCTTGGTAAGGGTTCTTTAATTCGTTTCAGATGTCCATTCATGTACAAGAACTGGAAACTTATCACTGTGGTGACCTATCCACAGATCTCAAAGTAGCATAACTGGTGCTATGAATGACATCCTTACATACTGCCCATGGAACACTGCTAAAGTTCCTCAAAGGTGATTTGCAGTCTGGGAAATATTGATAGAGGCATTTTCTAACAAAGGAATTCTACTTGATTAAGTCAAAACACCCCCTGAAGTTGTATTAACCTCAGTAGAGGTTTATTTGAAGGCAGGAAGAGGGAGGAAATTCATTTTTCAATATCCTCAGAAGGAAATAGTTCTGGTTTTCATCATAGAGATGAGACATATGAATGATACTGTATCCCAATACTTTTACTGTATAACTGAAAAGGAGTGAAAAAGAATTTGAATGTTTAGATTTTGTCAAAATGAAACATTTCTGTTGAGAGCAAATTATTTATTTTGTTTACACTGAAAATGTTGTCATTTTCAAGTTCTGTTTGCAATCCACATAAAGGCAAATGTCAGAATTGCTCAATGTCCTGTGAAATGGAACTTCTGCCCTCTTGCTCGTTTGCCTGGAGAAATGAGATATTAAGTGTGAGAAGATGAATTAGTTTTCATGTCCTTTCAGTCCTAGCTATCTACATTCAAGAAAAGTTTCAGATACTTCCAGTCATGATGACAACTTATGATTGGTTCCAGCTGCAGTGTTGATATCTGTCTACTGCAAGCTGGAGAGACTGTCATTTTACCCATTAGCAGCAATTCAGTTGGGTTTGAGTTTAACGTGGCAACTTAAAAACCAATAGTATTTCAAATCCAGTTACAAAAAAGCTCATACACTCCGTTCTACTTAAGATGCCATTACAATAAAGGACTGTCCTTGGTATTTTGGAAAGAATCTTGGCCTTCTGCTCTTTCCTGAAATGAGGCAATTTCAAATAGTTTCTTTCCTTTATTTCTTTTCAAATGGAAAATGTCTGCTCTGAATTCTCATTAGCTTTTAAGATTTTTACCCTACTATTGAAGTATTACAGAATTTGATATTAGAAAGGAATGCAAACTACTTACATTGGATTCATTTTGATTTTTCTTCACTTCTACACCTCTTAAAAATAACTTGGGACTTAGGATCTTTTGGCAAGGCTTCTGAAGACCTGTCTGCCAGAAGAGAAAACAAAATTACTGATTTGGTGAGAAGCAGATGGATTATAAAAGGTGCCTGGCATGGAATAGATGTCAAAACAAAGAGCAGGAGAATGGATATCTGGTTGCAGTCTTTCAGGAAAGTATTCCACTGAACACAAGAATTACCAGAAAAAGGGTCCTCCATTACTTATACATGCAGTAAATGTTAAGGGTTTCAGGAAATCAGGCATGAGTTTTGCCTGTAGATGTGCACGTATGATTTCATACTATTGCACAGTGAAGTTCCTGCCCTCTCCTGGTTGGAGAAAATTATTTCTCATTTCTTTCATGCCTCTCGGTGCTTGTGGCAGTTCCAAGGCTGGGCTCACATCATGATCACACTCCCAGATCCCTCACATCACTTTCATGTTATCCAGCCCCTGGATCACAGCAGGAGAGAGCCTATATCCAAAGAAACTCAGTAGAAGGGAAGGGAATCCAAATGCCACCAATAAAGTGGGTGGATGCAGTCAGATCAAGTCACATAGTGCTGCAAAATTTGAGCTCATGCTAACGTGTGACCTATGGGAACACTATAAACAGATGTCATTATAGACAGGACTTCTATTTTCTTTCGTCTCATGCAGATTCATCTTTGGAAAAACACTGGATTAATATCCTAATGAGCGACTTCCTTTCATAGAAACAAGCACAATATTATATACATGGTAAACAGTTGAAGTTCACCAACCTACAAAAAAGTGGCAATGCAAAATTCAGGTTGAAGAACTGTTTCTGAATATCCCTACTGAAATTCATCATTCTCCTGGATTTTCCTAGAAGAAACCATTTATTTATCAAACAGTTTGATGGTATACTTCACTAAAAATATGTGAAAACAGTCAAGGATCCTTTCTGTTCCCTATTTTCTAGCCAATGATTTTGCTTTGGCTTGTCCATCTCAACATGCCACATTGTCTTTATGATAACTTGTGCCACTAGTGCCATACATTGCTAACATATGTTTGGTTCCCAAGAGTGGCTTTCATGTGGACGTTATCATCATCAGAGGCTTTGCTGCAGATTTTAATCCTGTTGTTTTTTATATGCACGCAGCACCCAATAAGGCTCTGATCTTGAGTTCAGGTCTAGAACTCCTAGAGGGCAGGTACCCAAGCTGTAATAGTCAAGCCTTAAATAAAAAGCTTTAATGGGTTCACACAAGGCATTTTAAGGCACTCTTCTGTACCTGAGCTGTCCTTACAGTTAGCTTTCTGTTGCAAACTAACCTGAAGCTAGGTACTAAAAAATTTTCTTCTCTCACTCTGCTTGGGAAAGATGGGCTGGTCATAAATATAGTGGCCATACATCAGTTCTAACCTCATTCTGTCTATGGCTATATAGACAAAGAAATAAAACTTCCTTCAAAGTGTTAAGAAATAGAAAGAAATGCAAATAAATAAAACTTCTTTCACCATAAAGATACCTACGATAAATGTAATTCTAATGCTCTAATTTTGACTGTTAAGATCCTAATTCTGGTCTTGTGTGTACCAGTTTTAGATCATTTGCACTTTTAGTTCATTTACATAAATGGACTTAGTCACTGGCTTCCTGATGTACATGGGCAGTGTATACATTTCAATGAAATGAGGCACAGAGGAGCAGAAAGAATAGGAAAGGTCCTTAGGCATTTTGGATACCAAGGTCACCAAAGTCAAACTTTCCCTTGGTGAACTGAATGTGGGTATTTTACAGTGAGTCATGAGCTGAAGCATGAAAGAGCAGCACTGAATGCAGGAGAAAGGCTGAAACACTATGGGCAGAAACATGCAGTTTTTGCAAGACCATGAACAGGGCTGCTTTTCCTTACAGAAGAATCAGGAGAGCAGAGCATTTCCCTGGACTACTCAGTGCACACCCATGGCACTAAGACTAAACCTCAGTACTGGGCTGACCCTCTGGGAGTGTATAACCCACCTCTATGAACAAGAGACTCTTCTGGGAAATTACTTAAGCACAGAGAGATTTTTGCTTTATCTCTTTCCCCTGATCTTGCCTAACAGACACCAGGAACTGTGAAAATACAATGCCATTGTACTGGGTAGAGGCTGCTTGGGGATACAGGCAAGGAAAAGCCAATACCCTCCTCCTACTATCCCCACTCCACTGTAGCACAGTCAACAGCCAGAACAGCAGAGGCTGAAAGCCAGGCATTATCTTTTATTTCTAACTTCAGTCACTTTAAGCTACTGCCCAGGGGTCATTTTGTTGATATTTTTCTTAAAGTAAACCATAGAAATCCATGAATTGGATGTGAGACAGAGTGCAAGTAGTTATGCTGAAACCAACTTGATTTTGCTTGATGGGTGTCACAAGAGCATCATGCACTGTGCTAATTTCTCAGCTTGTGAATAGACATATTTAGACTGACAGTTGAAAGTGGGCTGCGGATTCCACTTAAAACACGTTTTTCATGCTGAGTAATGAGGGCAAAACACAAACCAATTCTGGCAGTTAAACTACACACTTAAACCTTTCATAGTGTTGTCAAACACTATAATCCTTCAAAAATCTGAGTTTGAATAGCCTCAATATTTTGTTTAATGAATTTTAAATCCCATAATTACCATAATTAAGACACTCCTTTTGGATCATGTCAGTGTGCTGCTCAAAAGGGAGAGAAAGCTGTAGGCAATTTTCACTAAAGATTTTCCTAAATGCAAATGATACATACAGCTCATTTTGAATTCTTCATGATGTCATTTGGAGGAGCATTTTTTTAGAATGCATCAGGCAACCTTGGTGTGGAAAATCTGCAATACTATCCAACTTAGGTTAAAAAGGCCTCATTTTCTCCATATGTGACTCTTCCTGTGCTGACAGTGCACCTGATACCTGGAGAAGGCTGCATGGAGATCTCATAGCAGCCTTCCAGTATCTGAAGGGGGCCTACAGGGATGCTGGAGAGGGACTCTTCATTAGGGACTGTAGTGATAGGACAAGGGGTAATGGGTTGAAACTTAAACAGCAGAGGTTTAGACTGGATCTAAGGAAGAAATTATTTACTGTTAGGGTGGTGAGGCACTGGAATGGGTTGCCCAGGGAGGTTGTGAATGCTCCATCCCTGGCAGTGCTCAAGACCAGGTTGGATGAAGCCTTGGGTGATATGGTTTAGTGTGAGGTGTTCCTGTCCATGGCAGGGAGGTTGGAACTAGATGATCTTGAGGTCCTTTCCAACCCTAACTATGCTATGATTCTATGTTTCTGCCCTTCATTTGGTAAAGTAGGATAAGTGGAAAAAGTAAAAGATTTTGGGGTGTTGTGAGACATGCCTTGAAGACAGAAAACAAATGTAAGAGTGAGGTATGCATCAGCCACTGAGAAATAAGATGCAACTTATTGTATTCAGACTGCTAGTTACTGATCTAAAAAGCTTCTAAATCAGTTTCAAGGTCAGGAAAGAAATCTGTGGAAGTAGAAAGGTGAAGCAGTCTCGGAATGCTTTTGCATTTTCTCCCTAGTCTCCATCATCCACTGTACCAGTGCAGCACTGGAGCTACACAAGTTCCCACTAAGCCAGAAGTCCCAAGTCCCACAGTGGCAAGATGGCAACAGGAACTCACTGGGCAGCTCGGATCAACCCTGAGGTGTCCAGGACTCCCTCTCATGGGCCCTTCTCTACAACAGAGATATTGAATTGCTGGAATGGGTCCAGAGAAGGGCAATGAAGTTGGTGAAGGGCCTAGAGCACAAGTTGTAAATGTTCAAAAAACATGTAAATGAGGTTTCTAGTAAAATGGTTTAGTGGTGGACTTGTCAGTCTTAGGGTAGCAGCTGGACTTTATGATCTTAAAGGTCTTTTCCGACATACTTGATTCTATGATTCTGTGGCCTGCTCCACCATCCTGGGCTGGAAATTCCAGTTCATTCCTCCCCTGTATTGGTAACCTCTGGTCAGAACAGCTCAGCTTCAGCTTTCAAGCAGAGGCTCTAAACTGAGCCCAAGTTCAGAGTCAAACTGACTGGTAAAGTCACTACCACACAGAGACACTGCCAGACACACAACAGTCAGAGTTATTAATTTCAACAACCAGCCTTGTGTTTTTTAGAGTGGGTGCTTAAGAGCAACCCTACACACACACACATCTTAGTGACAAGCTACCCCAAAAGAAGGATAATGTGTTGAAAATGCATCAAAGAAAGGTTTGATCTGCTCCATGGGGGAGTTTCAGCAAAAGGGATGCAAGCAGGCTGACTAAGGTGGCCTGTGTAATATAATCTTCATAGCAACAAGTATTACTATATCAATGGGCAGAAAATTAGGGTTACTTGTGGCTATGAGCACTTTGCATTTAGCAGTTTAAAAGGTTTCACAGCAAACAAATCAATATCTCTGAGAGACAATTCTGCTTCACACTCAGATCTGCAATTCCCATCACTGTCAAAGGCATCTCTGAGGACAGCATAGGCACCATGATGCTCATTTGTCCTAATAGCTTTATAACTGTAACTAGCTACCCCCCATGTAAATTAACACCAATGAAAATATAATAAAGTTATTGGCAGATTTAATTTAATGGCTACATGGTATGAAACAAGAATTTGATACAGGAAAAAAAAGTCTTTTTCCTTAGAAGACCCTAAGGAAATAAAGAATTTTTATATTTTTCGAAGAAGGTTATAGTCAAAGTTAAAAATTGAAAGTAGTAGAAAAAAGGTTCTTCAGGAACAGGTGCCATTGAAAGATTTAACTGGTATTCCTTCAGCATCTTGAAGAACTACACTTGAGATGAGTTCTGATTTCAGTCTATTGTCCAGCTCGTGGTTTCCTTATTAAACATAACATTATTCCTGGGGTGAAGATTTTCAGTGAAGTCTAGATATCAAACCTCATGAAAGTCTTCAGCTCTTCTGCGCCTAAGTTCTAAATTATGGTTAAAACATTGTTCTCAGCCTTAATTGTAAAAACACATTTTTATTTTTATTTTAGGATGGCAAACAGCACAGGAAAATATAAAAAGAGAAATGTGTACTTAAATCTTTTTGGGAAATATCCTTGGGACATTTTTCAAAGGCATTCAGGAATATTAAGATACAGATACCCAGCAAGTAAGACAGAGAAGGCTGTTAAGGCAAGATTGGCCTTTCAATCCTGTGCAAAAGAGTTTGCTAAGGTTCTTCCAAAATTCACAGCTTTTGATCATCTTGAGCAACCAACCTCAGGAAATCTGGTCCTTAGACTGACATATGCAAAACTAATTCTTGAGTCGAGCTTTAAATCCAAATGAAGATCTTTGATCTTCATATAAATTAATTTAAAACTCAGGACAAAAAAGAGATTAATTTTTATAGAATCATAGAATCACAGAATGGTTTGGGTTGGAAGAGACACTAAAGATGACTTATTTCTTGCACCTCTGTCATGGGCAGGGACACCTTCCACTAGACCAGGTTGCTCAAAGTCGCATTCAACCTGACTTTGAGCACTGCCAGGGATGGGGCAGCCATAACTTCTCAGGACAACCTGTTCCTGTGTCTCACTGCCCTCATCACCCAGCTTCAGCTACCAGTTTGGCTCTTTTCTTATGTGAAACCAAATTCCATCAATGAGAAATACAATCAATGTTATCATCTGATTAAAACTGTTCCAGTCTTATTTAAGTGAAGATGGTTCTCAACCAAACCTCTGACCTGAGAAGAATGAAAGATGTTCTCATTTATCCCAAAGTAGAATTTTAAAAACATTGAACCATTTAATTCACCTTTGATTTTGTCCAGAAAAATTATCTTTTGTCAGTGATTAAAATCCTATACTTCAGGGCATGTTTCTTACCATATATCTTATTTCTCAGGTACTGGAGGCATGCCCTAGAGAGTGTTATTACTTACTTAGTGTGTGTCAGACCACATTTGACACAGTCCATTACACTGACACAAGATTTATCCTTCTGATAAAGAAGTAAAATCTTCAGCTGGGCAAATAGACTTCAGACAAGTTTGATAGCTGTTCAGAATGAAAAATATCTGGTTTTTAAAACACTACTAGTGTTCACAATCCCAGAGGTTGTGTTTGCAGTGGCTACACTAACATAAAAATATCATTTAAAAGACCAAAGGAAGGCAAATTATTGTATTAGCTCTATCTCTGGGCCAGTTATAGGGGTACTGATTACTTGCCATATATTCTACGGACAACAGGAACTTCACCCTGCAAATCAGACACTCTAATTTTGGAGGAGTCTGTCTCTTTGTTTAAGAGATTACACTGTTGAAAGGAAGCTGCTGTTAGAAAAATATTTTATCTTAAAGTAATAGAGCCCAAAAGAGTTTGGACACATTGCCTTAGGTTCCCAACTATTAAAGAAATAACATCAATATCAATAACATTATCAATATCAACTAATAGAAGTAATTAGAAATTTGAAGGTAAGAATAAACACTGGAAAAGGGCTCTTCACAGATAGTCTCTAATTTAAAAACAGTTTTATTCTTATATTCAACTAAAATAGTAGCATTGTACTAGCACTCATGCAGAGGTCAAAGCTAACAAAATGACACATATTGGACCACATATTACACGCCACTTGATTCCACATAATTTCTTGCATTTGGTTAAAAAACTGGGCATGTTAGGACAGATGTCAAATTGAATACTCGGAGGTGTGGACACCATCTTTTTGTCGTGGTAGTTGCTTTCTGTAATCTGTTTACTTCATGGTTTATTTTTTCATTTTATTCTTCTTTACTGTTAAAATACATTCCTTAGTTCTTTAGATTTGTCTTCTTCTGATCTTGTTACCAAATAAGAAAATCACTCAGCAAAGAATTATATCCGTTTATACAGTTTCTTAGAAATTGCAGTCAGATCACTTCTAAATTTCATTTTTGACAGTATCTTCTAAGCCTGTCATTGTAGCACACTCTTTTCAGCCCTAGGAACATTTTTATGGTCCTTTAAAAAAATAATAACTAATTTCAGTATCTTCTTAAAAGTGCAAATCCTGGATAAAGACATAGCATTCCACTAGAACTACTCTCATTGAAATCACACAGGGAAGCCACCTCCTTACCCTGCTCACCATCTCCAGATCTACCTCTTGATTCACACTAACTTTGCCCACTAATCTCAATAGTCATGCCTTTCTAGGGCACACTGTCCTGTCCTGTAGCTTGCATTCCAGTTCCTAGTTTTTGCTTTTGGCTTTATTTAAAAGCCTTTTGCATGAGTCATTTTACCAAGTGATGCAGAGCAAACTACCAGGCTGTTCCTTTGTCCTAATTAATTTCTTTCAATTTTGACAATCTTTGCATGATCCACAAGCCTTTTCATTAATCATTCTATATCTATGTTTACCCTGACAAAATGTTAAATTAAATCAAAGTTCCTTCCAGCTTCAGACACTCAATCTAATTTTTCCTTCTTTTCCATTGACACTTATTTTTCGTAGCCTGTTAGTTCACAGTCCATTTAGTTCATACTTTATCATTTCAATAGACTGGTCTTTAATCAGATCATCATGCTTTACTAAATCAAATGTCTTTAAAAATCAGAGTATATTCATCTTAACAGAGGTTGATCACACATATATATTTAAACTTGATAAAATGGTACATCTCTCAGGACCTATTTCCACAAAAGTGTTGACTAACATTGATTATACTCCTTTCCTTTATTCATTCATTGATTGCATTTTGCATCAGCATTTTCACTGTTTTCCCTGAGACAAATGCTGGGTTAAATATGTATCACTGACCAAGATTCTCCACTTACATTTTTAAAATATTGGCTCAAAATTAACATTTTTCCCATTATCTGGAATTTCAACAATATTCCAAGAGTCATTAAAAATTAATGCCTGCAACTAGAGTACCTTCAGCCAAATCTTCAAAACTGTTTTGGTCAAAATTATTAAGAGAACCCATTCCTGTCTCTGCTGTGCACTCACACTTGTGCAAAGTAATGCATTTATTTGTGGTTTGAGTTCATATTTTTATGTTACTGTCATTTCTTCCATGCTTTTGTGTGGGTTTGTAATCACTCAAAACCAATGAATTTGCATCTAGATGTATTTGTGTATCACCTGGAAACACGGGTGATGGTGTTTGCTGACCCTTCTGTACACTCCTGAAATATTAAAAATTATTGTCACTTAAGCAGAGATGGGAGTGTACAATTAAACTGCTTATTATTCTGTTTGATTGCCTTATAGAAGGGTAATATTAAAAGAAATGCCTGGGAAGATAGCTAGATTTCACTAGTTTATAAAAAAATATTGGAAATATCGGGGTTTGAGTTATAAAATGAGGTGGAAGTGGGACATAGAGAGGAAATATCCTGTGAGGTTTGCCCATGTAAGAGACTCCTTTTGGTTGTTACATTCTATTTATCCTGGTTTAACAGGCATAGTATCTTGATTATCAGCTTTGCACACTGTTTCATTTATCTAAAGGCTCAAGATGAACACAGCAAAAGATTCTCTGTAATGCTTAATAATACCATATACCCAACCCATAGCTAATTCAGCTGAACAAGACACAGTCAAAAGCAGTCTGAAGTAGTAACAAATATTGTGTATGTTTTGGATGTTCTGAGCTTAGCTTCTTGAAATTGTTAATATACTTTTGCTGTGCATACCACTGAAGTCATGCAGCTGACCTGAAGTGTATAAGACCTGTGTACGTTACAGTATGCATGGGTCCTCACTGCCTGAATAGCTTTACCTCCACCAGATATAGGAGCCCCTCTATAGGGCCCCCAAATATGTGCAAGTTATTAAATTACACCTGTTGTGAGCCTTTTGCCCTAGCCCTCCTATTATCAAGTTTTTCAAATGTGGGAAGGAAAGCAAGAAAGTCCTCCAACACAGGCAGATAAGATGAATCTTAAAAACAGTTGAGTCCTTTCCAAAAGATGCCATTGCCTTTCTATTGGTCTTGCACATAGGGGACTTCCAGGACAAGGGATAATGGGTTGAAACTTAAACAGAGGAGGTTTAGATTGGATATAAGGAAGAAATTATTTACTGTTAGGGTGGTGAGGTGCTGGAATGGGTTGCCCAGAGAGGTTGTGAATGCTCCATCCCTGGCAGTGTTCAAGGCCAGGTTGGATGAAGCTTTGGGTGATATGGTTTAGTGTGAGGTGTCCCTGCCCATCGTAGGGGGCTTGGAACTAGATGATCTTAAGGTCCTTTCCAACCCTAACTATTCTATGATTCTGTGATTCTATGACTTAGATGATCTCTGCTCAATAATACCCCTGCAATGAGACCTGCCAGAGTATACCAGCAGAATTAAGTAGTAGCTGACGGTTCATGTTTTCCATCTCCCTCTTCACTTTCTTCCCAACCTTCTGTTACTTCTCGTTGTATTTTCCCACGATTTTCTCTCTGTATTTCTTTCTGCCAGCCCAATTCAGCACCCACTAAATCTCTATGAGGCTTTCTTGGCCAGCAAAAATTTACTTCATACTAAGGATTTTCTTTATCTAATATCTAGCAGAAAGGAGAAATAGTCCCTTTTAAAAGTAGAACTAAAGCACTGACCAAACACAGCACTTAGGCACAACCCAAACCATAAGCAAATCAATAGGACTTCTCATTTGTTCACATGCTTACAATTAAGCATATTCCTTAATGCTTCCCTGGATGGGAGCCAAAAGACGGCAGTAAATTGAGTTGAGATCCCAGAAATTACATTCCTTTTACTGAGACAAATTCACCCTTTGTATTAGCAGATGACACATTCTCTAGTGCAGAGAAAGACACATAATCAAGCCACTTACAATTGGGGGTCTTTTATTTCCATTTCTGCAAGTGTGGTACTTTGCCCTACAATTAAATAAAGAAAAGGAAAAGAGAAATCCAAAAGAATCAATGGCTTGGCACCTTTGCTACAAAAAATTCCTCACCACTGAACATGGTGGCTGAGCTCTCAGGTTACATTACATCAAACAAAGGCTCTTTAAAGAAAGGGTTCAGCAGCATAAAGGTCTTAACAATTAGAACAGAAGGGGAGAGGTAAGAGATTACGGGCAGCAACTGGGAGACAAACTGTGCTCTGATAAAAAGTCAGAATAAGAATAAGTAAGTAAGGATATGATATAATCCTAATAAATAATAAATTTATTTTCTCCTTTACTGAATCACATAAGCAACTTCTAGGACCATATTAGATAATGTGAACAAAACCTGTCATGAGTCCTTCAGCCTCCTCGCCTTCTCTCCTCAAGGAAGAAACCTGTATATTTTAATGTTCATATGTGTCAGAATTTATAGATATGCTGCCGTATATTTCTAGCAGAAAGGAAGGAATGATTAGGTAGTAGTACCTGGTCATCCCATGCAGTGACAAAACTCTGCTTGGGTGCTGCAGGTCTACAGCTTCGCCATGGTAATGCCAGCCCTTTCCAGCCCAGGCTGCCTTCATGGAGGCGATGCAGCATGATAGCTGTTGACAGGGATTTCCACCACCCCAGCCTGAGCTAAACATAAGATATCTTCCCAACTGGGGCTCTAAAAGGCAAAAAAGGAGCATGTGCCCAGGCAGACCTAGGTGGCTCTATATTTGTGTTAAAGTGGCCTAGGGACAGATCTGAAAGTGATGCAGTAACAGTCTTTGATGTTAAGGCAATGTCGGCTTCAGGTCAGTCAAGAGAAGCCCTGTGAGGGAAAGCCATAACCCTCAGCCAAAACTTTTCTTATTATATAATTTATGATTTTATTTCAATTATATTTTCCCAGATTGGAGCCTAGACAAAAACGCTGCAAGAAAAGAAACTTCAGGGTACAGATAGAAGTGTACAGATAGATCTACCAGGAAAAGTCTCAGAAATTTCTATGCTTCAGCTTTGTTATTCCTTCCACAGCTGAGATGATTTTCGTAGAGATGTCTCTCCAAATTGCTCATATTCCATATCCTGTCCACCTGACCTTCTTGTCTGTTATCTTGTTATAAATCCTAACAACTGAATGTCACACCTTCTTCCCTTCTCCCTGTGCCTCTGCCTATACACTGGTCCCAGATATTTTATATGTTGAGAGAAAGTGAGGTACAAGGCAACACCTTCTTCCATATTTCCCTGCCTAATATCTCAGGACAACCTAAACCCCATTATATGAGTATTCCACACATATGGATTATCTCAACACATCTGTTACTCCAATACTGCAGGGCTTCGTGATTTAATTCCATGGCTTCTGGATGCCATAAATGTTTTTTGTGCTCTTAATTTTGCGTTTTAGTGGATGTGAAATAATATGTAGAAGAAATCTATTCTGAGCTTTTTCTGTATGCCATTAATTACAAATTATTTATATTTTCAAATTTTGTATTTTGTTTTCATATTAGGTTAAAAATACTACTGAAATATAGCACTTTTCTGTGCATTATGCAGAGATACACAGAAGACATTTATGTAGTTACACATATAACTAAGTGTATGGGCTATGCATTTTGCCTGTATACAGCAACACTTCACTGCCTCTATCCTACTCTGGGGCTAGCAAGTAAATCCATGTATTTCAGTATCTTACAAGCATAATAGCTGACAACAGTGTCTGACCAGAGGCATTCAAGAACTGGAGACTCTCACTCACTGCTTTTTCCACCATCTCCCACAGATGTCAAATGCTGGGCCAGATCCTCAGCTGGACCCAGCACATCAGCCTCAGGTTCAACATTTCAAAACATGACAGAAATGTTTTAAGTCAGATAACCCTTTAAACAAAACATCTTCTTTTCCTTTTTTTAAATCTTTTTTTTCTTTATAGTAGCCTATATCACGTGTACAAATACATTATGTGATGGAGTGCTCTGTGGCTCCATATATGCATAGATTCAGCTTTGAACAAATCAATAAGAATGTTTTTAGCCCCATGTACCAATTCTGTAAATAACTTATATGCAACTTATTATCTTTTGCAAGATAATAACATTAAATATTTTAAATGATTTGTTTTGTAATCAAACCTGAAAGAAACAACCAAAGACAGAATAAAAGTTGAGCTCAGGACTACAGGTGGTCCTAGCAATCAATTGCGGAACTGGAGATTAATGCAAAATCACTAAAACAAAGGCGTTACAGAGGAAAACCTTTTTTCTGACCAGAGAACTAAGAGCTTAGTCCTCTTGCCAATTATTCTGAAGAATGGGAAAAGCTTTTCTATTTAGCAAAAGGAAGAGCATGTCTGAAGGATAACAACCTGTCAGGGTGGGATAGAGAATCTGGGAGACAGAATTTAGGAGTTTGTCCCAGGGTAAGAAAGTGGTTCCTGGATCATTCCACCACTTACAACAAGCATGGTGACCAGCACCCAGAGCAGCTTGTCCCAAGTAAAATAACCTCTTGGCAGGAAAAGCAGAAGAAGAGTCAAGCAGAGCTCAGCCCATCTAGTCTTTACAGCAAACACTAGCTGAGTCTGCATTGCCAAGCAGAGCCCTGAGGTGCTCCTATGGTGCCACACTGTTTGCCTGGCTCCAGAGTCAAACCAAACTCATTCACTCCTTTAGTCTGAGTGCCCAGGGTGGAACATCCTGTTGCCATACACACAACAGCTTTATCTTCAGCCTGTAACTCCAGGTACATTGCAAAATGGCCTTGCAAATGCTTGAGGCTCACTGAGCCTCTAGGCAAATACAAACCAGTTGTGGTCTTCGGCAATGCCAGTATTCCATTAGTGAATCCCACCAACTAGCCTTAGGCATCTTCTGTCTCTGTGACAGGCACAAAAGGTTGATCAAAATTATACTGATTTTATTTGAGTTCTTTATCCTTTCAATATTCAGTGCAGAATACTTTTATGTTCAAGTGCATTCAGGTTCTTCAAATACAGTTAGGATTAATTATTTAGGTTAAGTAAGCTGAAGGAAAATTGTTTAGATATATCTGGTTTCAGTCTGTAGTGGAGAAACTGCACCATCAGACACAGCTGGTATCCCTGTACACTGAATCATCAGAAGGGCTGCAGAAAATGTGTTTCTTTCTTTGTACAGGCTGATGACGTCCAAGTAAAAATTAACAAGTGTCTAGATTGTTAGAACTACTGTTCAGGTTCTTGTGGAGCTACGTGTTTCTAAACTGCCTAGCTCAAAAAATGTTTTTCTCCATCTGGAGCTCTTAAAACCTAAAAATACAATACAAATTCTTTTGTGGTAAGCCTATCATCATTATAACTGTAAAGATGGACATTCCTATATACCATGTATGTAAAAAGGACTTCAATTTTCCCATTCCATTCCACCATACCATGCCCAAATAAGCCTGATGATGGTATTTTAACCTAAGAAGTTACATGTACAATATAAAAGCCTTTTTAAAAACTCATTTAAATTCCATACCAACAAACAATTGAATAGTTCCAACAATATAGCTAAATATGCTTTATTATATGCTTGATAGATGCATGATAGATGCTTGATAGATGCTTGATCTATCAATATGCTTGATCAGGTTTCTAATGAAGAACAGTTGTTTGTAACATGTGATCATAAATGCCAGTTTCTGTTGGTAATAAATAAGTATCCTCTAAAAAACTTCCAAACTGCACTTGGGTAGCAAAGTTATTTCACACATACACCCAACCCTCAATTTAACAAATTCACATACACACATTCATGTTTTCACTTGACAGCAAATAATATTTAAGTACCTTGTCAAGATGCCTTTCTACTTGATTACTAGTCAAATCTGCAGGTAAAAACTTCATTAAAGTGGTTTGGCAACATAATTTGGCACTCTATGTTTCTTCTGTTTCTGCTTTTGCACAAACAAGATTTGCCACAGATCACTGATTCAAACAAGAAATCTAAATGAAGTATCTCAAATTAAGTTTGAATTGATTTACATCATGAACCAATGAAGCAGTAAATTTTCTTGTGTGCTTTTCCATATGCAGAACTAAAACACTTACAGGAGATACTGTCATCCTGGTAATTAAGGCCATCAGATGAGGAAGACCAATTTCCTCATTTGTTTTCCCTTCTCATTTTGTAGGAAGGAGAGAGAACTGACATCCCACCCTCTTTACTTTCTTTTAAATTCATCCAGGCAAAAATCGTTCCATCTCACAAAACTTCCAAATAAAACAGCGACATGGGAGAAACAAAATCTATGCCAAGGAAAGGTCAATTTACACACATCTTCTTTCACAATAGTAAAAGCATCACCACAATGTTCTGGGGGAGAAGCATGGTTCTGCTCACTCTTTTTAATGGTGCAATCAGTTCTGTCACTGAAAGGAGAAGAATGAATTTAGCAGACGGAAATATCGTGGGACACAGGCAGAACTGTATAAACTGAAAATGCTGATGTGATGCTTTGAAGCCTCCTTCTGTTTTATTTTGAGAGTATCTGTACATGCTGCACAACAGTCCAAGTATTCCATTAGTGTTTCATAGAAATGTTTGAACTCTTCACTGCATAATAAAGAAAAACAGACAAGCGGCTGTTGAGGCTTTATGCTTAAGGGAGTATGTACTTCCATGTAAGCATGTGTGTATTTGCATGTGTGTTTCTTTCTTCAGTGGAGATTATGAGCCATGTAGGAATAGAGTGCTTAATTGAAAAGATAACAAACGATGAAGCAGCTGTTAAGTATGGCACAAAAATTGCTTCAAGCAGTTAAGGCTGATCATCACGATGGAAATAGCTTTTTGACAAGCTTAGCATTCCTGTGACAATAATTAAGAATCAGGTTTCCACCAAAAGGCTTTATAGCCAGAAGGGGTTGTAAATCAATGGGCAACATTTTTATCTTGGAATGAAAATTAATTATTCAGTGTCAAACATGCTTTCTCACACTTAACTGCCTGTAATGTCTCCTTTATTCTCCATCTTAATTCAATTAATATACCATTGTTAAAGGCATGTTTGTCAGTAGTGATTTACTTTTGTTAAAAATTACCATAAGGAAATACAACAAAATTGAATGGTTATTAAATTAAGCCATAGTTCAGGGCTTTTTGGCAGAGGGTTGCTAGCTGTTAAGTACTCTCTGACAAGGGTGTGGATATGAGCATTTTGTATTGCACCCTTTGAGCTTGTATAATCACAGAAAAGGATTGAATAATGCATGAAAAAGAAGAGTAGGATTTTCCAAAGTGCTCTATGTGGCCCTAACTTTCTTCCATTTAAGCTAGTCAGAAAACATCTTGAATTTAATTGGAGCAGTTTCAGGACACGAAAGACTCAAAAATCTCATGTTCATTGAGAAGAAACAAAAAAAATATTCTTGCCTTTTTGACTATTATATAAAAATGAAGACATCTATCACAAAGCTGTCATGACACTTACAGGAATATGATGCATCTTTGGGGAATTATTCAGACTGTTTTGACAAGCTCTACCATCTGAAAATAGGGCTGGAAATGTCCTCCTGGCAAGAAACATTAGACAACATAAGCCTCCACAAGGGCAACTCTTGTCTCACTATTGCTATTGGTATTTTCATCTTCATCAGTAACAGAGCTGATTGATAGAAAAAGCAAAAAGCAAAAAAGAAAAAACAAAACTACAACAGTAGTGGAACTGGTGTATAATTTCATTCAGTACTCCAATATTCTCCCATTATTTCCCATATCTTTTGTGGCCCTAAGTGGTGCATCTTGATTTTCTGCTAAATCTTTATTTAAGTTAATGCTTCATAAAATGCCAGAAACATGAGACTAAAAGCTGATGTCTTGATGTAGTCCCATAACATTTACTCACACAGTCAGTTCACTATAGTACTCTCCTTCTGAAGCAGAGAATATGATCACCCAGGAGCTTAAGAAGAAGTTATTAGAGGACAAGAAGTGGAGTACTTTCAACCCTTTTTTATTATTGCATGAGTGTTACTGCTATAACCAAGCACTCCTTAAAGAACTGCTGGTGAGATACAGAAGAATGCCCTCTCTACATATTGAATAATTAGTTATTTTGTAAAACCTCTTAACATTATATCAGCTTGAGCTAACATTTACTCTACTCACAGTATATGAAGCTACAGAGAGCAAGCAGAGCCCTGGATTCTTGGTTTTGCCCCCAAAAATACTCCTGCCTGCTGCCTCCTAAAATGTCTCTTCCAGGAGGAGACTGTTCACTGGCCCAGCAAAAGAGGGAAGAGGTCCACACCCCTTCTCATTTCTCATTGGTAAGCCTAGCACCAGCATCAGCCTCTGATTTATTCCTCTTTGTGATCAGGAGAACGCAACTGATTCATGCTTTTAAAAGTCAAGGGACTATATCCATGGCAAACTGATACCATGGAAGCAGAGTGAAAAAACCATGCCATGGGTATATACACTACTGGGGAAATAAACTCCAAAATTATTTTGTTTTCCATATTTCAGTTAATGAGCAGTTTCAGAAAACTTAGGACACCTAAAGTTCTTCTTACCTTTAGACTGACCTACATTACTTGCACAACAATATATATATCCACACCAAGAAGATTTACCACACCAAGAATAGTTACCACTTGTAATTCAAGAGATACAAAGTTCAGGTAACCAAAGCCAAATGAACATCTTATGTGGTAGGGGTCACAGTGGCATTGGAAATGGTTTCTGTGTTATATTTCTTTTTCTATTTATTTGAAGAAATTTATGGTACAATTGAAATAATTGCAGCTATCAATCCAGGAATGTATCTTTCTGTGCTGCCTAAATTTTGAATTTTAAAATCCTTTTGTCCTTTCCTATCCTGTTTTCCACCTCACTGACCACCAACATTTCTTCTACACTGACTATTCTAAACAATTAGCTGAGCAGCATTCCTTGCAATTACCTCAGCAGCCCAACACCTTCGCTCAATTAGGATATTGCTTCCTTTTCAATCAACAAGACTTGTTTCTGTAGGACTACCCAAAAGGAAGATACCTTCCAAGAGAAGTGAAGCTGCCAGAAGGTGGTTCTGAGATAATCCCCTTTTGTTAATTGGATGTTTCCCCCATTCTGAAGAGACAAATTGGGAAGGAAGCATGTGTGCAGATTAACACACCTTTTAAAATGTAGGCTAAAATGCAGGGATTTGACTTTATGCTTAGTGATAAAAATCTTTAACTCCCTTTGCTGCTTCATGCACTTGTCAGTACTGCAGATTCATGCCTTCTGCACTGACTCACTTTTGTTCTCAGTGTCAGGCCAGAAAATGGAGGAGAAATAAACCACTCAAAACCAGCAGATAATTTCTGGTAGGAAAAAAAGTCACAAAGAAATATGCAAAAAATTCAGAGAAAATGCATCTATTGTTAGTCCAGGCTATTAGTGCCTGTTACCATTTGGTCCAGTTGGAGGGAACAGAAGGCTCACACAAATCACATATTAGGACAATATGTTTAATACAGAGCCAGAGCAGAATGTTTCTGGCATATTTTAATAGATACAATAATGTTGAATCACAAATCTGTCCTTGAGTTTTTCTTTCAAGGGAACTGCCCTGGAGTTAGTTGCAAAAAAAAATCAGTGGTCTGGAAATTATGTAATTTAAACATGTTTACCTCAGTGTATGGCAGTGTTTGCAGCTGTTGAAGTGAGCAGAGTCTCATCCCACTGAGGCTAATTCTCCTAAATTAAAAACCGCTTCTGTTCCATGCACCCACACACACACATTTAGCCTTTGGAGAGCAAAGTTGGTAATTTGGAACATTTTATAAATACTTCTAAGTCAAGAGAGGCAAAAAATATTCGATTGAAAAGTTGTTTACCAAAAATAAGTGTTTAAATTTAACACTATTTGCAGAAATGCAGTGTAATGTTCAGTGTGGAAAACTGGAAGCATCTCATTGTATTTCACTCTTACAATATATCAGTTAATAACATACTTAAAATGCATTTTTAATATAATTAAAACTAACTTCATAGGCTGTAAAGTTTAAATGGAGCATTTCAGTGACTTCACTGGGTCTGTTGATGTTTAACAGGGCCATGATGATTCTTCATATTTTCTTAGTTTGGCTGGTTTAAAAGCTGAAAATTTTAAAGGAAAATCACACCAGGAATTCCAGATTTCCAGCTGTTCTCAGGGAATCAGCACACAGGTTGGTAAAGTTAAAATATAAGTTCCTACACTTTGGACCAATTCTATAAAAATCTGGAAGATAGACTAATCTCAATCCAAATTGTACAGAAAGTCAAAGCATTCCTGACTGTTATTTCATTTTTATTGATACCATTCTTTCACCAATGAATTTTTTTCTTATGCCATATTTGTGCAATATGTGAAACTAAGGACACCACATCCTAACTGCAAAAACTCATTGTGATATTCATATAAAACCACTATATATCACCTGTTGCTGCTTACCTTTTACAATGAAAGTTCACCATTTGAGACAAACAGTCAGTCTTTTGTGTATCACCAAGCACAAGGATGTTAATGCATAAAAAATAACAGATTACAGTGTACAAAAGCACTGAATGCAGACACAGTATTGGTGGGGTGGGATGGCAGCAATGGAAATTTTCTCCGGACATTGTTTGGAGCTCTGTTTTGCATTGCACAGACTCAGCTCCTTGCTGAGGTCCTGATTTATTCAAGGTCGTATGGAGGTTGTCTCATGATTTGAGCCTCTTTAAAATAAGAAATACCTTTAAATCTCTACAACTGTAAAATACACTGAGATGTTTGCAGCAGGAGTTTATGAAGAGGCCACATTGATATTAAAAAAAAAAACTAAAAAGGAGGGGATTCAAAAAGATATTTCACTGTTGCTGATGAAACAAAAATCCATAAACGTGGCTTTTCCATATGACAAAGTGATCTGCAATATTCACTGTGGTTTCACACAGCTGGGTCAATAACCTTCCATTAACTATGGACAAACTGTCAAAGTGACCCGCTGCCCTCATTTCTGCAGAATGACTTGGCCTTAGTTGTCCATATTAATATGAATTTTAACCCTTTGGTTTGGCATTTTAATTCTTAATCCATTAGTCTCACATTTCTGTATTATCAGCTAGTACTATTGATTTTAAGGAATATGTACAGTCAATTTGCACACATGTATTTGCAAAGGTCAGCAGAGGACACTAACATGTGATTTCTGCTAGAGGTCTAGACATTTGGCTTCCCAGTGATTTTTATTAGCTTTTCTTCTGGCCAAGATTATTTTAATGCAAGTGGAACCAGTGCTTAACATAACTGAAGGATCACTAGATGTCCTTGCAATCTGATTTTTTAAGGGTTCATTTGTGGGGTTTTTTTACAAGACAAGTCTAAACAGAGGCAGTGCAATCCCAGAAATAGCTTTCTCCAGGCTGAGCTTATCCTGATGCGACTGCCAGATATCTCAGCTGCCTGTGCTTTACTGGAAGGAAGCAAATGTTAATTGGCGCACAGAAACAAGTGGAAGCAAAGCAGCAGTCTGAGTCTCAGCCCTCACAGACCTGCATGTACTTTATATTTAAAGCATAAAAATAGCTTCAGCAACAGAAACTGCAGGTTTTTACAGGACTAAGATGGCCCCTACCCACCCTTTTTATCTTTTTTTCTTTTTCTCCTTTTTTTTCATTAAAGGGAAGCCAGGCAGTAGAGATGGATTTAACATTTGACTGAAATGCCAAGGTCTGTAGCTGCACTGTTCCCAGGAAAAAGATTTCACAAGAGCCTCCAGATGTTAAGAAGCCTTCATCCCGATACTTCTTTTTTCCTTTTTGGTGGAAAACCTTAATGTTCCTGATGTACAACCTTTCTGTCTCAGATCTTACTAACTGGGAGAGAAGAAATAGCTTCTAGACACCTCTGCACTCGGAGTACAGAGTGTTAAATTTTTTGTGGTAGTACTGGAGACAAATTTGCTATGTGGAGGCTCCAGAGAAACCTTCTCAGGAGTGTCTACTCTTAGTTTTCTGCCCTAATTCCTTTCAGTGCTCATTTCTTCCTTGTTTTAGAGTTTCTGTCTGAACTGCACCAGGACATGTAATTCCTCAGTCACTAGCAGCGGCATGTTATTTATACATGTGAGGGACTTGCTTAAGGATCAGCCATCCAATGACTATTCACACTTCCTAGTCCTTTAATGTATCCTCTTTCCATAGTCCAGATCCATCTGTAGGTCAGACACAGAAATAATGTTTCCTTAACTTTCCTGCAGTTCCATCTCTATTCCCATTAAAAGCAGCAAGCAGCTACAACAGGGTGCAAGATCAGTCATCTCTGGATCTGTCAATATTCCAGCCACTGATGTATTTCAAGAGTTCTGCTCATTGTGACAGTGCCAAAGTCAGGACTGGCACTTAGTGGCACAATGCCACACGATGATGAATTTCTGAAGTGCCCCAGGAACAAGACAGAGACTCTCAAATGTGCCTTTGTTCCATTCATAAATAATCCACACCAGACTTCAGCAGAAGCAAGCCAGACAGAGCTCTCCTCCTGCTCTGTGTCTGGTTGCAGATCTAGCAGTTTGGTTTTAGGAAAAAAATAAAAGTAATCATTTTGATTTTGCCACTATGCCTCAAAACATAAAAGTAGCACAGCACCATTCCAAATAGTGCTTGAATTTCATTTCTGATCAGGAATCTACAGTGTTTCTCTCTCTGTTGGAGCTTCTACCACAACTATCCCTCTTGTCTATGTTACAATCCTTACAGTATGGACTTATCTGGCACCCACGGCTTCTTGCAATAAAATAGCAAGTAAGTCTTCTCTGTAGGGGGAATAGAATTTTTACTTAAATGGAAAACAAACATGCATTATACTTCAGAAAGTATGAAGCCCAGATATTAGCTGTGGGGTGAGTGAGCAACCTCAGTGGAGCTAAATCAATTTATACTCAATAATAACTCATGCCAAAACTTCAAAGTAAAATGAAGTTCAGTTTGCTTTTCCTTAAGCAGCTCTTTCATGGGCTTTTGCAAGTAAGATAAAGGTTGGACAGGAAGAAATAGAATAAATAGATAGGATCATTCTGGGACTTGTCTTAAAAACACACTTTTTCAAGTGCCTAGATGGGTTTCACTCCCTCTGAAGTCTCTTGAGCTATTGGTATGCATAAGTTAAGCTCAAGCAGATGTATTTGCAAGAAGAGGCAGATTCTCAAGAACAAATCACCTTTTCTGCATCACTAGGAAAGCGACTGATAGCCCTCCAGTGTGCTTTAGATTTCATACTCCGTTGTAACAAGAGCTCCATAACACTCCCCATTACAACACAACAACAACACAATCATTTAGTTCTGCAATCTGAGAGGTACAACAGCTATTTCAGCATTCCCAAGGGGGGTTCAAATGACTTATTGATCAATTGATTAATAAATGTCAGTGGTCAGAGGAGAGAGCAGCTCTGCTGTAAAAATAGCTGTCAGAAGAGCCCATAAGTGCATGAGCTATTAGGAGTGAAAAAATTAATCTGACAGAAAAATAGGCAGTGATTGTTTTACATTAAATGTGAGAGAATGCATGATCTTCGTTTCCAAAACTTGTCAGATGTAATAATGAGCTATAGAAACTTAATTTCTGGAATAAAGATGTTTATGCTCATATTTTGATATGTCACATATGAAAGTATGGAATCTATTAACTTTTCATAAAATAGCTGGTTTGAGTTATTTCTACTGAAAGTTAGCAACTGATGCTCTAATCATGCTTAAGAATAATTTTGGTTTTAACAAATAAGGCTGAATACTTTTCCTAGTTAACTTTTAAATTGTTATTTTTGGCACAGGTATGGGTAAATTTAGTCTGTATGTTTTTCCATGTTTGCCTGTGGTGCTTTCTCCTGAAGATTTCATTGAAATGAAGTTGTGATTTGGAACATGCATTCCTGAAATACTTGCTGCTGTTTATTATTAGCTTTCATTTTCAGATAAGGGGCATCATTACGGTATTTAAGATTCATTTGACAGGAGCATTCACATGTGTTGGAAAGGCTGTCTTTGTAGCACTATTGGAGTAAGGTTATAAACGAGGGACTGGGAGGCAGATGCTTATCTATGTGAAAAATCCTTACTCACCTGAGCTGCTCAGCTATTCAGCTATAAAAATCTGAGTCATAAAACTAAGCAAATCTATAGAATCCCTTTATTCTTAGCAGAGTGTGTAGGTAATTATTGCTTACCTGAATTTGTGAGATTGTTCTTGTGGATACCTTAGAGATTAATTTGTCACTAATCTCATGTATTGGGACTTCATTTGGAGGCTCCAGATGTGACAGTGTCCTTCATTCCCTTCCTACAGAGGAATTTACATTCTCAGTAGATCTCACAGACAAATGCAATGCAATGAGAGGTATTAGTGACTTCTGGCACAGGTAGGGAGACAATACCGGATTAAATCATCTGTTCAGAATCACACAGGAAAGCTGCAAATCAGGATTTTAACTGCTTCTGCCCAGTTACCAGTCACCTCCTGTGACAAAATCATCCCACTATTGTCACCTCAGCTGTACTGGTAAAGCATTTATTTCACCCATAAAAAATTTAACCATTGCCACATTTGAACTAGCATCATAGAAGAAACAAGACCTCCACCAATTTTCTAGAATCTTTACAAATGCGTAACTAAGGTCCTAATTACAGTCATGAGAAGAAAAGTAGGTTTTTTTATGTTGCAGACTGAATGAAGTACCATAGGATTCCCTATTTAATTTATTATCTAATTAAATAATAAGTTAGTTCTTCATCTGGCTTCCCTAGTTAAAAGCACATACACACATAATGTGATAAAGGATTTTGGTGCCAACCTTTTTTTAAATACTTTGGTACCTCTGAAATCTGGACATGTCCCAGACCCCACCCAAGCGACTTGATGCTTTACTACCCACATAACGTGAACTGTTTTCCTCCACCTTGTGCAGTAGTTTATATGTTTTAATAAAAATAGGTTCTGTAATTTCAAGACTCTCTTGGAGATGGCCCCTAAAATGCCCTTGGCTCCCAAAAGTATAAATAAAGTTTGGAGACAAGATGATCACCATCTTGGCTGCAAACAAATTTACTATTATCCAAACCAGAAATATGCCTCATTGCCAGGTTTGTAAAAGCCATTCAGAAAACAAAAGTCCTTTTAATCAGCTGTGTGTAAGGTGAACAGATGTCCTGGTTTGATTACAGTGCCTTTTATAACAAATTATCTCACTGATACTGTCTTAAGCAGAGCATCCACAAAGCTGAAATAAAACATCTGATTTTTTAGAAATGCAGTCTTTCATTTGCATGCACATGATTATTTTGCATAGTAGCAGCACCATGCTCTGTCATGTTACCTTACATCTTGCAATGGGAAAGAAAGTGAAAAACTATTCTTACTGCAGACAAATTCCGCAACGCCAGAGGTAGAAGAAAGTATGATAGCAGAGAGCGTTGGTCTCAATACACACTTATATACTAACTAAGCTGCAAAACACTGAAAATCATATCTTCAAAGTTTTCTTGCACTTCTGTTTTTTTTAATGAAACACTTCAATTAATCAATAAATCTACACAAAAAAAATCAGAGTAATTATTTGAATTGCTTCCTGCATAAATTAAAAACATTATAATTTTACCTTTTTGTATAAAATTAAATTTTTAAAGTTAAATTTATGGTTATTTTCATTTTAAAAACAACAGACAATTGTATATACCTCAGAATTTCATGGAGCTGGCCTCAGCTCAAAGCTGAGGACCTTAGGCTGGTAGGTAGGCTCAGAAACCCCTGATTCATCTCTTTCAACAGCCTGAAGGCATTCCTTTGAAATATTACTTTACTTCGCTCACGTTCCAGGCAAAACTTGTACCCCAGTCCTCACCCCAGGATGAGTCCCACACCCTGAGAGCCACAGGCTAGCCAATGTTGGCCAGGAAGGATGCGAACCTGCTCTCAGCTCAAACTTCTCTGCAGCTGAATTTATACTACATAGCACAAAGGGCGTAAATATAGTATAAAAACTAATAATAATAATAATAGCAGTAGTAATAATAGCAGCAATAGTGACAATAATAATAGTAATAATGTATAAATAATAAAATAACTTTTAAATATTAAATGTTTAAATAAATTTAAACTAATATATTCTTCTGTATTGAGCAAGAGTTTATTTTGCTTACTGAATTACATCAAAATTGGCTGCACATATCATTTCAAAAGCTGATAATTTTTGTATTATTGTTGTTAGTAATGAGGTCAATTAACAGTCTGAGCATGTGTGTCTGTGACAGGCTGCACACAAAAATCTATTCACAATTTACAAGCCAAAAAACAGTCACTGAAACTAAAACATTCTTAACACTATTCTCTTTAAAATATGTATAAAATAATGCAACATTATATGTGGAAGCAACTTTTGAGATGAAACACCGTATTCTAGATCCCCAGTGGGGTAGATAAGCACAGCACCAGGGAAACAATCAGTTCACACAAATGAGTACCCATATCCAAACAGATGGTATAGTGGTTTGGGGATTTTCAAAGTCAAACTGCTTATTTTAGCAGCAGAGATGATCAAATAATTCAACATGGATAATGCTGCTTACAAGGACTGGAGCCTTGTCCAAAATATCTTCTAAGATATTTACTACAGAATTTCAGTGCCAAATCTGAACCTTAAAAACCTTATGGTTAGAAGTGAAGGTCTGCTCCAGTTGCCCTACTTTTTCATCCTTTGGCCAGCTAACCTGCCCATATGTTGCAGTATTCATAGCTAGGGTTGTCTAGGAGACATGTTTTATTGTTTCTGCTTCATTAATAAATTCTAGTATAAGATGATAATGCATAATAGAGCATTAAGAACTGCATATTCTCAAGTTAAGATTGCACAGTTTGTACACTTTAGAGAAAGACTGTTTCTATACTTCATTTTTCTCATTTCAGTTTCTCAGTTTACTTACTTTTCTTCTTGTTTATGAGCATCCTGAAACACCATGGTTTGCCAATATTTTCATAAACTCCTGGCCACAGTCCAAACTTAACCCATCAATAAACTGATCTGGAAAAAAAAATAAATAAACCTATTTCAGCAAGCCCAAATACTCATTTTGTTTGGTTGGGTTTTTTAATAATCCTTTAAAAGTAAATCTTATTTATGTTTTATTATTTGACTATAGCTATTTCCAAAGAAAACCCCTTGAATTCTCTGTCATTCAGTAAACTCGCAGTCCTTTTTATAGTCTTTTAAGGAGATTTCGTGTATAAAATTATTAGAAAACGTTCCAATTCTGAAAGAAATAATAGTCAGTGTGTTTCTCTTTATGTGAACACTTCATTTTTCAATAAAGTACATATCTCTAAAAAAATTATATAAATAGTTATATCCCTAGGTGCAGATAAGTGCACTGAAGGAAGGAGCTGGGAATACCACCTACGATTAATGTCACTTATACCAAGACTTTGGTTTTGTTTGCTTACATCTTGAACAGGTTTCAATGCCTAAAGCTAGGATTTTCCATGTCAGATGTGATCAGAAGCCTGAAAATATTAAGAAAAAATAAATAAGACAAAGCAGTTCAGACATCTGTGAGATAGAATCTAAGGGAAAATACGTATCAGCAAAATGAGCATTTCTCCTTTTTCAGTACATTTGAAGAGGTCAAACACCTGTTTTGGAGCACAGTAATGGGATTTGGAGCGTGGCTATATGTGTGCTAAACCTTTTTTTTCCCACAAATATTAGAATTTGATCATTTTATTATCTTCCCTAAAAAGATTTAAAATAATAAAAGTGAAAATATTGCTCTAAAATAATACTCTAATGAGAGTGGTTCATATACTCTTGATGTAAAGGGAATACTACTTTCATCTCTGCTGTTACAGGAAATTGCATAATACAGATAATAGATGCAAGATTCTATAAGAATCTATACAGATTCTATATAGAATGTATCTATAAGATTCTATACAGAAATTAATCAGATGCTTGGCTGCAGATCTTCTACTGGAGACCATCCTAGGACACACCCCACCAAGCCTTAGAACCCTTCTTCTATTTCCAGTTTGAACTTACTAGCAGTCATTTTATATCCATTTCTTCTTGTACCAAGACTGCTCTTCAGTTGTTCCTCTACCCGTCTTTAGCTATGTTTGCTTAGAACAAATGCATTCTCTGTCAACCTCTGTTTCACGATGGGAAATAAGCCGAGGGCCTCTCCTGATTACCTTGGTAGCCCCTGTGTGAACATAATGCAGAGGAACAGAGGTAACAGATGAAGTATTCAAACAACTTTGTAGAAATGTAAAATTTCCTTTTTTCTGCCAGAAACGCCTCTCCTGAGGTTACATTTATCTTCTCCTTGTCACGTTGCTTGTTCATTGGCAACTCTGTAATCAGCTAGTGGAAAAAGATCTTCCACATCTGAGTTTCAGCTGATAAGTGCCTGTCTGATAGAGAAATCAACATCATAAACCCTAAAGACTACATAATTTGTACTATTTATTTCATCTCACTTTTTATTTCTACAGTTATTGTTATCCCATTCATCCTGTTCTCCTTTAGTTTTGACAAGAACTTTGAACTTCTGGTTACAAGAAACCTGCACTTAGTAGCAGCAAAGATAAACTGTTTTAATTAATTAAAAATCAAGACAATCATTTTAAAATCATTCTTTGATGACAACTATGGCTTAAAGAGGGCTGTCTGTTATCAGCTTGGTTTTAGCAAGGTTTTCCCAACTTACCTTTTTTGCTCTAGTGCCAGTTGCCTCCAATCTGCATAGTTTTGTGCATAAACATTGCATTAGTCTAACTAAATCAGATCTGCTGCATCAATCTTGTCTAAAAATGAATTTGCCTGGTAATCAAGGTAACTAATATCCTTGCAAACTCATGTTGTATTTAAATCATCTTCCATTTGGCTTCCAGTTTCTGCTGCTCTTTAAAATGCTTTCTAAAATCACACAAAAATTGTCCTGTATTAATTTATGTTTTTGCATTTCCAGTTATCTCGTTTAATAGATATAGCTACTGTCCTTCTTACTGGACCTGAAGTGGAGATTGTTTCCTTTTACGCAGATATATTTACTAAGGCTTTTTTCCTATCTCAAATAAAATAATTTCCATATGTATGCTTCCATTCCAGTTCTCCATTAACCTCTCTCTCATGCTCAGCATTATCTTTATTAAAATCTGAGACAAAATATTAATCTAATTCTCAGAACAGTTTTGGAAAAAAATGTTCCTGATATCTATAAGAGAATTTGGACAATAGTAAGTTCTGAAAGAAGTCAACCTGATTTGTTATTGTACATTGAAGCCATGTAAAAATATTTAGTTTTTCAGAACTTTCCAAGTGCAACACGACAGTTTCAACTGAAAAACATATTTGGGAGATTTATTTGAGTCCAAAAGTCCAAATCAGAACTTGACAAACAACAGAGGAAGTTGAAAAGAAAGAGAACTCACATCAAGTTGATCTGGATGTCATCAGTTTTGGTTTTGGCATAAATATTTTACCCACATCCAAAAACATCAACATTTGAAAGCATTATTCAACCCAGACTGATGAAACAGCTGTTCCTTAGTAGATATAATTCCATCCTTTTCAGCCAAGATCCTCTTCATCTTTCCTTACACCATCATCACTTCCAGTCTTGGACCGAAATGGTTAAACCACAGTCCTGTTGGTTCTCCAGATAATGTTGAATTGACCATTCCCTTCACTTTGTGAATGGTACAGGTGCCGTGTCTTGTTTCACCCTTAACACTACACTACAAGCTAGCTGCTGGTATTACCAGTGACTCTGTTGTGTCCCATGGCAGCTTCATCAGGGATACCAGTTTTCTGGCAACACCATGCTAGCACTAATCACTGGTCATGCTGGGGCTGTGTATACACTGGCACGGATGAAATTTCTACCTCCACAGACCTTACAGAGAAAAGTTACCACAAAGATATGAAGACTTGGAGGGCAGAAGAAAACAAAGTGGCTTTCCACAAGCCGATTTTATCTGAGTCGTATAATATATTCTGTCACACAGTTTGCTGACAACTGTTTGCACACCATGTACAGTTCAAGCCACAACCTGACTGCCCTGATGCTATTTATCAGAAAAATTGTCAGTTATTACTTGTGTCAGCAATAACAACAAGACAGACAAGTTCTTCAATAATATATAGCAATACATCCATAATTTAAATGAGACCATATACAGAATAATACTGCTAATTCCTGTATACAGCTGAATTGACAAAGGAAGAGACCATAGTAATTCATTACAAATCTGTCTGGGTAAGTAACCAGCATGAGCATCTGCCAACATTTCCAAAAAGCATGGCTGGCTGTAACCCATCCTTTTGTTTGAGAAGAGAGCTCAGGCTCTAGAGCAGCTTTCACACCTTGGGGAAGCTATAAAGTTTCTCAGAGGCTTGGCCATGCATATAAAACCAGAATTTGGCTTGCTAAAACTGCCTTCAAGTCTCAGCCTGTAAGAACAGACACATTTAAATCACTGGAGAGCTAAACTGCAAGCTAAAAGCATGCTGGTTTTATATTTGTGCCTGGGTTACACAAATATCTTCAATGTACAAATCAAGACTCAACTGACTAAAGAGGCTACTGAGACCACTATGAAAGCAAAAAACAGTCCCAGTATATCAGCCACCAAATTAATGGCAGTTTTTTCCCTCTATACATCACTGAAAACAAGTGTTTTAAGGAAGGCTGATCTGGAGGACAATAACCGAGCATATATTTTACAGAAGGATCCTGGAATCCAAATGAGGTTTTATTTTACTGGTCTTTGCCATCAGAGTTGCAAAACACTTTCAGGAAATTTGAAATATATATCACAGAAGAAGGGAAACTGGAACAGGGGAAAGAGTTTGTAGATAAGAAAGGTCTTACAAATTGCCAGCTTTGGTGAAAGGGCTTGGAGACCAAGACAGTAGGAATCCTGAAATAGTTATGTTTTCATAAAAAGAATATACAACAGATTTAATCTATAACAACAAGAACTGAGAAATGTGGCATATCTGTACTTAGGAATGTTTTAAAGAGGTTTTTCCTAGGTAACTTCCCACTTCCTCAATTCCCTGCTGAAGATTCATTTGGTAAATGCATTCTTTTAAGAATTAGTCTTAAAGTAAAGCCTCACACACATTTTGCAGAAGTGATTTCTATTTCTGCAAGTATTTGAAGTATCTGAAGTTTTTTTTGTAAAGGTACAATAATAACAGTCCATAAGCAGCACATCATCGTTTGTGACTAATCAGCAAATTCAGCTGGTACATAAATTGACAAGAAATGTCATCAATGTAAATTAACTTTTTCGAGCCATTAGAAAAGAGCACCAGCTTCATGTTACAGCTGAAAGAATGGCTCCGTTTTGGAAAGTCATTCACTATCATGCTATAGACAATGACCCCTGTCAAAAGATTTAACAAAGTTCACAGGTCAATGCAGTGGGAGGATCTCTGCTGTCCTGACTCTTAGTAATAGTCTAATCATGCAGAAAAAGTTTTAAGTGTTGATAATTTAGTGAATGAAATTCATGCCTTTTGACCCTGAATGAAGAGACAGGGGAGATTCATCTTGTCTTCAATTAAGTTTAAAGCTATTTTTAAACACCTTATCTGAGCCAAGCATCACGGGATCCCAGTACTTTTAATGCAGTTTTCAAGATGCATCATAAATTAAATCTGCAGATACTGGGTGTTGGGAAAACTTTCACACAACAGCCGTGAAATCCTTATCCTGATGAAGTCAATGGGAGTGCTGCCATTTCTTCAACAGGGCCTGGATTTTAGCCATATTGTTTAAAGTCTCTGAGCGCTGTCTTGGCTACACTACCCACATGCTGTTTCCAATGGGTTCTCTGGCAGGGAAAAAAGCACTATGTAAATGCTGAATTTGCAGCTGAAGAAGGGTCAATATCACAATCTGAAGAATATGTCTGTATGTCTGACTTCATTTATGAGTTTTCTAAGATGTAGAAACTATTTTATTATGTTAAAATAATCGATAAATGGCACACAACCCATCAGCATGGAAACCACCATCAGCTTGTGTTAAGGTGCTACTTGAGGGTTTGATAGCACCCTAAATGAGGAACCACATTAGTTAGCAGTGTGCTTGCATAGCAGAAAACTATAAAGCTAATTCACTCTGTGAACGGCATAGATCAGAGTCAGACCCAGAAATTTCCACCCTAAAAATCTGGGATAAAGATGCCTTAAATCCAGAGAATGCCTAACTGAAATTTCAGTGAAGGCTATACTTAATGTTGTCCATGCACCTTCTTTTTGTTGTATGGTGAGATGAAGGGGCTATGCTATATGTATGAAAAGCCATAACTCAGATCATTTTGCTTTATGGGTCACAGCTGCAAGTCCTTGGAACACCATACCCAAGACCATAGCAAGGGGGCAAGAAATTAATAATGTCCTCATCTTGCTGCATTTGAGTCTGCAAGCAAAAGGAGACAACTGGTAAGCAACAGAGACCACAATATCTCTCTAATACTTCCCCCATAGTTTAGCAAAACTTGGGACAGCAAAAATTGCCTTTGCAGTTGAGCTTGTTTTGTTCTTAGGGTTGTTCTTACTCTACCAGCATTTCTATGCTGATTTACTCCATCATAGCTGCCTCTGCAGAAAAGGAGCTCTGACTCCCCAGTGGTTTTGTGTTCCTGTACAGCAAAGCACTCGGTGTATTCAAAGTCTTGCTTGCATGGTCATTTTAAATACCTCCCAAATTCAGAGGAACTATATATCTATGCAAAATGAAATACTTATGTCAAGAGTTTGCAAAAGAGAGCCTAAAGGTAGAATAAAATGTTATACTGGAAATAGCTGTGACATAAATTCTTTATATCTTGCCTTTAGCTAGAGTGGAGTATTACTATTATCATTATTTTTTCATCTAAACGTTGCACTACTAAAGACTTAGGGTAGCACACCGCTTAATTATACTGTTACACTACTCTGTGGTTCTGAGTTTTGCCCTGCTAGAAGTCACAGCCCTCCAGCTACCATTGACCTTCCAAAACACTGGGGGGTCTGTGTGTCCTCCCCATCATCACCCACTGCATCACCAGGCACAGATAACCTCCTGTCTCCAGACACAAGAACAATGAGGTCTAGTTCATACTATTCCTTCCCCAGGATCAACAAGCATCCATGGGCCAAAGCCAGCCACATGTTAGCTGTTAGCTCCGGCTGCTTATAAATACCATGTTAATAGCTGTAATGATTTTCCTGGGCTAGGCTTTCTGCTTTGATAGGAGCATGGTTTTGTTTGGGGAGGGCTCCTCAAGTACATGTTGTCATCCACCGGCTGAGCCAAACGAAATCAAGCTCACAACGTGTGCGTGTGTGTATGTGTCTGCGTGCAACAAGCAGCAGCAGTTTAAAGCCCCAATCTGGCACACTCTGTTCAGATCATTTTCCCCTCGAAGTCTTCCTCCACTTTGTATCCTGTCTTCTTTATTTCTCACATGGAAAAAAATCTCTCCCTGACTTGATTCCCTACAGGGGAAATTAATTAGAAGTGGCTGTTGGTTCCCCCTGGAATGCGTGTAGCATGAAGGAAATTCTGAACATGACATTAAAGACCAAAAAGGGCCATAATTTTGAAAGCTTTTTGGTACTATAGTTTTTAAGAGTACCAACACAGCCACAGCCAATATTCTCCCATAGAAACTGGTGGGGCTGGAAGGGTCTGTGCTCTCAGCTCCCTAAGGCACATCTGTAGGGGATATAGTGCACTCTGCCACAGTGTCCTGACTGTGGCTCTGAGAGCATAGCCAGGGTCTACATCTTTGACTCCTTCCCCAAGCAATACCTCCAGCACAGTGAGGCAAGGAACTTTTAGCAGCATCCCTGGCTGTGAGATCATTACCTTCAGGCAGCACAGGTCTGACCTGAATGGCTGGACACATCAAATCAATGCTCTCCATGGGATCTTTTCCAAATTCACTTCTAGCATGGGCCTTTCTGAGGACACAGGCTAAGCTTCATCAAACACCATATGCAAGCATTAGGCCCTGAAGACTGTAGATGTGCAACTTCCTCACCAAGCTTTCCCTGTGGGCTGCATTATCCTGGGGCAGTACACTGTCTGTTGGGAGAGTTACACCTCTGCCCTGCTTTAGGAGCAGAGAATTTGGGTATAGCCATTTCTCAGAGGCTTAAACAACCTGAGTGTCAAGGGCTGCCAGCAGGAAGCCATAGCCAGAGGAGCTCTGCTCAATATTGCCTGCTTTACTGCCAGGAGCCAGACCTGCTGTGGAAACACAGCTCTGGGATAACTATTTTGGGCTGAGCGAGCCAAGCAGAGCTCTGTGGCTTATGGAGCTGTGAGAGCTCCCAGCTCATTAAGATGCTTAATGAGACATTGCCAGCCTCCTAACCACTGCGGGAAGTGCCCTGCCTACCCCACTGCCCATGGGCAGATTGACCTGCCCCATGCCCCAAGCTGTTCTGCTTTTGCACCAGCACCACCACCCACTGCAGGAGCAGAAAAGCCAGCACTACCCAGGTCCACAGGCATGGGGAGAGCAGCTGGGCTCCTCTGGATGCTGGTGTCACTCAGAAATGAGTCACCAGCCACCCACCATTCACATTGAACAGGCACAGCAGCCCTGCACCATCTCTTCATTGAGAATAATTCTCTCGCTGGTGAGATGCTCCTTTTCCTGAATATAACATGCTTCTAACAAAGAGCTCCTCAGCAAAAGTTAAGAAACATGTCCTGGCCTTCAGGCTCCTCCCTGGGCTTTGTCATTAGCCAGTGACAAGCAACTCATTAAGAAACATTCTGTATTTTTACTGTAGGTTGCTGTCTCGGCTCTTGTAAGATTACAGCATGCGACAGAGTGGATGGGCGTTAGCCTTTTCAGCCTGACAGCTACACGTACAGATTGCTGCTTGAGCCACAGGGCATCTTCCAAAAGAAATCATCCTTGCAGAATGTGATAGATGGACAGAAACTTGAAACATCTGCAAACGCTATAAAATTACCATGTTAGGAGCCTGCTCGGAGTGACGAAACATGGTGTCCATGAGACAGTGATATATAGGGGCTGCCCTCTCCATGCTGCTCTGCTGCAGTGAGTCGGGGTTCAGCTGTCCCCCTCCACATGTACTTGTTTCTTTTCATTAGCATGACTGAGACAAACTGGAAACTACAAGTGGAAGTTTATTCTGTCCTTTGCTGTAGCCCAGGCAAATTCAAAATGCCAACTCATTTCAAAGGAGACTTTCCTTCTAGGGACTGCACTTCTATATAATAGATTTATTATTTAAAAAAAGATTGGTCACAGCTGTGAGAGCTTAATAGATGTCTGCCATGTAGATTTCTGCTGCCCTTCCATGTTTTTAGCGCTTTAAAATATGTTTGCCATCTGTTCCTGCCACAGCATTAAAAACAATCACAGTGACTCTTTACACAGAGGCCTTAGGATGGGAGTTGAATGGAGCCCACTAGATCACAAGTGACATGATGCCAAGTACAGTGAATATAATGAGTGTGTGGACAGATTTTTAAAGAGTGCTATTTGTAACCCCCTTCCCTCCAGTGCTAAGGGTCATTTACATACATGTGTCAGTACAAAAAAGTGCCTTTAAGAGCCAGACTCAGAATGCAAATAGTTGAAGCAACTGGTGAAAAGGCCTGAAGTTCAATGCTGTGGTTTACCCTATTACATACATCTCAATTTCTAACCAGTCAATAGGCCAAAAGACAGAAAACAGATCAGAAACTGAGGACATGTATTATGGCAATGTCGACATGAACTCGTGTCCTGAGAGGAATTTTTTGTTCTCCCCAGCTTCACAGAGGATAACAGCTGATAGCTCATCAGGTCTTTGCCAAGTGTACTGCACTGAGCTAATATTGATGGAGTGGCTTTCTGTTTCCTCCAAGTTAAATACCGTGCTCTTGGCCAAAATATTTGTTATTACTCAAAGACAAGGTTCTCAATTTCCTTTCATTTTTAAAATACAGGCAATCATCTGCTTCCATTTTTTAATTGCTCTCATTTCTCATTTTGTTGGAATACTGGCTCTCAGCCGGATCCTTAAAGATCCCTCAATGATGACAAACAAGTAACAGCGAAATGAAAGCAGATGATCTCTTCTCATTATCTAAACAGCAGTAGATGGCAGATGAATGCTATTTTCTTTAGGTTGCTTTGGTTTGGCTTGGTTTTCCACTACTAGGTGTAACTACATTTTCAGGTTGGTCAATAACATTGAACCAACTTGCTTAACACAGAGGGTATCTTTAGTCTTCATCCCATTATCTTCTTAGATTTACATATTAGCTTTCCATTTATTTAAATTGCCCATATTTTTAAACAGTTGCCACTCTCTTGCAGGATGGATGATGAATCATGCAATCATGCTATTCAGTTCTGGGCACACTGTAAAGAATTCCTCTCTAATTTGACATTAATGTGAACATAGAGTGGTTATAATCACAGCACTGAATTGTTTCATTGGAAACTAGACAAATTATGAGAATCAGACTCGGAATCCAGGTATTTCAAGCCAAAAGCTACCCTTCCCAGTAGGCTTTTCTGTTCCAAGAGATGACAGACTCTTAGAGATTCAGGGCTTGTGTTGCATTGTTCCTCACACTGTGTATGAGTGTTTTATACAACATACATGAACCCTGATAAACAGAGGCTTGCATTTTGTCTGGCATTTTTAATATCTACTCACACATATTCCACACTGCAGAAATATAGAAATATTTCATCTTACCATAACAATGTATCTACCACATGAATGAAGGACTTGTGGCCCAATTCCGTCTCTCCTAAGACCAATGTAAAATCCATTGTAAACAAGGCCATTAGGTTTTGGTACTAAGGATCAGGAGACTTGGGCCTGACTCTGAGACCAGGACCCTCAGCTGACAGTGATGGAATTGTAGAGTATTAAATAACTCTCCAGATTTTAACAGAACTACACAATTGCCAGCATTTTTCTTCTCTAGTCCTGATTCTCCCAGGTACTTTTTTGGACCACACCTGTTACAGTCACATAATATACAATACATCTACTTCATTCATCATTTACTTGACATTTTATCACACAGTGGAAAACATTCCCAAGGTCAGTTCCCTATGTTTGAAGACTTCAAACGTCCATCACAGGTTTGGTGATGTCTCAAACATCACCCCACATTTCAACCATGTCTTCTGGACATTTTAACTACACTGACACTGAACTGGAAGCATACAGACCATGGACATAATTTTAAAAGGCCTCTGTAAAATTTCTTTATAAGAAAATCTTTATTTCAATCTTCTCTTTAGATATGAAATTGAGGATCGTTAAAAGTACTGAGCAAATCTGCTGCTTAAAGCCACAAATCAAGAGACGCACTCATCCTCCAAAAAATGTTGCATCACTCCTGAACACAGAGTGCACTCTGCTATCGCGGAGCCCTAACCACCCAGCAGTGCATGAAACTCATTCCACAGATAACTTTCCCATGTAATGCTTGCTTGGGTTTTTTTTAAAGCTGTTCACAAACTATTTCCTAATTTGCATCTCCATAGTTTCATATTAAAAAAAAAATAAAAAAAAAGAAAAATTATCTTTCATGTTTGCCAGAAGTCACAAAGTCCTTTAACAAACAGCCAGCTATTGTGGAAGTTGGCAGATGAGCATACACACTTTGTTTTCCTGTCTCATTCACAGCATAGAGGTTTCAATTCTTACTCCTGCCCCATGTTACTGCCCAGATTCTGCTCCTGATAGATGAGCCAACCAGTATACTCTTTTTATGATAAAACAGCAATTCCACTGCAGTAAGCTGAAGACTTACATTCAGCAAAGCAGTGATGTTTGTGAGATGGTTTAAAGACTATATTTTTTTGGAAGATAACTTTTCTAACATGTTCAGTTCCTCTATTTTGTTAAATGAACCACCCCTAGAAATGAGTCAGCCTTTTCTTTTTAATGCTTTCTCATGTGGTCATTTCCTGGTGGTCAACAGAGGGGAAGTATGAGTCCAAGTAGAGTGCAATCATAGCTTTATTTCAGTAGTCACCTGCATATGGGAACTGTACTTGTGCCGGATTTTGTATGGACAGAAAACAGAATTCTTGCAGTCACATGCTAAACATTACATGTTTTAAATCAAACGCTGTAAATTTGGTACAAATACCTAGTGATGGATAAGTTCCTTTCTCTGCATCCTGGATTTGCCAGAACATACTCCCCCTTGCAAGGGCATCCTTGTGTAAGTGTTTTTTTCTCCTAAGCATTTACAAATTTTCTGCTAGAAGTTTTACTTCCTGCACAAAACATAATTTCACAGAGATATGGGATTCTCTATTCAGGAAAAAAAAAGTGAAAATGGACAGAGAGGTTATATTCACAGCTGTCTATGGTTTGTATGAATGCAAAAAGACATTTGCCTGCAAAATATCACTACTGAATCCTCGTAGTAAATTATATGTAGCCTGATTTATTCTCTCACTATCAGGCAACTTGCTGAGTACTATTTTTAGTTGAAGCTCAAATTTGGAGTCTCATATGTCCAGGAAGACATTTATATTTTTGCAACAAGTAAAGCCTTGGTGAAATTAATGGTATCAAATAGTTGATTTAATGTCACTGGGCATCCTTGATAAATTTTGTCTTTTTTGCAGAGAATAGTATCTTGAAAATCCTCCCTATGCGTTTTTGTTCTTTACAGAATGATGCAGAGCACCTATGGGAAAAATCAATCTTTTCATTGGTATTTGAAGATGTGTTGCTTGGTTTTGTCATTACTGTGTTAAAGGCTATTAAAATGCATACTGGTAGCAATGACTTACTGCTGTAAAGTCACCCTCATACCATCCCCCTTTAAAAAGCAGCAGCAAGAACTAAATCTGCTGCTATACAGATGCAGCTTTTACCCAAACATTTCACTCAGCTGAAGCATCTGGTTGCTGTCTGCACTAAATTTCATTGTATAGGCCAGGTGCTTGATACTGAATAAATCAAATTTTCACTAAAACTTTCTGCTGATTTTTCATCTTTTTCTGAAAATTAAGCTGTTTAAGCCTGAAGTGCATTCAAACCACCAAAATGGAGAACTTGCCATTTATATTTCATACTCCAACGCATTTTTAATCAACCATGAATGGCAGCAAGGAGCCCGTGTTAGAAGCAGACTTTCTACACAACATGCACTGTTCATTTTTCTACAGATGGTCCAGAAGTGACTGCCCAGAGTTGCATTAGAGGGAGCAGATGTACAGGCATAGTTGTCCTCTCACTTCTGCTGAAGACACCAAGACAACAGACACCTTCCACTTCTGCTGTCATCATAGGGCAAGTCTTCATTTACCCCAGTTGCTTCAAAAGAACCCCAACCTATTGCATGTACCAGTGTGCAAGTTCGCCGTTAGCAAAGAGTTTTGTGAAGTATTCTCTCTCCCCTGCCTTATTTCCTGTCTCCACTCTGCAGATATAAATCACTGCACCTTACAGGCAGGTACATGAGCATGACAAGAGGAGAGGAATAAAGTAAGACTAGAGAGAAGGGGGTGGAAACCTGTATTCCTTTCACTGGTTTGGAAGGGCAGGATTGTCAGTATTCTGAAGTGCATTGAGGACATTCACTCGTTTTTGTTGAGAAGTGTTTTACTTTTTCCCTGGTTTTATAAAACACCTCTCACAGTGCCACCTCCCAAGTCTTTGCTGGTTCAGGTACTGTCTCACACACATCTCCCAGTGATAGAAATCCTGTCTGTGATGATGTGTACCCTGCCATTCCCAGCCTTCATGCTAGATTTCTTGCCTTGTTAGTCTGTAAATAAGTCCTAATAGACATAGCACCTGTTTTCTCTCAGTGTGGGTGATTGTCTATTTTTTGGAACAGAAACTAACCTATTCACAGGTCTAAGGTTTGTGCTTAAGTACTTTACTGGCCCAGGTTCTGATGAACCCTTCCAGAATGTTCTGCTAAAAGGTAACAGGAAGCAACCATAAAATACTTTTACAAATTTTCATTAACTTTATAACCTTTTCCTTTTGAACAATTTCTACCAAAACCAGTTGGTTTCATCAGAAAAACAATTTAAACTTTTAGCTGACATGCTCAAATGCAAAATCCATGTCTACTGAAAATATCCCATGTACCAATTATCTTTCTCTTTACCTCTGACATCTATTTTCATGTCCAGAACTCACCTAAATACTTGTCAGTTAGGCTAGCTTTGAGCACCTGCTCATACTAAGATGCAAGTAGACAGGTCTGTGGCCAGGCTGCCAACTCTGAAGCAGGAGCTGAACAAGACAGAATGAAAATACAGTGCTTAACTATGAGAGATCTGCTCCATAACAACACCCGGCAGTGATGCAAAATATACAGTTACTACTAATAACAGCAACCAAGTGCAAATAGATTCATCTGGGAGATATGAGTAAAACTATAGGTTTAAACACCTTTCTCCACTGGAGGCATTGGGACACATAACCAGCATAACAATATTGGAAATTGTGAGAAGATAAGTGCAATGTATAACATGAAATGTTGTAATCATTTTAAAGGAAGCTTGTTCAGCTTGCTTTGAAAGCTGCTGTGAAAGCAGGGGGGTGGGAAGAGAGCACCTGGAGATTGCAGATGGGAAATATGATGCTCAGGTTTAAAAGTGAACAGTGTCCGTTGTCTATAATAGCTACAAATGAAGGCAATCAATACTATGTATGAAATACTATTGTACTGCTCTATGGTCTTAGATATTGCTAAATGAACACAGATGGTACGTCTTCATCTGAAGTGCTTAGATCAGATGGAGTATAACATAGATTTTTGTCCCTAACAAGCTCAACTCAAAACAAGATGCAAAATGGAATGGGCCAGAAGGTCGTGTTAACCTTGTGGTTTTATAGCAAAGTGCAGTGGGAGACAAAAATGGCCCAATGTTTAGAAGTTTTGTACATGGGTAGAGCCAGAAAGTCTGGCTGCTATCTGTTATCCTAGCATTAGCAGGCAAAGGAAGAAGCGTTAATGGGGATTTAAGGCAAAGATTGTAACCTAATATTAGTAAACCAATATGTCTGTCACTTTTGTGTTCATTAATTTGATCAAGCTGTCAAAGCTTTAGGAGACTGGTTGATGGAAATAGATCTAGCAATTCCCATTTAATAGCCAGAACCACTTCTATCTGTGTACAGTCTACTTCAGCATTCTCCACCAGTGTGGGACCATAGCAGTGTATCAGATGTGGCAGCATTTCATACACAGGCTGTTACAGGCTCTTGAATGTTTTGAAGACAACAGGAAGAGAATGATCAGTCAGTTATATGTTATGTACAGAAAATATTGAAGATTCAGATAAATTCTCTGAAAACATCAGTAAGTTTAATAGAAGCATTTCCATTCAATGCAAACTATAGAAAAAATGCAGCTGCTTCAATTTCATCTCATTTTACAAACATTAGTGGGTACACATTCTCAGCAGCCTTTCTGGATAAACCAGAGATATATTTATAGTTCTTTGGCAAACAAAAGCAAAAGGATTCATTTTGCCAGACAGCAGCCTACATCTGAGCTTCTGGCACCCCTATTTTTGTACCAAAAAATGAAGTGCCTGGCAGAGCCAGCTGTCTGCTTGCATGCACAAGGATGGGGCTCCAGAGGTTCCTCAGATTCTTATGTTTACTTCCAAATCAAGATAGTCTACAAATGGAAATGATTCTTCCAACAGAAAGACCAGCCTTCACCAGAGGGTATCTGTACCAACACCTACAGCCTTGATGTTCATGTTTAGTGTGTCAGACACTATTCCTGTCCCTAAGTGGCGTTGAGTAAGGGATTTCTATAGAAGTAGCATCATTACTGTCCTGTGAAATCTATTCCCTGCCCTCTATACCTTGACAACCTTGCAAAATACTTCTTCCCTGTTTTTGTGGGAACCCATAGATGTCAACAAGTATTGCTGCTTCCACAGTGTCATTATCACTGCTATAATAAACAACCTTTATAGCCTCAAGCTAAATGTAATATTTCAAATTTAAAGAGCCCAAATCAATACTTTCATTATCTGCACTATAAATTATCCATTAATGGAAGCTCACTAGGAAAGGTCTTTTTTTCTCTGCACCTCTGAGTGTTGCTCTGTGCTCACAGCTGGCATTGCAGGCTCCATGGCTTTATGGAGATTGTTTCCTTTAGAAATGGCCAGGAAGCCTGCTGGTTCCAGGCTTCAGAAAGTGAGAAGGGAAAAAAGCAAGGGAGCAGGCAGAGCTCTTTTCCTCTTTCCTTTAGGCACAGTGAGAAGACAAGAAATAGGTCAAGGCAGACTACTCACCTGTTTTGTAAGTTTCTAGGAGGAATGAAGCTGATTGGGAAATTTCTCTTTGAAAAGGTGAGAGTGCACCAAGAGCACATTCTTCCTCTTCATTCAGACAAGAAGTACTTAACTCAGTTGCCCCCAAGAAGCAGAATTCGGAGCTTGAAACCCACAAAGTGGTCACCACAGCTAGATTAAAATACCAGAGGATATTTAATTCAGCTGATTTTACTGAATCCTTCCTCAGATCTCGGGGGTGTTCACTAATTCCACCAGAAAAGCAAACAATAGACAAAGTTGGTAGATTTGAGTATCAGATGACATTTTTATGCACATTGAGTTAATTAAGGTAAAAGAGGAAGTAGTTTACCTTAAGCAGCTATTTTCTTAACATGAAGAACCTCAATATTTCATCCATATTAATAATTTAGCTGAATTTACAAAAAAGTGTTAAAATTCATTGGAACTGAAGTGGTTAATTTAGAAAAGAACAACAAATCCGGAATATAATTATGTTAGTTCAAGCCCCAGCACTGAAGGAGGCCTTTGCTTCCTGAAGACCTTTTGCTGACACCCATTGACACATTAGTTTGAAAGTTCAAACCCTCTGTAGCTCTGACACATTCAAGAAAACTGGAATCTAGCAACACCATGCAACCGTATAATTGTGTATTTTGCATTGCCTTCACCTGTGTTTGAACTCCTCCTGCCTGACTATATACCAACTAAATATAAAAAAAAAGTGTAAAAGAAATCATAGCAGATAGCACAAAACTGGGGAAGTGACAGGAAAGCTCACATCAGCAAGTTATGTCACCTGGCTGAGACACAATGGGAAAATGTGGGAGCAAGTCTGCATTTTTGACCATCCATGTGCTGCCCAGACAGCTTACAAATGTGCAAGATCATGGTCTGTAAAAATGTTCCTAACAAGAATTTGTGCTTGGTTTGGGGCTTTTTTCCAACTTGCTATCCATGTATGTGCCTTTTAGCATATTCCTGATGAAGGAGAAACTGGAGAAAGTAGATGCAATATGAGACGAAAGGCTTCTTTAACCCCCAACAGCATCCCAAAAGATGCGTTTCTAGGACTGTTGAAAGGAGCAGCACAGCAATGGACATTCCTCTGGATCAGAGGACCCTGGCCCCTTCAAAGCCAGCACAGTCTCCAGGAACAGGGGCTTATAAGGATTAGGGGGCTTATAAGGATGCTGGGGAGGGAGGGACTCTTCATTAGGGACTCTAGTGATAGGACAAGGGGTAACAGGTTCAAACTTAAACAGGGGAAGTTTAGACTGGATATAAGAAAGTAGTTCTTTACTGTAAGGGTGGTGAGGCACTGGAATGGGTTGCCCAGGGAAGTTGTGAATGCTCCATCCCTGGTGGTGCTCAAGTCCAAGTTGGACAGAGCCTTGAGTGGCGTGGTTTAGTGTGAGGTGTCCCTGCCCATGGCAGGGGGGGTTGGAATTGGATGATCTTAAGGTCCTTTCCAACCCTAACTATTCTATGATTCTATGATTCTAACAGGGTCATCTGAGCTTTCAGAAAGCCACAAGCTCCAAAAGACTCACAGCAGCACATCAAAGATATTTATAACTGTTCAACATTTGTGCAAGTCAGAGATGCAGCACATCTGTGATGCTCCCTCTGTCACATCATGTTGGAGAGCTGCCCAAGGACAGCCAAAACTGCAGCTACACAAGTACCCAGACTGTTCTTCTTATGCAAAGAAATAATTGGTGGGTGATCCACTTCTTCTTTTTTATTATGATATTAATAAAATGCTTTAGTTTCTTAAGCTGCTGCATCTTCCAGGAAAACTCAGTCTTTTTAAAAGTGACCTAATTCTCAGCAAAACCTTCAGCTTGATGCCAAATGGCCAGACTATATCTAGAAGTAGGTTTCCTACCTATGATTTAAAAAATCCATAATTTGTTTTACTTATATTGCCATAATGCTTGCAGTTATGCCCTTTATGCCAAACAAAGAAAGAAACAAAGGTGCCACAGAAGATTTTAGTTTGGATAGAGAAAACACAGCTGAGCCACCTTCTGAAATTGAGTTTCTAAGACAACAATTTCTTACTTTATGTCAGTGACATACCAAACTTGTAATCTCAGTTTTTCTGACTAAAGCAAGTGTTTCTCAGGAAAAAGAATGTTAAATCATGTTTTTTATTTCTGCATAAATCAAAGTTGAATGGAAAAATAGTTTTCCTTAAATCATTCAGCCCCAAACTTCCTCATTTTACTTTTATTAAAAATAAAAAGGAATTACAGATTGCTTTCCTCTTATTTATAGAAAAAAAAACTCATTTTTTTGAGGGAGAGTGCAGGGAATGATAATAATTAAGTTTCAAACTGTCTAATAATTTCACCTGGAATTTACTGTGTCATTGAATGAAAACTATTTTTATCTTCTCCTTTTAACATTTTGACCTCACTTTCTAACTTCCAGGCTGCTCATGTGTGCTGCTGCCTTTTTTTTTTCCATGTAGTTCCCTAACTGCACACCAGATCCTGAATCACTGTGTAGGTGGTTGTGCAGACACAAAGCTGAGCACTGGAGTGACCTGTTACCCATCCTACACAAGCAGGACTGGTAATTCCTTCCAAAATACTCAAAACAATTTTATGTCATCTTTTCACACACAGTTTTGTACTTCATCTTTCAACAGGCAAGCCAAACCTAAGCAGACCCTTGACAGAAAAGGTAGCAAGACTGTTCTGCTGTGCATGATCTCTCTACTTCTGTTTTACTAATTGCCTTTTAATAAAACCTATCATTTTCCATGTATTTCAAACAGAAAATTAACCCTCATAATTGTCACCTGCAACCAAAATAACGCAACATTCACTCTATTCTAGCTGCTCAAATATGCCTTTGGGTTCCTCTCTCTAACCAGTTTGTTATCATAGCCTCCAAGTTTAATTCAAAGACAATTGGAAGCAAACATGGTCACTTTGTGGTACATTTGTTCAGTTATAGTGCAGCATTTATCTTACTCCGCTGTATACCAAAGAAAGTGTAAATTGAATTCATGCATGAACAAAAATACCCCTGGATACAGGGATCTTAAATTGGCAGCTTCACATTTGTGACATTTATTGGAAAAACATTTTTCAGACACCTTTCTTCCCTATTGCTGTTAACAAATAAGTCAAACCATGACAGTAAGAAAATAACTCTTGATAATGTTACAGCTCAAAGACAGGTTCCCCCATCAGCCATAATGCATATAGGGGATATTTCATACCAGGAAGATATTTAGAATGAAGTCAAGATAGTAGGATGTGCAGAGAGGGCCAGGCTCTTCAGAAAGCTTGTCCCCACTGACAGAGGAGAACTTCGGAGGACTGCCATGGAGTGCCTATTCACCCATGGACAGACAAGTGAGGAGCTAAGCAATTCACCCTCAAGGACAGAACTTGCCTCCTGTCTCACCTCCACAGCTCTCTGTCAGCAGCCAAAGCCATACCTCCCTTCCTGGTGACACAGAAAGTCTTCAGAGTATTCAGTGTTCATATTTACCATGGATAAAGAAAACAAACTTGTAAGGAAACCCCTCAGATTTTTTTCTTACATTCAGACTTGCTCTTTTATCCTCTGTCTATACCAATACTATACATTTGGTGACGAGTTGAATATGGACTTTGTGGAAACCTGAGGCAGTGAGGACATAAACACTTCTTGAGGTAGTTTAAGTAAGTCAGGTTAAGAGCTAAGAGTGCTCAGCACCTTTGCAGGGGTCTCAGCATGCTGCCAAATTTAGCCTTCTTGGTTTTAGTTTCTAGTTACAGATATTTCAAACTATTCCATGCTTCACACTACGCCGTCACTGTTATTCTGCAACCTCATAAAGTTTCATACTCTGGGTATCTGTATGCTGACCTGTTAACTTCCTTTCTGCTTGGTTTTGTATTTCCTTCCTTTATAGTGGATGTATTTTATCATTTTCTAGTATCATTTCCTTTGGTTCTGAGCATGTATAAAGTCCACAGTATAATCAAAAGATTTTGGTCTAGCTATCATCCCTCCAGCAATAATGTTTTCTCTGCAGTTGACCATCCAAGCTGGATCTTAATGGCTTTACTATGACTCTAGTTACTGCACTGAGTACACTCACATGGAAAATCATATGTGCTTACATCCATCTAGATCAGAATTGATCTATACCTTCAGGTTTCATAAGCAGAGACACTCTGGGAAAACAAATGCTGAGACTCACCATGAGTGCTTGTTGGAGCCAAGTTTTCTATTTGCATTCATAAATCTTCACTGGCATACACAACCGTGGGCTCAATATTACATCACTCACCTGAGCAATTACCACTGATCAGCACAGCTCCCATGGAGAATTATTGTGTACATATGGACTGTTCTGAACACAACACATGAACTAAAAACCTCCAAACACTCTTTAGATGGAAATAGATTTCTTACAATGAATACTGAGGAAATCATGGTCTCTTTCTAGACACTCTTCTTAAAGGAAGAAGATGGTAAATTCTCATGTGTTATTTGTGAGTTGCTTTCTGTTACAATTGGAAATACATCAAGAGGACATTGTGGTAGAAGTGCATTACATCTTCATTCCATAATTCAAACCTGCAGAAGCAGCACCAGATGGGAAAAATTTTCTGTCATGCACTACTAAATTGTATAAACTCAGTATTAATCACAATAAAAGGGAACACTATGAAAGGGAAAGCAGTAATAGCAGCTACAAGTTGTATCAACCCACAAGCCTTGTCTATTTTATTACTTCCTTAGCATAATACAGTAAGAAATACATATTTCATTCACTGCTGCTATTGCTATCATCATCAGCATTGCAGATAAGAGGTCTGTCATGGAGAAAAGTTGATAAAGGTGGTAAAATATCAGTCCTGGCTGTCAAACGTGAGAAAAAATTTACCTCTTATTGAGCAACCCTGCTAAGAGATTGACTCACCTATCACCAGTGAAACACTAGTCCCAAGAAAAGCTGATAGGTGGATAAGAACATGATAATATGAGATATATACTACAACTTTCTGTTATAAATAAACTATCTCATGTTCCTTCGTGATCTTATCTTCTCCTTGACTTGAAGTGTGACATAATGAGAGGCCAGAACACCATCAGCTGAAATGTGCATTACACAGATCATCACAGCTTCTGTTTTCTGGTGAATAGTAAATCACAGCAAAAGGTAGTTGAGAAAGGATAAGGAATACAAACATATGATAAACATAAAGATGAAGCTAGATTTTGGATTAAGGCACAGCTTGGTACTCACTGGACTTATTTCAACTCTTAGTTTCAGCAGAAAATTACTTTGTTCACCACTCCCATACAGACTAAGGAAAATATACTAATTATTTGTTTCATTTGATAGTGATGAGCATTAAAATCTGTTCTATACTGTGGGCACAGAATGGATCTCTTGGGCTGGCTGGTGCCTTTAGATATCCTAGAATACAAATCATAGAATCATAGAATCATCATAGAATCATAGAATCACAGAATGGTTTGAGTTGGAAGGGACCTTAAAGATCATCTAGCTGCTACACCCCTGCCACAGGCAGGGACACCTTCTGCTAGCCCAGGTTGCTCTAAGCCCCATACAGCCTGGCCTTAAACACTTGCAAGGGTGGGGCAGACACAGCTTCTCTGGGCAACCTGTTCCAGTATCTCATCACCCTCACAGTAAAGAATTTCTTCCTTATATCTAATCTAGATCTGCTATCTTTCAGTTCAAAACCGTTACCCCTTGTCCTATCACAAAAAAATCTTGCTATGCTTTAAAAATAAATAAATAAATAAATAAATAAACAATTATAGGAAAAAAAAAACCAAAAAGCAACACTCAACAACTGTAGCTGTTTCCTGAAACATCTTCCATGAGCTAACGCAGACCTGCAACAATCCTGCTGTTATTTTTCTGAGGTATTTGTAAATGTTATTTTCATTATACAAAGAACAAGGTATTAAGATAGACCAAAGCGGTGCACTTTATCAACAACAACAGCTATCACTTTATCAACATCTCCACAGAAGACAAATTAACCAAACAAAACACACTTTATCGTGGTAGGTTGAGTTTTGAGTCAATTTTCCAGTTGAAACACTTGCATGGAAGAAACTACTGTCCTGACTCGAAGTGCACAGTCCAGTGCACACAGAGGGAGGGTGATATCAAGACAGGACCAACAGGGCTACATAAATAAGCTGTGAGGAAAACCAGGAACTCCTGTAAACTGTGCTCTGTTTTTGGCATTGGGACACAAAAGAACTTTTCCTAGGGAGCTTGATTGTGAGTCAGTGTGTAAAGCTTCTAATGGCCTTAAGACACAGGAAGAGTAGAGCAATAAAAATATTAACATGGAATGGGTGAATAAATGCATGAACCAGATTAGTTAGAAAGTGAAGGGCAAGCAAGCAGCTAAGTCATAGCAAGATCTCTAGAGTCTATGCAACATCTACACAACATTGCAGGTTTTCCATATTCCATGTGAACTGAGATTTCAGGATTTGTCTCATTAGCTACCACCAAGCTGTAACCACAAAAATAAGGCCAGAAATTACTCCAGAACAAATCATTCTATCTATGCAAAGGAGTATAACAGAATGGCACAAAAGGATCTCAGTGTCATGCAAAAATAAAGATCCTTCTAAAAATTATCTGAATGGAAGCTGTTTAGGACTTAATCCCATCCTTTATGTGTTAAGAGGGAAAGAAAAAAAACACTTTCTCTGATGTCTTTCATGTGACATTAGGGCTTCAACTGGTGAATGGACAACACTGACGTGGCATCACGTTTCTCATCAGCTTTAACATAAGACATATGCAAGTTATTTTTGTTTGTATTAGGCTGGCAGATGCGTCCATTTGAAAAAATATGCAATGGGAAGCTTGCTAGACAATGACGCAACACAATGTGCAGTGCCAAAGCAAACTTTGTGTCTGTTTCTTTTCACAATGACATTAAATGAATTTGAAGTAAATCCACTGAAGTGACTGGAATTATACTCATCCAGAAAACAAGCTAAAAGTGAGACTCCCACATAGTGTCTTTATGAAAGAAGGGAAGCCAAGAGGTCCTTGCTCTTCAGGACCTTCTTTCTCCCTATCCCATTAAGAATTTAGGACAGTGTCAGTAAGCACGACCAAGGTGTGTATTTCGGTGGGGACTTCATCTCCTCTCCTGCCTTTGAACACCCTGAATTTCATAGGAAGAAGATGACATGATTTGTTATTCTTTTAGAATGGATTTTACTCAAAGCCCTGTATAGTAAAACATGGAAGACTTTCTAAGTCTCATGCAAGAAACCTAAAGAAGTAAAGCACCTTTAGACTCCTTGCTTTGTCACAAACCTTCCACTCTTTCAAAGCAATGGTAGTAGTACCAGCATCACATGTGTATCGTTTCCATCTTCTGCTGAGAGATGGAAAGACCTTGCACTGGAACTCACCCTCAAAAATGCTATACATCAGCAAAATTCCCATCATCCAGGACCCGGCTTTGCTCACCTCTTAAAAATAGCAAGGCTGCACAGTCAGTCCTATGCTTCCTACCTAGGAAGCTTGATTACAGAGGCCCCCTGTCAGCAAAGGTCTTTATACTTCACTAAAAAGCATACAACAGCCTTTTCCCTTGCCGAAATCTCGGAACAAGTGTTTCTGTTATATTGCTACTACAAATGCTACTCAGGCCCTGGAGAGGTAGTTTAAGATTAGGTACACATATAACCAATCTGTAATCAAGCCTTTCTTGGAGAATTTTAGCACTTATGGTTGTTGCTCCTTTCAGGAAGCATGCATAGAAGATCCATATGAAGCTTCATCTTGTGCAGCCTGGGGCTTTTTTCTTCTGTTGCCAGTCAGAACACCAAACCAGAGCTAAAGACCCATGAACGGAGATGAGCGTTTTTGTAGTATAATGGTTGGATCAGTTCATATGTACTATGAATTTCCTAGAGGAATCCTCTTCAGGATGGAGTTCATTTATAAAATCTGTTAAAATCTTACTGTAGACTTTTTCCAAGTCAATTTCAGGCTGCAAATCTAAACACACTCGTTCGTATATTTAACTTGATACACATGAGCAGTTCTATTGATTCCTCTTTATATTGAGTTCAGTGGAGCTACTCACATGTGTCAGGGTAAGCAAAAGCATAAGTGTTTGTGGGACAGTGATTTAATTGCTCTGATCTCATTCTTTTTTAGCTGCTCTTTGTGAAGGATTGACTGCTGGAAGAAACCACCAAACGGGGTAGTACATTTTCCAGCTCTGGTATTTTCAAGTTATGTTTGCAAACATCTCCTGGAAATATGCTTCACCAGCCCAAGGCAACTTAACTGAGCAGTAACTAGGTGAAATGTACCAGCCTGAAAGAGACAGAAAATCAAACTAACAGTATTCTTTTTCATCTTAAACATTAGTAGTCCTCTGGAAAAAAAAACAAAATTAATCCTAAATATCTGACTCTAGCGTCCTTTTTGATCTATCTTTTATCTTTATGTTTTTATACCTATATATACATATATACAGAATATAGTTAAATATGTGGTGTGATAACACACATATTTCTACATAATTATGTATCTACTAAATATATTTGTTTTGGATTGAAGGTAAGAGACAGAATGTTGCACATATAATAGAATAATCTGGAAATATTTACCCCTTTGATTTTTCTTTCCTCTTTCAGAGCAATTACATATTTGCTGCCCCAAAATATTGATAACCCAACACAAAGTTCTACCTTGCTCTCATTCATTCTTAATATTTAAGACTGATGTTGGCTTTCCCTGCCCCCCTCACTGGCTTGAACATTAAGAGGAAAGACTGAACACTGAATCTATTTCTCTGTGCACACCAGCCTTCCCTCGTGCTGCCCATGTTCAAGAAACTGCACTAGGAATTTTCTTTTTTCTGCTGAGAAGGAGAGGATGAAGGACGAAAGAATGACCAATTATAAACTCTGTTGTCTTTAGATGAAAGAACCTTTTTGTGGTGTTCTTCAATCTCTTGTTTGGGCTGTCAACAGCAATTTGATAAAGAATGTTCCTATGTCTGACCTGTTTTTTCAAGATAGTAACCTATATTGTGTATCATCTAAAGCCAGGGGATAAGCATCCATTATACTCCGTACTGCTGTTCCTGCAAGCTGAACATAGCCTTTAAAACCCAGATAAGTAGATTGATAGTTATGTTGAGAAAGCTTCTACTAACGATATTTTTGTTAAAGGGGGAAAAAAATTAAAGTTTCTTTAATCTGATTCTCCCCCACCCCCACCACCACACTTCAGAGGCCAAAGCTCATGATAACTGTTTTGTGGTGAATGGTCAATTGTTACAAAATTCTAATTGGTTCTGGGTCAGTCCCTTTGAAATGGCTGCTGTGCTCTAGTAATTTTTTCAATTAATTCTTAACAACTGACAAAACTTTGGATCTTGTCAAAAATCGTTCAGATTTTTATAGTAGGCAAGAACACGGAACAAGATTAGCCTGGATTAAGACAGATTCCTACATACATTATCACCAAGGTTATAATTATAGCTTAGCTCTCTTTTTTTCTTTGCTCTCAAAATAATGATTAACAAGCCCAGCAGGGTTTTCTTCCCTGTAAGTACTCACTGAATACTTTTATAATGATAAATTGGAGAAATGCACACGTGTATTCCTTGGTTGCTTTATGAATAAATTGAGCATATGCAAGGTTCAGTTAGGAATCTTATCAGACATATTTTCACAGAACTATATTTTTGGACATAGACAACTACTGTGTTAGTCTATCTTATGCCGTCAGTGACATAAATCAAAAAGTGACCAAGGACCACTTTGCCAGTTGTGTTACTCAGAGAAGCCCCAAGACTAACTACTTTTCTATTGAGTTCAGACTTCAAAGAGGAGGAACATGTTGAAGGACAAAGTCAGACTACATCTTTCACCAGAAGATCCTCAGACAGGCAATGAAATTACCTGTCAGGTCTCTTTTCTACAGCAAAACTTATCTCTGAGTCTAGGGGTTGATGATATCAATTGTTTGCCTGTAAGACAAGTAGATAAATATGAAAAACAGTCTGAATTTTTTGTATTGGTTCTTCCTTCATCAGCAATCATAAAAGTATACAGACATACCAAATCATGAGGGATGTTAAATTGAAAGCTCATTAGTAAATTAGAGTATATTATAGACACCAAATTATCTGTAACTCTAGTCACAAATTTCCTAAACTATCAGTAATGCTTAATTGTTTACACAGGAGCTGTTTCGTAGTTTTGTTGTTTGATCATGAAGACAGAAAAAATGAAGTTTGAGTCCTCTGCAGCTCTAGATTCTGGTGCAAATCCTTCTACCATAACTCAAGCACACTGGCTTAACTGAAGCTATCCTTACACCTGATCATAAGTGGTCAGCCACTTCATGGAGAAGGGATCAACTTTAACCCACTTCACGCATTTTTAGCCAGCTTGACCTGCTCCACACTTTTCATAAAAAGACCTGTTCTGATGGTGGTTTAATGAACTCATTTTGACCACATTAATTTAAAATCAGAATCCCACCATTGGAAATATACAATATCTAGTTTATAATGTAAATTAAACATGTTTCAATCTAACAAGAAACAAAGGTCACTGATAATTCTGCAGACTGGTAACGTTCACTGAATCCTCATTCTGCAAATGCTGTAAGTGCATTGTTCCCTTCCCCTACTTTGGGTTTTCTTTCCATTCTTACACAACCAATCAAACATGTTAATTTCTGACTTTTTTTCTAAGACTCAATTATTTCCTTGGTTCCTGGTATAAGCACTACTTTACTGTTGATGGTAACTTTTCATGTGGTTAGTTTTGCATATATTTTCCTTTATATGCAAGTGGGATCCCAATTCTGAAAGATTTTTCTTAAAATTACCCCAACAGGAGTTTTCCACCTGACGAGCTTGCAGAATGGAGCCCTTAATTCCGAAAGGAATCTGTTTTCCTATAGCAATGTGTTGCCTTCTCAGGATCTACAAATGGAACTTAGATGGTACTTAATCTGACATTTATAGATTTCAAAAGATTCTGAAACAGGCTTCAGTCTCTTTCCCAAGAGTGTGACAACTTCTGTGCAGTTCAGTTTCTGTTTTCCAAGTTCTCAAGAGTTTTCATTACCTCAACTATTGATAAAAAATGCAAGTGTGCGTTACTTCTTCAATAGGGTTGCATAAGCCATGGTGAAAGGGCATGGTTTCTCTCTCTTTTCAGGGAATGCTAAAAGAAGTATGGTAAAACATGCATACAGTTAGCAGAGTTTCAGTCACACTTTAGACTTTTATTTCATGCTCCAGAGAGCAGCTGTGGAAGTCTGTCAAAGTGCACAAAGGTGGGTTATTCAGAGTTAATTCTTGCTGGTCATGTCAGACTCCATTTGTTACACTTGCACATGTAACATTGCACTCCTCAACTTTTTGCTTGTGAACTAATCCATGGAGTACTTCCAAAATATAATTAAAACCAATATTGATTTCACCATATTGTCATTTGAAATACTGCTTGAACAGTCTGCGTGCATTGACTTGTGCAATAACACGAGACTAGAGGGGCTGGATTTTGTGGATACTCAGGTGCGTTCACAGCCCAAAGCATGACTTTTGGTTGGATTGGCCCCTAACATGACAAGAAACTAGCCTTAAATCCAAGCACCAAACACAGCTTTGAATGGTGAAATTAATGAAAAATGCTCAAAAGGGTCTGAATTTCCTCTCTAATCTTTGTTTAATCTGTTAATGGAACAATTTTTACAGCACCATACATATTATAATTTTCAAAATGTTTCTATTCCAAAGAAAGCTGTCAAAAAGTGGAAAAAGAACATAAATATTTGAGAATTGGTTTCTCTAATTGGTCAAAATTTCATTTCTACTACAGATATTTGAAAATTTATTCAGTTGATCTGTAATTCTTTTTCCTCTTTTATGAAAAAAAAGCTTTCTTTCAAACCACAAAATTAGCACTTGTCATATTGAAAACATTGCATCTGAAAATTCTGATGATTTTACAGTATTTCCAGAATGCCCAAGAGCAAAGTATTCCAGCCAAATACTCCCTTTCCCATGATGGGTTTCAGATGAATCAGCATTTATAATTAAATAAGTATTTTGCTGAAAAATTTCTTACCACATTTACAGCAAGTATTCCTGTGTGAGGGGAAATAATAAAATGAAAATAGGAACCTTGAGATTCTCAAGGGGTCTAATCCTCACCTTGTCACAGATTACCTACATAACCCTGAACAGTTTGGCTGGGTATTCCTCTCCTTTAATTCACCTCTTCTCAGTTTTCTCGTCCCTGGGTCAATATTAGCTACTAAATGCATAGCAAGGCAAGATGTATTATTTAACACCAAATTAATCACCAAACACCCTTACATCCTGGCAGGGACAATTAGATCACAGAAACACAGAATGTTTGCTCATCCAGTTCCACCCCTCCTACCATGGCCAGGGACACCTTCCACTAGACCAAGTTGCTCAAAGCCACATCCAACTTGCCCTTGAGCACTGTCAGGGATGGGGCAGACACAGCTTCTCTGGGCAACTTGTGCCAGCCCCTCATCACCCTCACAGTGAAGAATTTCTTCTTCTGAATGCTTTATTGTTTACTTTCTTCTGTTCTTCAGGTGCTGGGAAGACCTCAGCCTTGGTCAAGTATGCAGAAAAATTTGCTGATCTGGAGTTCCTTTACATGACATTTAATAAAGCTGTTGTAGAAAGGGGAAAAAGTGTCTTCCCTATAAATGTTACATGCAAGACAGGGGGGCACTGATAGAAAATGTGATACTGCAAGGCAGGCTTGGCTGCAGTGATAATGAGATTGAATTAGATCTGCTGGTCAGAAGCAATAGCGGAGAGAAGACACCAGCACCAGTTCTGAAAACCCACTAGAGTGATGAACAGATTACACATTTTACCTTTGACAGCCCACTTCTTGCACAGCAGTGGTATGAGGAAATTGGCACTAATCCGAGTCCAGGCTACACCTTTCCTGGAGATTACTCAACCCTCATGCTACATATGTTCCCTTTACATCCATCTTCCCCCTTCTACCCTAAGGAATTATACTACCTTTCCAGTCGTTCCCATCTGTTTGCAGATAACAAAGATGCACAGACTAAATGCTCATGTGTATGCTACATGTACATGTAATAGAGATTATATACGTAACCATAGAAATTTTCACTGGTAGATGTTTCTGGTTTGCTTATCTGTACTTGGTGACACCCAAGCTCTCCCTAGCTGGACTCCGTTTTCCAGCATACACACAATGAGAAAGCTGGAATAGATTTCAACTTACTTCATATTTACTCAGCAGAGGATCTCCAACCACCCCACCAGCATCATTGCTTATGTGCAACACACTTGTATTTTTCAGCCTTAAGATCATAGCCAAGATGAACCCCATTTTGCTATGCTAAATACATAATAAATTATATTTCTTCTTTACCATTTTCCCTTGGACATAATATTTAGGGCAGTGGGGTCACAGGCAAAATGCTCTTGAGAGACACACTGCTTACTTGAAAATAAGGGTAGGAGCCATAGATCTGCTTCTGTGAGCAAAATATGTGGTGTTATCGATATACCGTGGTTAGATTGCATAGTGGAAGTGGAAGTGAGATAGCTATATTGACAGACAAACAGATAGGTGGATAGATGGGGAGATAAAAGGATTCATTCTACAAATAAAATTAAACAATATAATAAAACACTCACCCTAAACAACAATAATTCAGAAAATTTACATTGCATTGCAGTGTATTATGTCACTGGAACATAAGAAAATGGGACATAGCAAATTTTTTTAAACTTTTATTGTACATCACCAGCTTAAGTACTACTTCACTGTACTATGAGTATTCTGGTCTATGCATTTGGGAAGGAAACAAAACAGATCACACGCAATAAATACTTCAGGAAAGGGTAAAGAAAAACCACATCAATGGTAGAAGGATTGGACAGGATCCCAGTTCATAAGCCTGAGGATGGAAAATATTGCACAAGTCCTGGTGACACTATAAACTTCTTCAAAGTGGATGTTTTAAACAATGTGAAAGTGATCAAAATGAGGAATACAGCCTAAAACTACACATCATACAACCCAAGCTATTCATTGTTGGGCAGGAGAGAATGGTATCAGAGTAGTTAAGCATTGGGAGAGAGGTAATGGAGGTAATTGAGGCACCATCACCAGAACTATTCAATAATAGATTAGATAAGTAGTAGAAATAATGTAGGGGAATATCCTGCATGACGCAGGGAGTTGAACTAAATCACCCAGGAGGAGAATAATTGCAATTATAGATCTGTTCCATCGCCACTACAAAACGGTGGTGCCAGGTGCAAGTATTAATTTTATTAAAACCTGAACTGGAATGTATGTACTCTCAAACATAGCCAAAAGCCACATATATACTCTGTGTAGGAAGGAGACCAAACCCAGCTTCACAGACATTGTGTTACTTTTAAATTTTGCCAAGTTGATGCTCTATAACACTGGAAAAGGACTATGAAGTCTGATGAAGGTAAATCCCTTCTCCTTCATTTCATTCATGTTGGGAGAGTGAACAGCTTGGCTAGCTATCCCTCTCCTTTAATTGACCTCTTTTCAGTTTTTCACCCCTGGGTCAATATTAGCTACTAAATGCATGGTAAGGCAACATATATTATTTAACACCAAATTAGTTGCCAAAGCATCCTCACATGCTGGCAAGGACAATTAGATCTGCTGGTCAGAAGCAAAAGCGGAGATAGAACCAGCTCTGAAACCCTACTGGAGTGGTGAACAGGTTATACACTTTACCTTCGACAGCCCGTTTCAATACGTGAAACTGAGAGTCCATTGTAGTTTTTTGGATATTCATTAAACAGGCCTTGGAATAATCTGAGTATATAAAACAAACTGAGTCTATAAACAGTATATTCCTCTGGGCCCTGTAGGAGAAAGCAGAAACAGCAGTGGAAAATTAGCACACATAGCTTGTCACAAGATGCAAGAGATTCTCACTTTGTTCAGCTATTTCTAAGAGCCTGATGTCAAACACATTTCCAGTGTGGTCTTGCCTCCATTAAATTAAGCCGTGGTTTTCTTACCATTTTTATTGAGAGGAGCACCCCAACTCTCCTTCAGAAAAGACCTCATCAAGAGGGACCCTTTCTAATCCATTTGACTTATTTGGTATCATAAACCCATGGGTTTGCTACATGTGTTCCTCAGCTTCTGAGCAGATCTGTGAGGGTTAGAGTGATTTAACAAATTCTGACAATAGCAATTGACCAAAACATAGCTTCAGAGTGAAAAGCTGCAGGTTTAAAAGTGCATGCTTTTCAGAAGTTCCCAGAGCCTCTCCACAGATTGCTTTCGTTTACAAAGTTCCTTGGTGTTTGCTTACAGTAATCCCCAGTCAGATTTATGGTGGAAGGTGGTTTCAGTTCATCAAGTACTGTCCTAAGTCACCGTCCTAAGTAGCCCTTTCATAACACAAAGCTAGTGAATTCAACAGAAAACATAAGAATCCATCGATCCTGTTATCTGACCCAGGGCAAAAGATTATACAATAAAGGGACAAGTAGACATATTAGGGACATTTCCCCATTGATTGAGATCAGAATCCAATGATAAGGCAAAGGGGGCTGATGTCCTAACTGTACCTGCCATCTGCTATTCCTGATAGTGATAGTGATGCTTATAGATGATCTGTCCCTCTTGAGACATGCAAATGTCTGAGAGATCAAGTTTCTGTTATGGGGAGACTTCATTAAAGGTTGGATTTGTCTTAATGACTGAGTTGCTGCTCTTACTTATTTTTAAACTATTTTGCATTTCTAAACCAGAAATCTTTTTTTCAATAAAATGTTCTTTCAGAATAAAATTCATCTAGCAAAAACCACCATGTAAACACTAAGAAACAGTATTTGTGAGCTCCTTAATATGAAGATATAACTATATTTTCCATGCACATTTTCACAGATTTTATGATGCGATCCATAAATTCACAATGCTAAGTACTTCTTTTTTAACTTAACTGCTGTCTTCTCATCTATTCTGCCTGGATCTCAATTGTACAACTTTTACCACATGGTTATTAAAAGCTTGCTGACATGAGGATATATAAACTAGTGCTGTTCTCCTTATCCACTAAAAAGTCAGGTCTAGGAGCCTGGGGAAGCAGACACATATGTGAAGTAATTATCTAATAATGGAAATTGAATGCAGATATTCAGTTACAAATCCACAAATTACAAGCTCTTTCAAAAACACAAAAATCCTACCACACAAAATTTCCTACAGAGTCATTAGAGTTCTTTGCATCTGTAATTTCTCATTAATGACTCTCTAAGCAAACACTGAAATTACACAGTAATATACCATAACAGCTCCAGACTGGTTTCCTTGTGTTGTACAAAAAGGCAGAGAGATAGCTTATGTCACTGCATGCGTCAGAGAAGTTGTCAAACAATCCTACATATACAAAATGTTAGAGACTGCCACAAATAAAACTCTTAAGTATTTAGTATTTTTCAGTGTTCTACTATATGCTAAAATATATGCACATATGAAAATATATGCACATCAGTTCTATACTCAGCTGATAGCTAGGAATCAGTGCAAAGATCTGGCAGATTTGGGGAGAAGAGCTAGGAAAGCTGATACAGATTCAATCAAGTGCTTCATCGATTGCTAGGATGCCACCCCAACCTAAGAACCATGCTGGTTCAATAATTTAAATCCAATAGAAGATGACCATAAAGAACTTCCTCAGTTGTTCTTTTGTATAGGTGTATCCTTTATGAATGTCATAATACTGACCTCTGTAAATCTGAGCGTGAAAGTAATGAAAAAATCAAAACTGTGAGGAAAGTATCTGTTGCTTAATACATTGTCATTTCCCCCTGTATAATGATTCACAAACAACTGATGAAAAACCTTTGAGCAAACTTGGGGGATCTGCTCCAAACAGACCAGCTCAGGCATCACTATCCCAAAGGACACATATGACTGCAGTAGACTGTGGAGAACAAAATCCAGATATGGGTCTGTACAGTGAGGTCTTTACACAAAGCTGTGCCACTGCCTTTGTCCTCAAACCCACCCATCAATTCTGGTCTGACACAACAGCCCATTGTCCTGGTAGACTCATGATTTGTATCTGATCTATTGGGTTGCTGACTGCAGATATGGCTCTTTATCCTCTGACCACAGACCTGCTTGTAAAGCAGCCTCCGTTGTCCACTAGGTCCTAAAAAGCTCACAGCTGGGCAATTCAATAATAATCTGTTACCTGTTGCTCTGCTTCAGCCCTCTTCAGAGCTCCCTTCAGGCATGTCTGTCTTCCTCTCCTGCTTTGTGCCTTCTAGGTTACTGCAGACTGTGTGATCTTGCAGACTTCCTTTGCTAGTATATTCTCAATTGTTTTTTGTGCAAAATATCTTGATGTTGATGACACATCTGAGAACATTGTGCTGTTTCACACTGGACATTCCTCCACATTTCATTTTTCTTGGAATGTCTGGTAATGTTTTCTGGTCTCTGATGAATTTTATATGAAGATTAGTCCCAGTGTAATGGATTCCTGGAGAGCAGAGAAGAGGCAGGTATGATCATCCCCTCTCATTGCACTCATTATATTGCAATCACTATTTCCTACTTCAGAATACAATGCCTTCTATAGAATTAAATTCTGCTCTGAAAGAAAAGACTTCCTGCTTTTAGGGGCAGAGTATTTCCCAGGTACTACAACACAGAATGGAACACAAGGTAAGAAATCTTGCTACTATAGTGTTTGGTGGCCTTTATTTTTGGTAATAGATGGTGGCCAGGTTTTCATTTTAAGAAATTTATGTGCAAGCTGTACTTTAAAGTGACAGGTGAACCCTGGTAATCACATCTCATGATGTAAAACTGTGTTCAACATCAGTGTTGAGGCAGATGTAGACGCATGGAGTAATGAGTTACATTCTTTTCCAAGGCTCTCCAGTAAATCCATACTTTATTTTTTCAATGCAGTTACTATTTCATATACTATATAAGAAAATATTACTACTTCAGAAACTTTAAAAAGGAAAATATATAAGGACTCAATCTGACAAATTCAGCTCTAAGTCAGACACATTGTTGTGCCTTTTCTGTGATGAATTCTTATCTTCCTTAAATTTGATTAATCTTGCCCAGGTTCAGAGGAGTCTATCCTGGGAGGTAAGGCTATGGCTCCTCTTCCATTGCCTAATTGCAATGTAAATCTATGGCAGCTTCCTTGCAGTGCATGAAAGATTACTGAATTTGGAGGTAACACTGCAAGACTTCCTGTAGGAAGATGGAGCCCTACTTTTGCTTATGAGCATACAGAAGGGGTGGTAAATTCAATCTTTTTCTAAAAAAGGGAAAGTGAAAACAAGCTACCATTTCAAACCAACCAAATAATTAAAGAAAAACAGCAAATCCAGGAGCAGGGAAGAAGAAGCAAGTGAGGTTTATGTACTCTAGATCAACCCCTGGGAGGGCCAAAGAGCTATGATGAGTAACTTTTCTCTCTCTAGTCTGTACTGTACCTTTCCCTCACATTCTAGACATGAGCCCCAGCCTGATTATGAGCAAAAGCCAAATAGCAAGGGAGCTGACAAGAAGGGCTGCCACAACATCCTTATCCTGGTCCATAAAGATGTCTATGTACACGGTGATCAGAGAACAGCAAAGCAAAACAAAACAGTAGTGTCTGGATGAGCTACCTGATCAGGCGACTCCAGAAGGAAAAAAAAAAAATCCTAAGACAGTTTTGCAAAACCTTCCAACAGTGAAGTGAGAAGAAGAAATACTCGTTCTCCAGCAGAAATAACTGGAAAATCTGCCACATGCAGCAGTGTGATTGATCATCCAAATCCCAAGGAATTTTAAGTCACAGGTGAGATGAAAATCAAGTTTCAGACATGTGGAGCTTTTTAAAACCCTTGTATTGCACTGTTTCATGAGCAATGTGTTTATGTATGTATCCAGCTTCTTTTCAAATATATTTTCCTCTTGAAAAAGGTTGTGTTTGATGGTGATCTTTCTTTTGGAAGACTCAGGTGCCAGGTTTTAGCCATATTTGTCTTTTTCTATTCCGTTTGTAGAGTATTGTGAGCCAGCCTGTCATCACGTACGTGCCATGATAACAAAGGTAGGGGCTCTAACTATTCTTCTGAAAAAAAAACCAACAATCTGCATCACTGTATATGATATTTTACTAGAGCATCTCTTAAATATGGAAACACAAAGTGTTTTCCACCCGCTTCTCACCTAGTCTCAATATTTCTTTTCATGGTGTCAAATGCTAACAGAACATTTAAAAATCTCGGCTCCACCACTGCTTGGTGTCTGGTTTTTGTTTGGTGTTGTTGGGGTTTTTTTTCTTCTCAAATTATTTGCTTGCAAGTGCTCACAGAAGGGGGTTTTGTTTAGTTTTGTTGCGGTTTGTTTTGGTTTTAAAAGTATCCCATCAATAGATTAGCCAGTGCTAATCCCCTGCTGTACGGTGGCGAGTAGCCATCTCTTCTTGTAGGAAGGAGCGTTTTATAATTGCAGATGCAATTGGTTTAAGCCCAGAAAGAAATGTCAGCAATATTCAGTGTGAGCAGTACTGACTGCTCAGCTGGGACTCCTGATACATTTTGAACTTGGTTATCTTCAGAGAAAGCCACCCAGCCACTGGCTGTGTTACACCCCGTAGCAACAGTTTGGTTAATATTTTTGGCCAACGATCTCAAACCAAGCAGTTATCTCTTTCTGGGAAGAGTATTTCGGCATCTGATTAACTTTCCTAGCTACCCGGCCGTTTCAGGCATTCATTATCATTAACTCCTAAGGAAAGTAACTTTGGAGTTGGTCTGCAACAAGCTGTGCATTCACACTATGCACTGCATCTGTGGCATGCAGATCTATTTCTGCTGGTTTTATTATAAAATAAGTCACACCTTTTCGGGGGGGGAGTCGTATTTTCTTTGCCTCTGTAACTTCAGCAACAATTCGGACTGCAAATTGATAAAACAGAGGAATAAGTCTGAAAATGGTTTCATAAATGCTGTGAGAAGTGGATTAATTGCCGAATTGCGACAGTTTATGTAAAATATTTCATCCTGCAGAGGTCTGAGGCTGCGGTTATGTAGAAGGGCAGTTTCTTTAAATGAATTTTAGTTCCATGTCAAAGAACTAAAGAAAGCGACCTTAGTGTTTAACTGCAATATCTGATCAAACTTCCATTGGTAGGGATTTTGAAAAAGCCAGATTTACCTCTATCGGTATTGATTAATCTCGTGGAGTTAATCGAGTTAGGGTGTGTCGACACTGGAAATAACAACCAAAGGAAGGTTTCGATGTAAATTATCAATTATGAGAAATAGGCAGACACGAACCACGAACTCTTGGACATAAGGACAACGGCACTTATTTGTGTCTCCAAATGGTTTCAGCCACGGAGTAACTAGCAGATTCAGAGGATCTAACATCTGAATTAAGAATTAATCTTTATAATTATTACAAAGTCAAATTGGAAAAGAAAGGTCGTTGTGTGATGCAAACCCTTAATTCGTCGACTGCACCTTCCCGGAAAGCTGAGCTGTGAAGTGTGCCCGGCAGCTCTCCTCCAGCGTGTCCACTTCGTTATGCTGTCCTTGCAACAGCCCCTGTAGAATTAATTTTCCAGGGCGAGGGCACCCTGTGAGACCCTGCTCCTCGACGCTAATTCGAGACCAGTTATAAAGCAGGAGGAGAGGTCAAGCGACGCTCCTACATCAGCGCAGCCATGAGAAAACACCACAGAGCGGCCGAAGCCACTTCCCAGGGGTCGGCGGGCGCCGGGACGGCCTCGGCACCTGCTGCCGCCGCACCGGCTCCCGACTGCTCGGCACCCAGAGGCGCCCGAGACCTGCCCGGCCCTCGGAGGGAACCGCAACGGGTTCTTCTTGCCCACTGCTCGGACGGGGGCCGGTACACACCTGAGTTAACCGCCCTCGGATAGACAAACTGAAGGGGAGTTGGAATAGAGAAGAAAATACCTTCTCCTCCAGCAGAAACACCCAACAAGTTACCCTTTGTCGTACACACGGGTTAATTTCGTAATGGCACCATTGAGGTTTTAAGCTTTATTTTTGAAATAAAAACCATCGATGCACTCTAGGAAATACCTTTCTTTTGATACTGCCCAATAGTAACAGTATGGAAAAGGCATGCGTCTCATCTTTATGAGAAAGTTTATTTCCAACCTTTGAATATAAAGCGTGTGAACTTGGAAACCAAAGAACGACAAAGCGCTTGGAGATCTTATAGGGGAAAAATAATCTTTCCTCTAGGCTAGCAGATAAAATTGTCCTACGAGATTTCGGGGTGCGGGGGGAGCACAAGAAGTATGAGACAGCTTGTTTTGTTCTGCAAAAAAAACATCAGACGAGGCAGTTTAAGAACCAGTTAACACAGAAAGTGTGAAAGGCAGCTTTGATTTCCTCTGGAGGGGAAAAAATAAATCAGAGCCCCAGTTTAAGAACCAGATCTAAGGAAAGGTGTTTACAATTTGATAATGTCAAAGACAGATAGGAGTTAATCAGAGCGATAGCAGAGGTGGTGAGTTTGAAGTGGTGGAACACATGGCGGCCTTCGCTTTTCAAGCTGTATTAAAAGTGACTCGGCTCACAGTACAGAGGCGGCCACGGATCTGGGGCAGCCTCGGGAACACCGATCCCGTTGTCTGAGGCAGGGCATCGGCTCTCCCGAATACAGGCACTAGATAATTTGGGAGGGAGGGAGGCAGAACACATCCCCATTTCTTTGGTGGCTTCATGCTAACTCCTCCGTCCTGACCAAAGAAAAAGCGCTGCAAGAACCAGGGCGGGCTAGCAGCGCCTTTTCAAGCTTTACTGACGTGCAGGCTGCCCACGAACACTCGTGAGGGGAGCCTGGGCTGCCCCTCCGTGGGACAAGTCACTGCTGCCACCGGCTGTGGTCAAAGCGGACACCCCACTGACACGGCGAGGGCATAAATAGCACCGGGATGGCCCCCATCAAGAGGAAAGTTGGGGGCCGGTAGAGAGGCTATACGTCCCCGTCCACCAGGCTGAAGTGTTTGCCGGGGCCGGGGAGGCAGAGGTAGGGGATGGCGCTGCCCGGGTAAAGCAGGGGGAAAGGCAGCGGCAGCAAGCAACGGCTGAGCAAGGGGCTGTCCTTGTAAAGGGCCGGGAAGGAGAGAGCCGCCGCGGCGGCTGGGGGCGGTGGCTCCATCGGGGGCTCCGTCGGGCTCGGGCCCTCGGGCTCGGCCGACATCTGTCTCTTAAGCTTGTTGCGGCGGTTCTGGAACCAGATCTTCACCTGGGTCTCGGTGAGATGCAGCGCAGCCGCCAGCCCGGCCCGTTCCGAGCTGCTCAGGTAGCGCTTCACGTCGAAGGTGGACTCCAACTGAAAAACCTGGCTCTTGGAGAAGATGGTCCGCGTCTTCTTTCTGCCGCCCGCCGTCGGCGACCTGCTGCTCTCCCCGACGCAGCCCCCGGCATCTCGCGGTGGCGGCTGCGGGGCCCCGCGCATCCCCTCCGTTGAGAGCGGGGAGCCCGCTCCGCCGCCACCGTCCACCTCCGGGCTGAGGCCGCGGTTTGTCCCCTCGTCCCCGAGCCGGCGAGGCTCACTGCCTGCAACGGCAAAGCACAGCATCAGCTCCCGCCTCCGCCCGCACCCGCGCCCCCCATGCACGGCCCGGCTGAACGCTGGGGAGAGGGGATGGAGCCGAAGGGTAAGGTGGGACAGGGATGGGAGGGGGTTGCCGAGAGCTGGGTCCCGTCTCCCCCTTAAAAGGGGAGAGGAAGGCTTAGGAGCCTTCAGTAAGGATCGAAGGAAATTTCTCTGCCAGCTGCATGCAAAGTCAGGGGCTCCTGGACACGGGACAAGCAGCCAAGGAGGCCAGGAGCAGGTAAAAGACCCTGGAAAAGCCCCTGGGAGCAGGTTGGTGCGTGTGCGTGTGCCGGTGCCATCTCCGCCCAGCCGCAGAACCCCTATTCCTCCTCAGGCAACTGCGTGAACGCCGGCGCTGCGTGTGTGTGAGTGAGTATGGCTGCGTGTGCGCGGTGCCAGCCCGGCCGAGCTCGGGAGGCTGCGACGCGACGTCTGAGACAGCCTGCGGCGGGCGGCCGGTTCTGTACCCGAGGTGCTGGAGCCTTTACTGGAGTCTTGCTCCGCAGGCCCCTCTTCTTCCTCCTCCTCCGGCAGCGCGCAGCGCGCTCTGCCGTGCTCCCGGGCCGGGCAGCGGGGTCCGACCTGCAGGATACTGTCGATGCTGAAGGCCGGCGGAGCGGCCGGGACCGGCGGTGGGGCTGGGCGGCTGTCCCCGAGCTGCACCATGGCGTGCCGAGCAGCAGCCGAGCCGTGCCGCAGAACTGGCTGCGGCAGGAGGGCGGCAGCGGCAGCCGGGGAGGAGGGAAGGCTGGGTCGGCGGAAGGGAGGAGGGGTCGAGGAGACGGAGGGAGGGGATGGAGCCAGAGGCAGCCAAAGGGCTGAGGACGGGGGGAGTGGTGCAGGGGAGGGAGACGGGGAGGGCATGTGGCAGGGAAGAAAGAGGGAAAATGAGAAGTAGCTGGAGGGAAGCGGGATGAGGGGAGCAAGCCGAGGTGCTCTTTTCCTCGCCCCGAAAGGGCAGCCAGAACAAAGCAGTGCAGGGCTGTGTGCCCTCCTGTCAGGACCGTCACTGCTGGGGTGGAGGGAAGGCTCCAAGAGAGCCCACGGGAAAGGCGAGGAGGAGGTGGGATGGCAAGATGGAGATTGCATGGAAGGAGAAGAATGGAGGGAGAGGACTGGAAATAAGAGCAAGGATGGGGTGGAGTGCAGCGAGGAAAAGCAGCTGTGGTAGTGAGAGAGGGAAAGTGGGAAAATGAAAGCTGGGAGCCTGTGAATCCCTTCCGTATGTTTGTACAGCACCTGCACAACCCTGGACAATCTGCTGGGGGCATTTGCTGCAGATTATGATGCCATCGTAAAGAGGTGGGAGGCCCTTGGGAAGGACAATTCACACAGCCCTAGTCCCTCCCCTGTGGTCCTTCCACCTGCAGACCTTCAGCCGAGGACGCAGTTTCCCTGGAGAGAAAGGAATCTGCTTTCCTTCCGAGAAGGCCCGTGGTGTCAGGCCACCCCGAAATCCACACACGTACACACACCCGTGGCTCTACAGAACCCTGCTGTAGTTTTCAAGAGCTAAAACTTTCATGAGACCCCGCACTTGGTAAGGGATAGTGAGCAGGAGGGTTGCACCTTTCGAGATATCTTTGGGGGATGGAGAAGAGTTCGCCTGTGGGATCTGGGGAAGGATTGGTCTGTTTCTCCGTATAACAGAGAAATTTTTGTCCCCACCATCTACAAGCACTGCAACGTTTTAAAAGCCGTTTGTACGACTCAGGATGTAGCGACTCTAGAGTTACATCCGTTCTGGATCACAGGGAACACCCTCCCTCCCTGCGACCATATGTAAAGACAAGAAAATGTTTCCAACCGACATTTAAGAGGCCTTTTAGTCCTATTCTCGAGGTTTCCACTGCTGAGGGCAAGCGAGAACCCCTTGAAAAAAAGTTGACAATAGAAGTGCTGACAGGCTCTTAAATATTGTGATGCCAGAGATTCTGCGAGCTAAAATCAGGGTATCTTAAGGCGTTAATCTTTAACGCGCTGGTACATGAGAAAAGCGGGTTTCAGCTCTTTTTTCATTAAATTTGTTTCATTTTATAAGTGCACTCAGACTTTAGTGCAGTCATCTTCTGGAAAGCTGTACGGTTTCCACCAGGCGAAATATGCATATATGTATGTATGTCTTCCATCAACGCGATTATTGGACAAATGCCTGAACTTGTTGCAATCTCCTGTACTGGTGGTTCTGATGCAGCGAAAAGTCCCTTTAGAGAGAGCGACAGGGCGAGGGAAGGGACGGGGAACAGTGTCACCAAATGCGAAGGAGCAGCTGAAAAGATGAGTTAGGAAATTCCGTGTGAGTTGGTATAATTTGGGTCACTTGGGTGTCAGGTGGGGACAGTCTTTGCCTTGCGCTCCTGTCTCGGCCTCTCCCGCTGTTTGTGAGCAAGGCACATCCCAGGTGCTCACATCTGCTCTTGCTGCAAACCATTTCCCTTTTAGTCTAACAGAAATCCATCTTTAAAAAAAAAATGACTCTGTGTTTTCCTAGAAGACATTTTCTTGGAAGAAAAAGGAAAACTTGAAGAATGCAGAAAATAAGAAAATTGAAGAAGGAGACATAAGTTTCAAAGCCTAATTTTTTCACCACAGACCCCTCCACATTCTCAACAGTCCGAGCCCAGCACTGGAAGACTTCATCCTCTAACAGTCAGCCTGGAAAGTCTGTTCTCCTTCCCTAGCCCCATTTGGCCGCTGTACAAATCCGATTTTGTGTTCTCTGACAAACCCTGTGCAGCGAGGGAGCACACTACAGTCCTGGTCTCCCTAGCCACTGGGGCAAGATGGAATTAATTCACTGGCAACAAGAGTAGCCTCCGGGGTATCCCCTGCAGCAAGTCCTACAAGCCAGACCCGTACCGGGCTCCTCATGCCCTCTCCTAGTGTCCTTCCTTATCTTCAGGGAGGGTTTAAGGACTTGGCTTCGCATGTCTAATTGACAGCCCTAGCCCAACGTATCCTGCAACACCCAAACAACCGCCTGCAAAGTGCACCCCTACGGAGGATGTCCCCCCTCTTGGGTCCACTACAGACCCCCAGCGACCCCTCCAAGCTGCATTTGTCCCAAAACTGATGGGGAGTGATGGTGTCCGACGGGATGGGAGACCTTGGCAGAAACCGGAGGCTTTGCCAGGTGGATGGTTCATTCCATCTCAGCCAAGGGCGGCTTTCCTTGGGTTCACCGAGCATTGATTGAGCCAGAAAAGGTGGTCTCGCTGCCCGAGAGGGGTCCCCCTCCACAACACTGCTCCGCACGATCGCTGTTCACTCCCGAACTGGACATTCCTGAACGTCGTCAGTCAAAAGTAACAAATTTTCTTACAATTGGTAGGCATTTCCCGACACTGGTACTTTTTAATCCCACATTTCATTTGTATTTTATCCGTGTGGAATCTTGTCGCCTGGGACATGTCGCGATATGGAGGCCGCTAATGCAGAGAAGCAGCACAGGAAGAGTGACCCTTTTTCTCTGAATAATGTATTCGTGTATTAGAAACTATTATCACGCTGAGTGGAAACCTTTTACCTAGGAAAAGCTTTTTACCAGAAATCACCCAGCAGACGTACCTTCATTTCCATTTTAGCTCAGAGCACAGAAAGTTTCCTATTCCAAATCTAAATCTGATGGAAATGAAATCTGATTAAATTCCCCAGAAAAGCCAAAGAGTTCGGGCTCACTTGGCTTACGGAACCGAGCTTGGTTTATCCCTCTATGTACTCGAGTGTAACATGGGCCCTCTCCGGATCTCACATCCCTTTGCAAACAAGACCCCGGTCTTTGCGCCTTCCTCTCGGCTCTCCCGGCTGGTGGGTCCAGAACAGATGCGCTGTCTGAAAAGTTCATAAAAATAATCAGACGGTTTTGGTCCCTGAAACAAACCTGATTTGGGAGTTCGGCATTAGCTGGATATAGCCGATTGTTATGGTGTGGTCTCCTCCTGGCTGTCGTCCCCTCCTGGCGCCGATCAGGACAGTGGGGACATCCGTCGCCGAGCATCGGGGGAAGAGAAAAGGGTTTCACAGGGGGGAAAGCAGCTCTCCCTCGGGCCCGGTGGAAGGCAGCTACAAATGTCACACACAGGCTTTTCAGGGAGTTGGGTGCGCGAAGCTGAACCCTTCCAACCAGAGGTGCGGAACAGAGCCCGTGAGGTGACCCCAGGACAGAGCGTTCCTGCCCAAACACTTCTGTTCCCCTCAGCGAACAGGTCAAAGTCCTCGGCCAAATCGCCTCCACGTAACCACTGCTCTCGACACCAGAGGCTTGCGGGGAAAATCCTACAGGGGATTTGCGAATAAAGTTACTAATTCTCGGCTGCTCAGTAGATGTGAGTTGCTAAAGGGAAAGGAGAGGAGAATAGAGGAGGCGAAAGAGAAGGAAAAAAAAAAGAAAAAAGGAAAAGGAAAAAGGAAAAGAAAAAGTAAAAAGAAAAGAAAAGAAAAAATGAAAAGAAAAAAGAAAAGAAAAGAAAAAAGAAAAGAAAAGAAAAGAAAAGAAAAGAAAAGAAAAGAAAAGAAAAGAAAAGAAAAGAAAAGAAAAGAAAAGAAAAGAAAAGAAAAGAAAAGAAAAGAAAAGAAAAGAAAAGAAAAGAAAAGAAAAGAAAAGAAAAGAAAAGAAAAGAAAAGAAAAGAAAATTAGCTGCACATCTAGATTTCCATTAATACGTTTTGTTTTTTTTTACATTCCTGTATCTCACCACATAGAAATGATAACGTAGGATCCTTAAGAAGAGTTGAGAAACTCAGGGTAAGTAAATGAAACATTAAGATCCCCGCCATAAAGTTATATTCATCTGCAATGGGACGGGAAATGCAAGAGAATTGCCTCTATCTTGTTTGAGGATGAGAGCACTAAATGCTGCGAGCCCGCCGAAGCCTGGAGCGAGTCTCCCCTGATCGATGGCGAGAGAGGGGCGGGGGCAGAGTCAGGCTGCCCCAAGGTAATGTAGCATAAGAGAAAGGGGGGAGGAATCGATCCAAATAAATTGTTCAACAGTGGAGCCAGCGCGCACCTATGAGATTTATCAAGTATTGATTTGCATGAATATTTTAGACCTGTGTCTACGAGAAAAGTTATAGGCCAGCTTAAGCCGGTGAGCAATATACCATTTGCAAAGTAGCCATTTAACAAGGTGCTTTGCAGCATATCGATCGTTTTCATTTAAAGTGTAATTAATAATTACATCTTACAGCATCTACAGCAGGAATTTATTCCAGAAGTTCAGTTCGGACCCGAGTTTGATTTTCGTTTACTTTGCTTAAAATGAAAAGAAAATAAACCTTTTTACTAATTATTTTTAATAGCGTCCAATAAACACAAGTTATCTTTGTGAGCAGTCTGGCAAGGTTCTCCTTTGCCTCGCCTCTGGAGTGCCATCTAGCTAAGCTGTTGTAGCAACATTCATTAAATAAATGTCAACAGACAAGGATTTATGCTGCATAATAATATTACAGCTGTACTGTAACTGGATTTATTTTAAAGCTATTCTGAGGTTCCTTTGATCTATAAAACAGCAACGTATGTCTCTATATGTCGCAAACAGCCTTTGCGAAACTACTTTGAGCTTTACAGTCCACTAACATTTTTCTTCTAGCGTTCTGTGTGCAGAGGGATCACAATGTGTGATTCTTATTCCTTTGATTTGTTTAATAAAGAATATACACGGAGAGGAAAACTGCCAGGAATCTGTTGTCCTGATTTGAGGAGGGGGTTTGGGATTTGGTGGTGTTTTTTTCCTGTTGAAATTGCCGGTACACATACGTTAGGAACTATGACTGCTGCTTGGCTGTTCCTCTGCGTCCTGCAGAAATTTCTCGCCAGCAGATACAAGAAAAAGTGTAATAGAAAAAGCTAAGATGTAAAGAAACCTGAAGTGTATATGCTCCTACTTTCAGCACATACTTTTAATAAGCCACCACAAAGCACTTTCTGCAGGTACAGAGTAAGGCGTAAGTAAGCACTTTTTCTTAGATGAATTCACGTCTTGCACCTTTTAATATTTTACTATGATCATAAGTTACAAGTACAGTGTATGAAAAAAAATCCGTTTATTGATATAATCAGCACGTCTTTAAAAAACAAACTAATGTCAAAACACATTTTAAAAATCCGATTGATCATTGAGCCCTGCCAGTTCCTTAACTCCAAGAAAAGAATATTTAGTAGAATCAGAAGTATAATAATCTCATATGTTACTCCAAAGAAAAGGCATGTGGAGAGTGGCAGGCATGTTAAGTTTCGCATTGCATTACAATCTACTCTGATATGACTGTAGTGAGTCAGGATTTTGTTCCAGTAGATAACGCTGGGGGATTTGGGGAGCTGGATATGACTTGGAAAACGCTCTGGCAGCTTTCTCCCAGGGGCAGCCAGGCTCTGAAGGGTATTGAGTCAAGGGGTTGAGCCCCGAGAAAAAAAATCGCCCCGGGTCCTCTACTCTGAGCATAGAAAGGCTGAAGCCCTCCCGGGGCTCCTGCACCCCCAGCCCCTCCGCGCCCCAGTCCTTCTTGCACCACTCAGGGCCGGGCTGGATAAGGACTAGCCCCGAAGGCGGGTGTTTGACCGGTATGCAAAGAAAAGAGCTGGCGAAGATCTCCCGGAGTGAGACGAGGGATTTCGTAGCAGTTGGGAAAAAATAATTAAAGCCCCCCAAACAGCAACTTCCAGAAACGCGGCTCATATCGAAAGGAGCATCCCGGCAAGTTAGTACTTTTCTCAGGAACTCGGCATATTTATATATATTTCATTCTCGAGTGCTTCTGAGGCTTCCAGCATCCTGATTTAGCTGTGCAGACCGATGTTCAGAGACGCATTTCAGGCCAAAGCGGAAAAAAGGAAAAAAGAGGGGAAAAAAGGAAAAAAAAGAAGGGGGGGGGGTAAGGAAAAGGCGGTGGAGAGGTTTGGAGAGGTTGTAATCTGCCCCTGCCCCTTCTGCTCAGGTTTCGTATCAAAGCTGAAACTCCACCGCATCTCGACGATCTATTTCATAGACACCCCCCCCCCCCCCCCCCCCGTGAGATTGCTCCAAATACAATGTCAAGCGTAGGAAACAGCAAGGATTAGACCCTCTTCTTTCACTGGAGGCAAGTCCACCCGCAAGTACCCTGGTAGACCCAGCACCCGGCTATCCCTGCGGGGACACCGAGTGCTCCGAGCTGGTCGCTTCAATTACACCTGATTATGCCCTAAAACGCAGGATGAAAGCTTGACCTTCCACCAAAACTGTGTTTTAGAAGGTCATTTCCCCCTTAATATTTGGGAAATGAAATCCAAACCTTTATAAACAGTGATAGATCTGATATTCATTTTAGCAGTGGGTAGAGAGGGGGAAACGAAACAGTTATTAAAGTAAAAAAACAAATAGAATGGCATGCATAATACTTCATATAATATCACATTACAGGTTAGCTTGCATAACTAGCCATACAGCTCTCCAGTCTATCCCCACCTGATTATTTTTCTTTCCTTCCTTTTTAATTACCAGCGCGGACTATTAATCGATTACACAAACCGTTAAGAGACGGACAAACTGAGGTGCGCTTTCTTCAGCCTCCTCAGGAGACAGAAATGTGGCAAACCCACTGGTAAAAATACAGTATGTTGAATTATACGTGTATATATGTTTTAACCGTGTATTTTAGCCGGTAGTTTGAAAGGGAAATATAAACTAAAACAAAGAAATCAAATCCTCACAGCTCGGGCTTCATCGAATTCATTCCAACAATTTGCCTTCAAGTTGTTTCAAATCAAAAAGCCTCCAGCGGGAAGAAGCAGGGGGCATCAGCACATGCTTGGGTATCGATCGGGTGAAAATCAGAGTAACAATGGAAGGGGGGGATGCTCTTTACGGATTAAGTGGCTAAAACAAAGGACCCTGGAGAAGCTGCTGGAGGCAGATCCGCTGAGTCCCTGCTCTGCACGAAGCACAGCCGGGGCGCCGGGGACAAGGAAAGGTCTCCCGGCAGGAGCGCTGGCCGGGGCAGCGGAGGACTTGAGGAAGGTCGCTTAGCGGGGAGAAAGGCGAGCTTTGCCGTCCCTGGGGCCCCGGCCGATCCCTACATTCGTCTGAGGCTCGGCAGCTCTGCTGAAAGCGGGGAGGAAGAGTTTGGGGGGCTGCGGGCCCCACGGAAAACGCCGGTCGGTGTCAGCCCGGGGCCGAGGCGGCGGGGATGGCCTGACCGCTGCCAAGGGGCTGCATTTTCTTTGGATGCGCAGCAGGAGAGCCCCGCGGAGCCGCTCCCGGTTCATGGCTTGGTCCTCATACTCGTTTCTGTTCCCTCCGGCTGCTGCGAGTCGCTCCGAGTTTATTCCAAAAGTAAGTTTATTGCACGTTAAAAAAAAAAAAAAAAAAAAAGAGAGAGAAAATCAAAAAGCAGAAAATCGAGAAAGGTGTGAGTGGGAAATAAAAATTCCGGGGGGGAATGGGGGTGGAGCTGGTAGCCGGGGGAGGGGGCGATGGGTACAGGTGGGCGCTCAGACGAGTCCTGTCATCTGCGATCGTAGGAACGGAATGGAGGCGGCTGGAAAGGTGCCCAGGGGGTAGCTGACGCCGCTGGAGAAGCCCACCAAGGGGGGCGACATATGGGGCAGAGGGAAGCCCAAGGCGCTCGCCGGCGAGTTCTCGTGGTACAAAATGGGGACCCGCACTATCCTTTGGGCGGCGTGGGAGAGGTTGGCCGCCTCCAGGTCGGCGGCCAGTTGCCGCTTCCACTTGTTACGGCGGTTCTGGAACCAGATCTTCACCTGGGTCTCGGTGAGGTGCAGCGAGGCTGCCAGCCCGGCCCGTTCCGAGCTGCTCAGGTAGCGCTTCACGTCGAAGGTGGACTCCAGCTGGAAGACCTGGCTGCGGCTGAACACCGTGCGCGTCTTCTTCTTGCGGCCGGCGGCGCGCTGCTCCGGCTCTCCCGGCTCCTCTCCGCGCTCCTCCTCCTCCTCTTCGCGGCCGCTCAGGACCGGGCGTCCTCCTGTCGGGCCTCGCACAGCCGCCCGTCCGCCGCTGCTCCCCCGCTCTCCCGGCTCCTCGGGCAGCTCGGGCGAGTCCCGGTCACTGGCTGCGGAAAGAGGCAGAGGGTGGGAGATGGAGCTGCTGCTCCGGGCAACGAGGGGGAGAGGGAGAGCATCGCCCGGCCCTTGCCCCGCTCACCGGCTCTACTGAGCGGGACCGGGGCCGGCCGCCGGCAAAAACTCCTGTCGCTGCTGCTTCTCCTGGGATAACCCCCCGAGTGTTTGTGTAGATACATGAGCCTACATACTTATATAGAAACACCTAGATAGTGTTTCATGTATGTATACATGCCCCCAGCTATGTACACACTCACATATGTGCGTATGTGTAGACACAGCAAAGTGTATGCATGTATTTTCACGCGGATCTGTGCACATGTTCGCTACACAAAATACAAGTGTACATGTGTATGTATACACACATGTATATATTCAGGGAAGTATGTACATACACACATTATCTGAATAGAAGTATGTACTTTTTATATCTGTATGTACACATACTAATACACGTGAGCTTTAATCTATATACACACATGTATATATTTACACACAGATAAGGCACAAATATATTCACGCACATGTGTACACACATATACTTGGACGTACATACACATAAGTATATTGTTGTGTGTAGAAGGGGTAAGTATAGGAGTGTATGTGTGTATATAAAGAGAGGTTGAAAAGAAGTATTTTCCCTTCACGTTATTCTGAGCTTGATAAACAAAACGATCGGGTGAGCTACTCTAATATCGGGACGTTGCCTCCCAGCATGTCACCGAGGAATTTCTAACATTGCGCTCTCCATTTGAAATTTCAAAGGAGATTAAAATTCCCATTCTTTCTAGAACAAGAGAAAAGCCTAACAGAAAAAAAAGCAAAAAGTTAAGGCAGTTTTTTCTAGAATATATTTCTGTTACTAGATGTAGTTTTGAGAGAAATTAAAAACATTAATAAATCTATATCTGTGAAAACAAACTCACGGGATTACAAATCATGCCTCTTTTCCTTATTGAGCATTCGTGAGAACTCTTAAGGCTCGTACAGGATCATACAGACACGTGGAAGGGCAGTATTTTTTCTATCAGGATAAAAATAACCAACCGATGGCAGCCCATAAACTTTTTCAGATGTTAATTTTGTTCCCCTAACCCTGGCTTTTCCTCCAGCTCCCTTTCCAGCGAGGTTCCCACAGCCTGCCCCTACCCCAGCCGCGCTGCTGGAGGAAGGCAGCGCAGGGCCCAGCCCGACGGCTCTCCTGGCTGCCCAAATTCCTGCTCCCCATCTTTTTGGCGTGACGGGGCGCTAAAAAAATAATATATACACATACATATACACGTACATGTACATATACATATACATACACATATACATATATATATATATATAAGCCCAGACACCTCTCTTGAAAAATAAGAAAGAAAAAGAGATGGAGGGGAGGAAAGAGAAAGAAACCCCCTGAGCCAGCACACGACCCCTGTTTACATTTTGGGCAGCGGGGCGGAGGCTCCAGCTGCCGCACAAACAAGGAGCGTTTCCGGAGGTTCGCCCGCAGAGCCAGGGAGAGGGCTGCGGGATCTCCACGCGTCCTACTCCGCGCCTGCCCCCCGGGGGTGGGGGGCGCAGCGGGACCGGACACCCCGGGGGAGCAGAGACATCCCCTCCCCATCCCCAGCCGGGCCTGGCCCTCAAGGGTAGCAAAAGGCGGCTTACTGTCGGGGCTGGCGCAGCCCAGGAAAGCGGCGTGCGCTCGGCGGTACCAGCCGACGGCGGCGTCACGGAGGGGGCAGCCCGAGGCTCCGAGGCGGAGAGGGGAGCGCGGCCCGCAACGCGGAGCCCCGCGGGGACCACCGCCCGCAGCCGCCCGCCGAGCCCCGCGGCCCGCCGCGCTCTCGGTGCCCAGCAGGTCCTCGATGAAGAAGGAAGAGACGCGGGCGGAGGTGGAGCCGGCGTTTTCCGTGGCTTCGTCCGGCATGGTCGAAGAGGAGTGCGGGAGGGGGGGTCCCGGCTCAGCCGGCGGCTGGCTCCTCGGCGCGCCGCTGCCCAGCCGCCGCCTCCCGCCTCTGCCTAGCCCCGTGGATGCTCTCCTGGTATAAAAGGGTTTTTTTCCGGAGTAATCATTTCAGATCGCGGTTTGCCATCATTTCCTGCAAGCTAGGAGGGGAGGGAGGAGGGGGAGGAGGGGAAGGGAACAGGGAAGGAAAAAAAAAGAAAAATCAGCCCCACAACCCATCGGAGGCGCCAGATTCTGCGCGAAAACGCTAATAACGAAATAAAAATGTCACGCGAGTTAAACGCTGGGCGCGAGAGGGGGAATCCTGGGATGGGCGGAGCGCCGCGGCCAAGGAACGGGGGGGGGGGGGCCGCGGGGGATGCGTGGAGCGCGGCGAGACCGATGCGTGTGAGTGTGTGTGTGAGGTGCGGAGGGTGCGCGCGCCACCGTGGGGATGTCACTCACGAGCTGCTTATTTAGGTCAATTAGGGAGCAAATCCCGGAGCCGGGGGGGGGGGCAGTGTTCTGGGGGGGGTAATAAAGGGCGGGCTTGGCCGCTCCACGTCCCAGCTCTTCCATTGGTTGTAGATGTCTCAGCGCGCAGCCCAGCTAGCCAATCCGAGCTGCGGACACCGCCGTTATATTAATATAATTAATAATAATGATCCCCCCCCGCCACCCCCCGTCGAGCGCTTCCATGTTCGCGGCAGCGGCGATGGACGGGGGAGATGAGCCCTCCGCCGCTCTCAGAACCCGGCAGCCGACGCTGCGAACCGGTGAGGTTCCCCCCGCCCAGAGACCCTGGGCTGGGGTTTTTGAACCTGGGGGGGCTTGGTCGACGGAGCCCCGTGAGCAGGAGTATCCGCGGCAGCCGACTGTCCCGCCTGTGGAGGCGAGGGGGTCCGGTCCGGGAGGGCGGGGGTCTCTCTGCTACGGAGTGTCCCGAGGGCCGGTTGGAGACCTTTAACCTTCTACTTTATATATATACATATATATGCATATATATACATGTACTTTCGTATATATGCGTATATTATGGCTGTATAGTTTATTCGGAAAGAGCCAGCCCCCTCCTATCGAAGCCGGATCCGTCCATGAAGCCCTGGCAGGAGGCAACAGCGCGGCGCTGCAGTGCCTGCTCCAGCACCGAGCCCAAGGCTTCTGGCGTTACCCCTCCGAACCCCCATCTTTCTTATTATTATTTCTGCTGTAATTCTATCTTATGGAAAGCCAAAAGCAGCCCTCTGCCTGCCCCCTTTTCCAGAGACTTCTGGATCCGCCAGCCTCGACACAGGGACCCTCCCAATCCCACAAATCTCCCCCTCGCAGCAGGGCTCTGGGTCAGGAGGGTTTTCCTCTGCCTTTTTCCTTGGGACCAGGCAAGCCAGGTATGTAGAGGGACGAGTGGATCCAGAGTGCACGCCGGAGACCCGTAGAGGTTTGGGTGAGTACACAGATGTCATTGCGATGTCCGTTTGCAGGTCAGCTTTTTCCTCCCGCCCTGCTCTGCCTCCTCTGCCGGGATACCCCTACCTGTTCCCCTTTACAGGACTCCTGGAGAAGCACCATTTTCCCAAGCCCCACCTCCCCTTACCCTCTGGAGCGAGGGCACTGGTTGCTGCCCATCGGGAGTGTCCGGTGGGCGAGGTCGCAGCCTGGTGCGGAGCCGGTGCCTCCGATGGGGAGTGGTTGTTTCCTTTGCCGGGTGGCAGTGGGGACCTCTGAGGTCCTGTTTAGGAAAGGGAGGAAAAAAGTCACAAAGAAATAAATTTTAAATATATATATGTAAATAAATAAAGAAATAGAGGAAAAAAGGAATAATGCCACTTCCAAAGACTCCAGAAGGGTGTAAACAGAGCTCTGAAAGGGACTTTGGAAAAGCAGGACTATGGGGCGGCATGTTTTGGCTTTTGGTCTTACCTAGGAAGAGCCCCACAGTAGTCCGGTGAGTTGTAAACCGAGTGAATGGGCATTCGTCACTTGTTGCACAGGAGCGGTGTTGACAAATATCGCTTTCATGCTCTGCGCACCTTGGTGCGTGCTGCTGGGTAGGAAATACGAGTTTGACCGAGATGCCTTCAGCATCCATAAACCATTAACTCTGACTGAGACTCAGAAAATAGATATGGGCTTTTCAGAATAAAGAGAAAAACGGGGACCCTGGTTACTTCCATGCATTCTATGTGCAATGCGCAAGTGATATGCGTGTATTCCATACCCATGTTTTATAAAGTGTTGGGATGTGTTTATAAAGTGTAGGCATGCAACTTATGTTTTTTTTTTTTTTTTTTGCTTTCCACTTTGAAATAGTATAATAAAATCAATTAAAATAAATTTGCTCTTGTTTTTCTTTCTCAGTATTTCTTTAGCATAACGTATAACTGGGTACAGTAATGCAGAATAGTGTTTGTGCAGTCACATACACTCAGACATATTCCTGAAATGCCAGATAAGGATAATTATATACCTGCAAATACATGTACGTACATGTTCGCGTGTACGGGGTATTATTTTAAGCTTGTAGTTATGTTCACGTACCTTTTACATTGCTATAGTGACTTGACTACTAACACTTTGTGCTTAGTACTCTCTGTGAGGAGGAGGAGGAACAGGGTGTGTGTTTACGGGACGTCTCCACGCCGCCCCACAGCAGGGCTCCTCGTACGGAACAGAAAAAGCAGCCGGGGACGGTATTTTCGTAATATAACGCCAGAAATACACCCCTGGCTCCTGTCCTAACTCCTTTCGGTGTCCCTTACACTGGAGTAAGGCTGCGCGGAGGAGTCCCTTGCACGGAGGACATCTCCACCACCCCGGGACATCCCCAGCAGGAGCTGGGCTGTCCCGGCAGGACCTCTTCTTCCCCCACAGCCTTCTTTCCCACAGCCACCTCCTTGCGACACGGGAAACCTCTGCTTTTTGCAGGCAGCTGAGCGGAGAGGCATTCCCTGGGCATCCAGCTCCTGCCTGCCTCCGCGGGTCAGAAAGGAGCAACGGTGGCTTTGACACCAGATCTAGGCTATGGGTTGTAGGTCCCTTATTTTTTCCAGTCTCAGGCTCTGTTTCTTTCCCGGATATGTTTTTATCCGAAGCTTTATACACACCTCTAGATCTGGCCAGCTCTGGGAGGGACTGAAGCCCCGGGGAGCTGCGGATGGGATCTTTCGCTCTGAGCAGCTCTTGCTCCCAGACTATGACTACCACTGGCCTGGGATGCCCGTGGGATAGTCCCCTCACCACCACCGACGGCTCTCGAGCCTTTGGCAGTGTTTGCTTGGTAAAGGTGCAAGGCACGGGATGAGCCGGGCCGGGCCGGGCTTCGGAGGGCATCAGCAAACTGAGGGCCGAAAACGTGTCCATGAGGGTGACAAGAACCTCCAGAGTGTGACAAGAGCCGCAGTGAAGTCGGGCCGGCCGCTCCCGCCGCTGCCCTCTAGCCTCTGGCAAGGAGCAGGCCCGCCTGCAGTGTGAATGCAATTACCCTGCTGGTGTTTGATGTCTCCCCTGGCTCCCCCCTCATCACCACTGCCTCGATGTTGTCGGAAACTGGAAGCGAAATGAAAGACAGGCTTGAGCTCTCTCTGCCTAACCTCTGCTCCTCCGCACCGACGGGCCCGCAGGCGCTGGGAGCCTGATCTCTGCGGGACGCGTTTAACCCCTCTTGCAATGGGCAGCAAGGGGGCTCTGGGCAGAGGAATCGCCTCTCCCGTCTCCACAAGGAAAAAACAGTCCTGAACAGAACACTCAGTTCCTGTCACCCTCCTAACAGATCAGACGGCAGCGCTGTGGGTAAGGAAATTCTTGGCCATCATCTGCCACTGCCTGATATATTAATATATATAGATATGTATGTATATACTTGTAAATAAAACCAAATTTTCAGCCAGGTTCGGTTTAGTTCTAAAAATAAACCAAGTAAAGACCGTATTCTCATCTTCAGTAAACAGTCCGGAGCCAGATGCAAGGCAGATGCAAACCAGCGTTTGGGTTTTGGGTCCACGGCACTTTCAGAGGAGCAGAGGTGGCGGTGGGGCGGTTTGGTACCCACTGAAAAAACGAACATAAAAAATCAGTAAGAAGATGTTTCACCGCCTCTAAACGTCGGTATAACATCTTCCTTCTCCCCGTGCTGAGGTCTGGGTGAAGGGGTCCGCTCAGGTCCAGGAGCAGCCTCCCAAACCTCTCCCTCCGGGGCTCCTCTCATCCCTGCATGGAATTTACTCGGGGTCCGCTGCCCTCAGAATGTCGCGGAGCAGGACCCGGGGTAGTGGTGGACACATCCTCCTGGGACAGGAGGAGAGGACGTTTCAGAGGGGTGTTCCACACAGTCCCCCCTTCCAGCCTCAGTGAGGGTCTTTCGCGTATCTCATGGAGGTACCCCATTTTGGGTGGCCTTTCCATCAGGGAACCCGCAAAGGACACGTGCAGCACGGCAGTGGGAAACACTTTTTTTCCTGCAGGTAGAAAGCCCTAAGCCCCTTCAAATATGGGTTAGATAGCACTCGAATGCAGCAAAATTTTGTGTAATTAATTTCTAAATTTGCAGTAAATTTTGAGGAGTCCCCAAGGACGGCGAAACGGAAACTGATAACTATGGTTTGGGGTTGTTTGTTTGTTTGTTTGGGTTTTTCCCTAGTAAATTATCTCTATAAACAGAACTCCACTCTATTCTTTACCACCAGCGATACTGGCAGAGAACTGTTTTCCCTTTCAAGGACTCTGCACGCTGATTCCCAGGGATGTATTCATTATTCACAGGTAGTCACTAAGTGCTTTGGATGGAAACTTCAGCCTGTAGGTGTCCTGACTCTCCGTGATGCTTATTTATTGCTCGTTATACATGTCATGCAATTGGGAGCATGAATCACACGCTTAAGTGCTGTTTCCTTGCTAAGTGAGGGGTATTTAAACCAATGATAAATTACGAAAATGAGGGATATCCTTGGGTATGTGAATATATTAATGAATTAAACACTTTGAGAAATATTTTGGGGAATACCTATTCCAATGTTTTAAAATTCCAGAGCCTTTTCAGAAATATTTATTAATTGTGTGACTGGAGATGGATCATCAGCAAATTAAATGACATCTTTAAGAAAAGATAGTCGCTACTGAAATGGGCTAACAATTACAATACACTCCTGTTATTCCAGAAAGGCCTTTGTCATTGATTTCCTTACACAATTTTAACATGCTTGTGGAGGGGGTTTTTGTATGTACAGTGAGAGAATGTGTGGTTTTATTGGTACTGGTTAGGGTCAGCCACAGGAGAATTATGGATGTCATGTGAAATAGGTGTTAATAAAGCTTTTATTATTATTATACAGACAAAAGAGCATTATGTAAAGAGATCCTTACCAGACCTAACCGTGGATATTTTGTTCTGTTAACAATCAAGTTGGAAAATACAGAGAGACAGTAAAAACCAGTGATTTTTCAGAGCTGAATATTAACCTATTATCCATAAGACTTTTTGAATTATTTTTCCCTCAGAAAATTAAGTTCTCCTGAAATGAAACACTGCACACAACTCTTGATTTTGTCTAAAACAAAAAAATTTAAGGAAAAAATACATTGCACTAACACAATAGAAGATGACTGTTTAAATGTTGAAATAACATTTAGCAGTTGATTTTTTTTGTGTTATGCAAGATAAGAAAATCAAACTATTTTTTTAATTAACAAGGTAGATTTTATCTCCAGTCTATATGTACCTACAATTTGAATCTGAAGATTTTCTGCCAGAACTTGAAGTTAAGGATTCTGAACCAAAGTTTTACTAAGACGCTGTTTACTTCCCTCATCCAATCTTGAACTATGTTAGGGGAGCATTAAACCATTGTCAAGGACTGTAATGATATTTTGCATGTATTGATACATCGGATTCTTAGACCAAACTTCAAAAACAGTTGGAGCTTAGTACACTTAGTAAAAACCTCATACTCTCTTAAATCTGGTTGACTCAGGAGTTTTAGATTAATTCCAGGACAGAGCCAAATTCAACCAAAGAAAGTATTAAGAAATTCCAGTACAAAACATCCTTTGTATTTTTACAGTTGTGTGAAAAGAAAATTGATGCATGGATCAAAGTTAGCCCCCAAATAATATAGGGGTAAGAATTATATTAGCTTTTGTACTTACATAGTAAAATGATTCAAACTGTGTGCATTATAGGCGAAAAGTTCAAGAAAAGTTGTAAAAATTACATGGTGCTTTATTATACTGAAAAAACCCCACTTATATTTGTGAGTTACATTAATACGAAGCAAGTGAGCTCTGCATAAATAGAAAACAGCATCTCCTTTCCACTGACTCGTAATTTATTTATCATAAAAGAGGACAAGATATCAAGCTTTAAAACTGCCATAGATCAAATGCTTTTCACAGTCATGTGAAAATTACACTTTCGCAAATCTGTTTGAGTGAGGGATATAAATTCCACCCCCCAACCCTCTGTCACCAATGATTTATATACAAACGTAAAAGCATGATTTTATTTTAGTCAGTGCAGAAATAATTTATATAAATCTATGAGCAGTTAATGTGAGTCATTAAAATCTTGGTATGAATGTAATTTTCAAATGGTTCTGTAATGTATTATAAATGGTTTTGCAATGCTCCAGCATATGTGGAGATATGTATCTGGAGATATATACAGTTACATACATATGAATATCTTTATTATGGTATACAAGAATTACATTTGCACATAGCATGAAAGTAGTGTTGAAATGCCTTTAGAAAAGATTGGACCTAGTCAAAATTAATATTGTAATGACCTTAGATCCTAATGCAAATCCATGGAAACCCCAAATGCATTCAATTTCTTGTTCTGAGTTATTTTGTGATCAAGTGTGATTAGTCCTAGAAAACCCTGAAGCAGTAGGAAGGCTGGGTCAAACACTGAGTGAACTCCGTGGTAAAGCTCTGCTTTCTCTCGGCAAGCAGCACTGAGATGTGCTATCTTCCCTGGGATCTCAGTGGGGCTCGGCAGGAAACCCAAGCATATCAGCTCATTCTCATAAGTCTCCCCTTTGACTTCACAAACTCCTTGAGTTGTGTTAGGGCGGTGTGAGCCAGTTCCCACAGTAATTCCTCATGAAACCTGAACACCACAGCCCACATTCTGCCCTTGAGAGGACATGAGAAGTCAACCCAGAAATTTGCACAGGCCTCTGGCTATGAATAATAAAATCTACACTGCAGTTATCTGAAATTGGAGCAATAAGTGGACTTGCTGCAGGAAAATTTCCATATCACACGTTGTAAATCCATGTCTTACCCAGAGGAAACAAAAGTCTTGATTTAAATGGAGGCAGTACTGGAGAGATGGGCAAGGAGACCTGAATGTACATCACAGCATAATGCCCTGCCAGCTAAGTAGAAAGAGGTAGCAATGTCCCTTTTATCTCCTTCTCTCACTCAGAATTCTCCTCCCACATCTACTACGGGGTGGAAATGAATCAAACTAAACTGAGATCACTACATCTAACCTTTTCATTCTGTGCTGCTGTTAAAGGCAAAGCATATCTAGCCAATACTGTCCACATATTCAGGGGATAATTTTCATATAAAAAGCCAGCTGAATCACTTTGCATGTCTCTGTCAAACTTTCTGGTCTTGGGGGGGGGGGGGGGGCTTTCTTGCCACTTCATGGCAACACATACCATAGGGCAGATGGGTGAAGGGCAGCTCTGTAGAGAAGATGCAGTCAACTGAATTTTATAAGAGAAAGACACTTGGAGATGAACAGTTTAACAGGTAAAGCAAAACCCACATGCACAAGCAAAGCAAAACAAGGAATTCATTCATCACTTCCTATGGTCAGGCAGGTGTTCAGCCATCTTCAGGAAATCAGGGCTCAAGCATGTGGAACAGTTACTTGGGACAGCAAAAGCCATCACTCTGATCATCACCCTGTTTCTTCTTCTTCCCCTATCTTTCTATGCCGAGCATGATACCATGCAATATGGAATATCCCTTGGATCAGTTGGGGTCATCTCTGTCCCCCACTGCTTTGGGCTGTGTCCCCTCCCAGCATCTTGTGCATCCTCAGCCTACTTGCTGGTGGGGTAGGGTGAGGAGCAGAAAAGACCTCAACTCTGTGTAAGCACTGCTAGGCAGTAACTAAAACATTCCTGAATTACCAACACTATTTCCAGCACACATCCAAAACATAGCTTCATACGAGCTACTATGAAGGAAATTAAATCAACCCCAGCCAAAACCAGCACATTCTCCACCCGTTATTGCATATCATTTATTTCATGCTTAGGTCCCACACTATCAATACATTCTCATCACACATCACCACCCTTTCTACCCTTTGATATAATAGACATAATTTCCCTAGTTTATGGATCACCCGTGTAAAATGTCCACAAATTGCTCATAGATTTTATGTAGTCCGTGACTTTGTGCTCCATCTGTTATGGTAGTCACTCAGGACAGGAGAGATGGTGTATTGTGTGGACTTACTGGCCACCAGTATCAGCTCAGGTTGAAATTAAGTCCATCCCAGCTAAAACTGGCATACTTTGTCCTGCTCAAATGCTTTATATGACTTGGCTGAGCATGTATAGACAAGCTAAAAAGGATCATGTCACAAGCTTAGGCAAATGTCTGTTCATACTCTTCACTGCAAACTTATTTTCTGGCTGATTTTGGCTTATCAGTCGCCTTCCAGACCATGTCAGGGCATTTATAAGAAAACAAAGTTCATGGACTGCTCCTGGTAGATATTGGACCAGTCTGGTTTGGAATGGAAGAGCATGTAATCTGCAGACCTGTGCCATGTCATGCCATTTAGGTTTAGTGGATGGGGACAGCATGGATCCAACCTGAAGCACTCAAGTCCCTGTAATTCATCTGGCAATGGTCAGCAGCTTCCTCAGACAGCAGGAAGAAAAAGTGCTCTGTCATCGTGGCAGTTATGGTACTTTCTGTGGGTGATGTGTGTTTTGCAAAGGAAAGTACCTCTTGCCTACACATTCTCCTCTCCCTAGCCAGCATCCTTGCAAAAGCTTGGCAAACACCAGCCCTTTAGCAGTATTTATAGCTATACCTCTATCTGATGAACCACTCTAAAAGTAGCCTAACTCAAAACATACCACATCTCTGCTAGGAAATGCAGATGTGAAGGGATATCTGGTTCTAATATACAGATCACCTTATGGTGTGGCAGGTTTCAGTTTCCACAATAGAGAGTGCATTTGTGCTAGGAGTGATTTAAGCCATTTGGGACCTTCAAAAGCAGAAACCCTTCATGAACCTTATTGGAAATGACTACACTTGATGAAAAAAAAAAGGAAGGGAAACTAGAGGGGTGATCCAAGATCACACACATCTAAATAGTGGAAAGGAAGCCTTTTCCAAAATGTTGCTCTTTCTCACAGCAAATGCATAAGTTGAGTGTGAGAGAAGTATCTCCATTCCCTTGCTGAGCTATGGAGTCCTGCTAATACTGACATCATACTCAAAAAGCCACCAGGTTTAGTTCAAAACAGACAGTTTAATAAATCTTAGCAATATTTTCTATTTCATTTTCCATTTTGCATTTCTCCTTTTGCTGAGGAAAGCAATAAGGAGGACAACAAAGCAGGCTTTTCCTTTCAGTTACACCTGGTGCATTTGAGCTCTGATATTTCTCTTTCCCTCACTGCACGGAAATCCCTTAGGAAGAGCAAAATATCAGCATAAAGATCGGCTGTGCAGATTGAAAAGAAAGATTTTGCCTTTGGGTCCAAAAGCTGGAATGTTTTCTGCAGATCATAGACTCCATAAAACATATGTACTTAATAAATAAGCAAACAAGGCTTGTGCTTAAATGGGGCTTCCGTACAGTAATGGAGAACAACATTTGGCAAGTTGGGGTTGGGGAGCTGACACATCTCTTGTAACCCAGAGCCATGTTTTTTTTGCAAATACCTAGTTTTCTTCACACCAGCTGTGCTGTTGAGGTGCACAAGAGGAACCCTTTGTAAGCCTGTTCCATGTGATTGGAAATGCTGCTTCCTCACAGAGCTGTCTCCATGCAGAAAATGGAGGGAATAAGTCTACCTTGTCAAAGAGGTAAACCAGATGAGCTGAGAAGTGTTTCCCTCATTCACATTTACTGTCTCAGTGCCTGCACAGGTCAGCATGGAAAAAACCTGAGGAGAAGCAGCTGGAATGATGCCAGCACTGTGGGCTTTTGGCACTCCTCTGCAGCAGGAGCTCAGGGTCCTTCTGCATCCCTGTGCTCTGGAGCTGTCAGCAGGTAACACACTCTGTCACATATCTCAGAGCTGCTGAAATATTATGTGCTCTGCCTCCACCTTTTGCAGAGCATTCCTGACCCTGCCTTGCTCCTTGCTTAGGCTGAGGTGGTTTCAATCCCCTTGGCAGCCCTGATGGGTCATCCAGGTTTGGTCAAGCCTAAGAAGCTGTCCTCTTCCATTTAGCAAGAGAGAAACGTCCACCATCTGCTTACAATTGCTCTCTAAGATGCTGAGCATAGTCTTTGCCTTTGAATGTCTCCTGAACATTTGACAATCAAGATACTCAGTGTGAGCAAGACCTTATTGGTACTTTATGGTTGTCAAACCAAAGGCTCGAACACCACTAGGCCTCCACAGGGTTCAGCTGGGATGGAGGATGCATGTGTTAAACAAGGTGGCTGTCCACAGCAGTGAGCATGTTTCCAGGACACCATGATCCCCACTTGAGGTAGGAGACAGCCAGAAGTTAGATGTCAAGTCTTACAGATTTATCTTGGCTTTTTCCGTGTAGAGGGACAAGAGGGGCACCTGATGAGGGTGTCCCATGTTCCCTTCTCATGCACCCCTGCTTAGCAGGGATGAATGCTACCGCAAGTCCTGCCAAAGGTCACTATATAGGACAGCGGCATTAAATCAAACACCCAGTTTCTAGTGGGTTGATGCTGGTTGAGATGAAGCCTACCTCTATTTCTTAATTTCCTGGCTGCTCCTAGCTTGTCTAACTGCAGTAATCCTTTCCCCTTCTTTCATTTGTGCCTTTTGGTGTGAAGAACAACAGACGCAGATTAAGGACTTCTTCCTTATCCTTAAAAATGCATGCTTATAGCCTCTAAAATATGCCATACAAAAGTGCGTAGTAGACATTCCTTATATCAAATGGTAAGTTTTGTGTTATTATGACCAAATTATTACATAGTAAGGTGAAGTCAAAGTTCAGTTAAGGATAAAATCCACAGTGTTTCCTTAGATTTGTTTTTCTTTTACTCCACAGGGATAAAAAACAATTGATTCATCTGGAACTCTTCATTTCCAATAAAATTTTGTTTCATTAAACTCAACAATTCTATTATTCTGAATTAACTATATTTGGTTCTGTGTATCTAACTTTACATTCAATTCGGAAAAAAAAAAGGACCCCAAAATAATGAAGTGACAATGAAATATTTCCTTGGGTTTTGTGATAGTGAAGTGTTGCTGGCACCTCTGGGATCAACAGAAGATTAATAAAAGACTTTGATTCTGAGTTAAAAAAGAGCAAGTGTCTTTTTGTCTAATGTTGGGTTGTTGCTTTCTATCCTGTGCTGATGATTCCAAGTGTTCCTGCATACAGGTTTTCCCTTTAATGTATCTACTAAAGCCAGTTTTAAAAAAATCTAGAATCCACTGAGATTTGGCTCAAAAAAAAAAAGCTACAAATTTGTGTGGTTTATCCTTGAGAAATCTGGGTAATCTGAACTCTTTCTTTCTAGAAGGACCAAATCTACAGTTTGCATGAGGCATGGGAAGACTATAATGGGATTTAAGCAATTCTTGCATCTTCCTGTTCCCAGGTGACCATCAGTGTTATTTAGACAGCTTTGGGAGCTTTTCTGACACTTAATGAAGACCTATAGATTTTTAGATTCAATTTAAATTCAGATTACTATTCCAGATTAGATTACTACTACCAGTCATGTAAACACTAATAGAACCTAAAGGGACTATCTGTACCTAATCAGAAATTAAGCAGGACATGTAGACACAGACTCTTTGAAAATCTACCATAATTACCATGTTTAAGAAAAGAAGTATAAAGTCTTAAGGCTATCTTTTCACAGAGTCTGAATTTGGGGAAATTCTTAGCTGGTATGTGAGTTGATATGGCTTCCATTTAGCTTTAAATTCATGTAGTGTGGATCTGGATGAGATCTGAGGAAAAGAATCCAAAATCTGTGCCTTTTCTTGAGTTGCGAATTTTCTGATTAAGTATCTGAATCAGACCTATTTCAAGACTGTAATTTTTTACTGCAGGCCACACTGCTTTTTATCTGGATTTGCCTTATTTCTATTCTGCAATCTTATCTGATGTTTATCCGAGGTGCACATTTAGCCAGACTTCCTTGGTATGAAACAGTACACCTGTGAAGCAATACATGGGAAAACATTTTCTCTAGCAGGAATCAGCGTTTCCCATCTTTTCCTTGTGCAAACACAGCCAACAAAATGAGTGTCTGGTGACTCTGAACTTCTTTTGAAAGAGATTAAAATCTTTCTTGTTCCTCACCCCTTTAGTCTCCACTTCTTGTACTGGAGGTATAGATTCATGGATTGCTCTATCAGGGTGTTTTAATCTGCTTTCAAAATGCGTGCCTGTATTTACTTGCATGGAAGAAAATGCAAATAGAAGCGAAACAGAAGTGAAAATAGAGATGACAAAGAAGAACATCTTTGTTAACCCTTGCCCACAGGTCTGATGTGTAGATGTGTTTTAGTTGCTTGAATATCAGGGCAGAAAGCTACCTCGTCGCCTTAGGATAACTGCAGACACAATTGGCCTTACCACAGTGCCATCTCCAGGCCAAATCCCTCTCTCCTGATCAAGCACAGACCTCTGCAAAGGGCCCTCAATCGCCCCTAGGCTTGCGTTTTTCTAATTTCTCTTACTAAAAGTTTAGTCGAAATGAAACCGTGGTGTTAAAATACTCCAAAAGGGTCCTGGTACCTCAGAACCCACTGGGACGTTCACAGATGTTGCGAGACCATAGCACATGCAATTGATTTCAAACAAAAATCAACGCTGGGGTCCAGATACAGCAACATTTTCCCTAGCAGTTCTGTCTTGCACCATCCGAATGCATAATAAATTTAGATCTGTACTTTTGCCAAGTTTCAATTTATAAATAAAAGGGCTCAGAGCAAGCCAATTTTCCTACTTAGTTTTAATAGCTAATACTCTGAAAACCTCAAAGCTAATTAAACTGTTCATTGTCCTGCTGCATTCAATTATTCAGATATTGATCTAACAGCTTAACACACAAGACAAAACTGTGACATATTTTATATTTGGAAATGGAAAAAATAGGAAGCAGACCTGGTTTAAATGGATTAAACAGTTAATAACAGAATTCAAAGAGCAGTGTTTCCAAGTGTTGATTTTTTCATGCTCCAAACAGTCTGTCTATTAAAAAAAAAAGAAAATAAAAGAAAAAGAAAAAAAAAGACAAAAATTTAAGATAATTTAAGATACCTCAAACAGCCCTATGAAATCGGCAATAAATCTGGCTTCAGATTTCACATCTAGCCAAGAAAAGATCCTACATGGTACAGTGCCAAGCCAGTGTGTCCCTATGAAGATGAAGACAAGTCCTTTGGCTAGGAAAATCAGACCAGCACAGAGGAGTCCTGTGCTCCAGTTCTGATTGTACCTGAGACAGATCTTGGACTAATAAATATTTAACTTGCCTTGTTCACACTAAACTGAGTCTTGGGTGACACAATTTAGTGTGAGGTGTCCCTGCCCATGGCAGTGGGGTTGGAACTAGATGATCTTAAGGTCCTTTCCAACCCTAACTATTCTATGATTCTATGATTACTGCCTGCATACTGAGCCTCATATGTTTCCCTCTATAACTGTTTTAACTTAGATCACCGTCTATCCAATATGGGACTTGGTCTTAAGGGGTGCTTAGTCTTAGGACCAAAATAGAAACCCCACTACAATACAGAACAAATTGCTCTATATGGACAACCACAGTGAGGTTCTTCTTTCGAAAGAAAGAGTTTGTGTTCCTCCTTAGGTTTTTCTTTTTTTTTTCTTTGCCTTCGAAATATCATCACATTCTTGGGGAGCATTTTCATAATTTCTTTGGAAAAACTATTTTCTCCCTCCCCACCAGAATTTGTGAGGCCTTTGGAGAAGGAGAAACGCAGATGTTCTGGGTCCACCAACATAATTCCTATTTTTATTATTACATAAAGCAGAAAAGCAGAACCTGGTTTATTTGGAGTGGAAATAATCTATAATTTAGCCATTTACAGCTAGCCTAGACACCCTAAATTGCACAGAAATATATGAACATAGCATACAGTCTGTCTCGTCCAGAGGACATATTTATCAGATGTCCTGTGCCCAGAAACTGTGTAAGTTCTGCTGGTTATAAGGAGAGCCCATGGTGACTGGCTGAGGTACACATGTCTAAAACATAGTTAGGTTGCTTAAATGTGGCTGCTTAATGCCCTTTGATATTCCCAAAGACATCCAAGGTATTTGTACAGGACTTCAAGTGTGACATGGGACCTCTGAGAGACTCACATGGTGCCAGAACATGACCTTTTGATGCTGTATGGCTCCAGTAACACTAGACATATTGGTTTGGCAACTAATTCCTACCTTCAAAGACAATAAGACAAATGCCATCATTAGTTACTGTGTTTTTTTTCAGATAACACATTAAAAAGCAAAGTGATTCATTAAATCATAGGTGATTATTCACTCTGGATTTGTTTCTGCCTGTTGGATGTGGCCAGAAGCTCCCTGGGGTGAGGGCTCATTCTCCTGCTATGGATCAAGAAAGGAAACAACCACCAGAGCAATTCAGTTGCATAGCTGTCTGTTTACAGTCCCTCTAGTGACACTTAGAAGGCCACCTTGAACTTGGCTCTGGGGCAAGAAAGATCATGGAATTACTCCAAGGTAATAATCTGCACAGGCAGGCTCTTATGCAAACCTCTCAGACATTTTTGATTCCTCTGAAGTGGAGACCTCACTGTAAGATTAATGTAGACTACTGACCCAGCCCTGAGGACTGCTTCACACAGGGCAGCACAGGGACTTTGGTGGGAGAGGCAGCGAGGGAGCACAGAAGATAGCAACAGATTGTAGGAAGGGCTTTCTATGCCTTAATCCGCACCAAGGTTGCACTTCCATTCAGGACTGTGACCCTACAAGCTGTTAAAGTCCTATGGCTGGTCATTACAAGTGCTGGTATAATATATTTTTCCTGAGGAAGTAAATTTAAAGTTCTAATAACCAACATGCATTTCAGTGCAATTACTCAGCAGGGGGTTGATTTTAAGCCTGCCATTTGAGAGATATCCACTTTATACAAGATGTGCTTTGCTTTCCATCAGGAGCAAACATGTCTTTCCCCTTAACTGGATCTAGCACAGGTTGTAGGTAGAATACATAGAGAGGACACACACAAAATAATGCATGACATATGGTCATTATTGCAGAATTCACTGGCTGGTAACTCAGTATTCTGTGTCTCCAACTTACAGTAACTGACACCAGATAATACAGTTGGGATTAATCCAAGCTTTATGAAATGTTCCAAAAGCTCAAAGCTAATTACTATGCTTGAGATTCCCAGATTGGCATATGGTGTTAGAAAGCATTGTGCAATTTAGGGGAAACATAAATTCTGCAAGAACTGTAGTTTGCCAGGGAGCTAGCTTTCCTCTCAGATTGGTTGCTGCTAATTGCAGGGAAGTTTTTTATACATGTCAGTGCGTTTCTTTTTTAATCTGTTAGTCCAGTCCCTAGTGCCTTTTTAAAAAACACCTTATTAAAACCATCAGAAGAAAATCTGGTTCCCAGTCTGGCCGAGAGACTAGAATTGACTGTCATAAACCATAGCAGATCACTTGCAGTCACATTTAAATCAAGCTTAATAACATTAAAGCTTGTGCATAGTGGGAAATTCCATTTTAAATTCCTTCACCATCTGTTGAATAAAGATTAGCCGACAGTATTTCCCTTTGACTTCTCCTTTCCTTAGGGCTCTCGGTGCACAGATGTAAGTTTATAAAGGCTGTGCTAGAAGTTGGGGGTCAGGAGGGTGAGCAGGAGGAGCCAGGCTGAAGCAGGAGGTATCTGCTGATGGGCATTGGGGCTGAAACTTCACCGTGCCACAGACTGGTTGATCACGGTGAAATTACTCTGAAGTTGCTTGCTGAGCCTTATCTCAACAGATCTCCACTGTTCAGGTTCTGGAATCATTGATGGAGCAATGTGGGTGAGTATTCTTTGCCCCATAATATAGCACTTCACTGCAGCCGTCCGAGCCCTCCGTTCTGCCATCTAACAGCACCATCTTCAGGCACATTTTAAAACCTATCAATTACCCAGCGGCCACCCAACCGTTCCTCGCGCCTCACGTTCCTCTTCTTCTGGTGCTGAGTTCGCAGCTCTCCTGGGTTTTGCCTTTTTTTGCATGGGCTCTGTCTTTAAGGCTTGACACTAATCAAAATCAGGCTATCAACTCAAAACGCGACAGCCAACCGCGTCCCGGTTGCACCCTTTGTGTCCGTGTGATCGAATCTTCCCTCAAATGGGCTCTTAAATTTTCTTTAAGCTTTGTACCTATTTCACACTGTTTATTTTAATTATTTCTCTTTTTTTTTTTTTCCCAATCTCCTCCACAGAAAGACCTGCTTTATTTTCACGAGTAGATTCAAACAGCTTTTTTAAAATTCCTGTTCTTTAACCTTGCAAGAGACAAAGAGATTTCTAGGTCAAATATATTTCGTTACCTACTTGACTTCAATGTATGTTTTAAACACAAACAAAATCTAGTTAAGACAAAAGAAATACAGGAGTTATTCAGCTCCAGCAGTTGTCTTTGTTTCATGTGCAAACCAAACAAATCTGGGCCTGCTGAGTGCTCGAATCACAAGAAAATGCAACGAGAGATACTCAGTACACTTCATAATGTCATCGTAACCACCTACTGTTATTTCATTTAACGAAATGCCCCTTGCATTTTCTGTTTATGCCTCACTTTATTTTTTTTCTATAGTCCAAAGGCAGCAAAGCTTCAGTTACCATGCAGTTTTCTGGAGCTATTGGAAGGTGAAGTGAGACAAGCAGAGCCCCATCCCTTCTACTGCATGCCACCACCCATGGTTTCTGTCCACTGCAGGTGTAAAGCGGCTTTAATTTCTTTATGGGAACGTTTAGCTTCTAAGAAACACGGTGATTGTTTCTGCTCTTTGTTTGCCAGGTAATAAATGGAGAAAAGACTTTCTCTTTCCTGCCCTCTGGCTACAAAGGGAAGGATGATGCTTAACTTTAGCGAGGGTCTTCACATCGACAGTTGCCTCTGACAAGTTTTCCCTGAATCCGTGGGATCTCTTCACCATGAGTAATGTGTCTGGCAGTACCGATGGGAAAGCACAAGTTTTGCCGCCTTTGCATCACTAGATAGACCAACAACGTGGTGACATTTGAGGTTTTCGTTAGTCTTTTTTTGGGAAAGAAAGATTCTTCAGTACCAAATTTGCTGGATTTGCCAATTTTCAGTGCATTCAGGTTTGCAGCAAAAAGGTAATTTCATCGAAGATTTCTCATCAAAATGATATCCTCTGCACGGCGTCTGTAGTAAATATTGCAAGAGGCAGCACGTTTCAGATCTTATTTTATGGCATGCACTTGCTGGGCACAGCCGCAGAGTGAAACGATCACCAAATGAAAGGGAGAGGGAATGCTGGGCGGGGAAAAGTCCGGCCCGGCGCCGGTGTCCGGGATACGAGGGTGCGGATCGTGGAGCTGAGTAGCGGGGGGAAGACGGTGGACCCAGAAGTGGAGGTCTTCAGACATTTCCCTCTAGGAAAAGGGCTTATTAAGACTGATTTCCTCCCTCCTGCCCGCAGAGCCGCACCGGCGGGACACTGGCCGGGGCGCCGGGGGCCCGTCCAAGGATGCTGCCCTCCCCACGGCGGCTGAGGGAGGAAGGGAAGGTCTCGGTCTTTGGATGCCGAAGCCAGGAGAACTCCCCAGAGAGCCGGGACAGGTGTCACCGGCATGTCTGAGCCCCTCGGCCGAGGGGAGCAAGGCTGAGGGAAAGGAGTGTGCACAGGGATGAAGAACCCCCGCCCTGGATAGGAGCTGGGCTGTTCATAATGAAGGGGCTTTTTTTATGTCTTGTAGCAGAGACAAAATTCTTCCTGGGCCCCCGCCCCAGACTTTCCTGTGCCCTGCTTTTGGGCGAGAGATCGCCTTTGTGGGTTACTTTAAGGAGTTGGAAGAGGCTGCGGTACCGGCCGGGAGAGGAGGAAAATGCACAGGGGGGGAGACCATGGGGAGAAGGGCAGCGGGGAGCACTCCGGCCCCACGGCTGCAGGAAGCTGGTGCCCTGGCCAGCCCCAGCCCCTCCTGGCCACATCTGGGGAAAGGAAACGCCACCCGTGCCCGTGTCCGCCCCTTCGGTCAGGTCCGGCTGGCACCGGAGCCGCAGATCGCGCAACTCCTGCAGTATCCTCCCAAGGCCCGGCTGGGGAAGAGCAGAGGCTCCCTACGGCTTCACCTCCAGGTGTCGTGTGGGACCCCCCGAGTGGGGCTGGCGGCGAGCGGGAGAGCAGGCCAGATCCCGAAACCCTCCCGACAGTCCGGCCCCGTAACCGGCCCCGAAGAGCCTGCCTAAAGCTCTCTCTCCCTCGCTCCTCCACCTGCTCCGCGGCCTGCCACTCCTGACAGAAATCAGGGATAAAGGAAAGGATTTTTTACTATTTTATTTTATTTTGCCTATTCCAGTGTATCCTATCCTATCCCACTCTACTCCATACTGTTCTATCCTATTCCACTCTATACTATTATATTTATATTATCTTTTGAGGGAAACCCATTTTTCAGGCTCGTTTCATTTTGCCAGACCCCTCGGCCCCGTCATAACCCCAGGTTTCAGGGCCTCCCACAGGAAGAAGCAATGAAGTGCTTCTCCTCTCCAGACGCCTTTGGGGTCTCCCCGCTCTCCCAGCGCGGAGCCGGGCAGGAGCGCCTGGGAGATCCCGCTAGCAAAGCGGGACGAGAGCAACCGGAGTCTCCAGCGGGAGGGCAGGGAGGGCTGGGAAACAGGGAACTCAACTTTTGCGCCCCAAAACAGCTTCTCTGCCCACATGGGAGGAGAATTCCCGGCCGATCCTCTCCCAGGGACACTTTTCCTTCCCTGCCCGGGATGCGACATCCCCATCGTGGGATTTGGGTGAAGAGTACCAGGTGCCGACCGTCTGGGGGGTGTTTATTCGATCGTTTCTCCTTGCTCCCGAATACAATGGTGATAGTCGCTCGAATTTGGAAGGCGAACGCGGAGCAGAGCAGGATGCAGGGCGAGAGGACCCTCAGAGTCCTCCCGAACGAGGATCTTCCCAATCATTTTAATTCAGGAATCTGTTTCTTCCCTCCTTTGGCTTTATCCCAAAGCAGGGAGACGGTTTTTGTCTGTTTGTTGGTGGTTTATTTATTTACTTATTTATTTTGCATTTATTTGTAGAGGTGTAGCTGCCTTTTCTGGTCAGCTGGAAAATGGAAAAACAAAACGGGAATATTTCCAGAGTATTTAGTTTCCTTCAAATAAAGATTTTTACCCTGTTGGGTTGTTGGTTTTGGGTTTTTATTGTTGGGGTTTTTTTTTGCTACCACTCCCTGGGGCTGGACCAAACAGGGGCTGGTCTTCAATTAATATAGGTGACCATCCAAAATGAAAGACGTATCCAGCTATAGCGGCATCACGTAGGAAGCACCTGAGTCCTGACATTCCCTAACCTTTTCCAGGTTTGATTTTACAAAGGCAAAGGTCTCTTAAAATAAGTTTTTATTTGCCTCTAATGTGCAGATCCTCGGTCACTTTGTTGCTCTGGAGCCTGTTCAGATCCAACACAAAGGAAAATTTTACCTTCATTTTTTTGGTGAAAATCAATAGCAGAACAAGTATTTTTCTCTGTGATATATCCCACAGAGATGTATGCTGCCTTCTGTGAGTACTGTAACAGCTTCTGAGCATGGGCACAGAACTCCCCATGAAAGGCCAATGACAGCTGACTTTTCACATACAGTTTTCTACAGATTTTTTCCTCTAACTTCTGCACCTGCATCTTCATCCTTTTTTTCTCACCCCCGGAGCTCTGTAAAGCCCTTCCCCAGCCAAACATGTCCGTTACTATCCCATATTATGTTTTTACACTGATTTAGCCTCCTCTCACTGCCCTTCACATTGCTCCTCTGGATTTCTGTGTTCTTTCTACTCAGAAAATGCTGGTGGCTGCTTCTGAACTTTGTTCTGTCCCATAATATCGGCACATTTACAGTATTTATTAAAAAACAGGTTTAAATAAATTGCTTAAAGGATAACCAGAATACAATGTATACCAGATCCTCCCATTCTTGAAGCTGAGCTCTGTCTTTGCCCTTCTTGGTGAGCCTTCTGGAGTCTATAAAATACTATTTTGAGCTGGAATTTAGGTTATCAGGAGCCTCAGAAATCATAATAATATATTGCCAACAGAAATCATACCAGTATATTGCCAACAGAGTTTCCTACCTCACAGAAAACAAGAACCTAACTAGAACTTCTGTAGCAACAAAGATGCTGACCTGACTCTTCTATGCCAAATTTAGAATATCGCTGTCAGCAAGGATTGGTATTATCTGTGCTTGCGCAACTCTGTTAGATGCAAAGCAAAGGTCACTTTTTGGGTAGGCTGTAACCTCTGATTGTCTCCTGGCAATGTGATATGTTGTTAAATGCTTTGGTACTGGGGAGATGCAAATCTGTTCATACTCTGAAAATCTCAGAGGTTTTGCATTTTGGAGCTTTTCCAATTCTGTAAGACATTTAAGCCCAAATTTTATTACTTTCTGAAACTGGTTTTGATTGCTTGGGAATTCAATAATGTCCATGTGAAATCTTACCTACAAAGTTCAACAGAGCAAGGAAATGCTGGAATTAACTTTGCAGATTTGGTCTTTATGATCCTGGTTTTTGGAAAGTCAGACCTACAAGCAATTAGTGTTAAAAACACAGGAAAAAAATTAGAGAAGACTGAACTCATTGCCCAGACTTTGGTACTTTAAAACACAAACCACATGTTTTTAGGGTTTAGGTTTGAACACCAAGCTGAGTTAATTCAGATCTGATCCTATATATAATTATGGATAACATGCAGGACCAATTCCATGCCCCACTAGTGGAGCTGCATGTTTGTGGTATCTGCATCTTTGTGATGAGAGAAAATGAAACTTAATTCAACAACATTTGTATCACTCATCTGGATGAAAATGTCTGTAAAATGTGTGTGGCAACATTATTTCCGTACAAGAAATAATTTCTCTTTCTCTTAAGAGACTTTTATCTTACTTTTATGAGATTCAAGATGCAGATGCTTTAAGCAGGGATGACCACACTCTTGCTCCAAAACAGTCCAAATGCATCTCTCCTGCCTGGGCCATATAACATCAGTCTTTAATTGCCTGGGGGCTGCTGAATAACCCAAATTCCCACAGAGCAAACAAGGTGCCTTGAGCTGTGCTTACACTCCATGAGTCACTCTGGGGAATAGCTGCCCCAGATCTCCAGATTTTTGCAGGAACCCCAGATTTTCATAGGAACCACCAAATCCTTTTGCATTGCAACTCGTTTCCAGAGCACCGGATCCCTCCCTGATCATCTTTCCAAGGTACGTGCCTTACAGTTCCCAGCCTAATGGCATTTTGGCGTGCTATTTGCAGAGTTTGGAAGCTTGGCTGCCCTCATACTGATCAACAGGAAAGACTCTATGGGATAAAAGAAATCTGGAAAACATGAGGGGTGAAATATGTGGCTTTGTTTAAACTGGGAAAAAGAAAAAAAGAGCAGTGGGACAATAGTTTTCTATGTGTAAAATGTTGCTACAAAGTTGCTGGTGATCACTTGTGACCAACTGAAGAAGAATGATAAATCACTTAAATCTGCAGCAAAGAAAAACAGGATCAACATTAGAAACACAGACCATCTCTTAAAGTGCTATCCAAGAAAGGGGTTTGGTAGAAATCCCAGAATTTGTGCTGCAGAAATGCAGGTTAGAAGAAATATCCATAAGATATTATCTAAAGTGATTTACTTAACTTCCACACAGGGGGTTGGATGGTGGGAGAGTGGCCTGGATAATTTCTTGATTCTCTTTTAGTGCTTCATTGCCACAAAGCTATCATTCCTGCAGGCAAGGCAACTATTCAGCTGGCTGACAGCTGATGCAGGACAGAGATTAAACTCAGCTGAAGGCTGACTATGGTGGTAGAATTATGTTGATTCATCTGGAATTCAGGCTCTTAGTTCACACCCAAATAGCTGGCAGGGTGGTTGCTGACTTCAGTAGCTCAGTACCAGGTCCTTAGCTGGCAGTTGCTACTGTGTCCCTTTTGCTGTGTTTTAGAGAAGCATTGCAAGATTGGCCTCTTACCAAACCTATTCCAGCTCTGTGAAATACAATGGCTATTTCAACATAAGATGTATGATAGTCAGAGATCAGGGGGTATAGAAGGTGGTTAGGCTGTTCAGTTCACATCTACGTTACTAAATGGAAGTATCAACCTTTTCATTCTGCTCTTGATTGTTGTATTAGAATAATCTTAAACCAGATCTTAGATACTAGAATTATTGCCTGAAAAACGGCCTTAGTGCAGAAGGGGTCTGAAACTGACCTCCTTATAGGAAAAAGACCTGCATTTTTACTTCAAACATCAAGATTACTTGGAGGAGAACACAAAGTAGGAAGCACTGTATTGCTTTTCTAAGTTTTGGTCATGGAGGACACTTATTGCACATACAAATGAAAATGGTGTGATCAATAACATAGAGGAAAAAGATGTTTTAGGCAACTTTTGAAAAGAGTTAAGGAAGTTCCTCATGAGCAAATCTTCTATAGCTCTTCTCCAGATATTAATTTACCTGATTTCTTGTGATTTTCAGAAAAGTAGGAAGATCTAGAAAATCCTCATTCAGAGGGGAAAGAAAAGCCCCTGCTGCCTGGCAGCACAGTGAGGAGACTCTCATTGACATCTATCTTATGCTCTCATGCACTTCGGGATCCAGCTGGAGCAACTGAGGAATGATGGTCCTCAGCTGGTCTTGTTGCTGGAGCTCTGTAACAGCCAGGCCTTTCCATAGCAACCGAGGGAAACCATCTTTAGTTTAGGTTGGTATTTTTTTTTGCTGCATGGATCTGTTGTATTTGCACTGGAATAGATGAGGAGTGCTTGTACAAGCAATTATGGCATTTCTGGTGGGGCACGGCAATACACAGGAGGGAGGTGGGAACTTATTTTGTGTCATATTTGTCTGCAGAGTAAGGGGGAAAGTGTACATGAAGCAAAAGGTGGTGGAATGGGTTGACAGTGAGGTGGAGATAGGAAAAGGAGATTAGGAAGATGGATGCAGTAAGGAGAAGAGGATGAAACAGTGGCAGGTTGGAGATCAGGAATCAAAAAGAGCAGTTTTAGGGTCACTGTGGAAAATCACTACCAAAGTAGGCTTGATGAGAAGAAAGCAGATGAAAAGAATAAGGTGAGTGATGTAAGGACTTAAGGGAGGAAACAGACAAACATGATCCTGGCATGGCTGGAATTGACACAGGGCGACATTAGGGTTTGCTCATAACAACTCCTGGGCTTTCCTGCAAACGTTGCTCCTGGAATGAAAACCCATGTCTGTGACTGGATGTTGGACAATTCACAGCCAAGTCTTGGGGAGTGGAGTGTGAGGAAGTAGGATGCTTAATGGGGACAAACAGCAAGTAGATAGGGAGCCAAGTTAACAAATTACTCAGCTGTGAAGGGCAGGGGATCTCTGAGGACAGAGAGCACAGTGACTGTTACACTTGTTGCCCAGCTCAGTTCTCACCACGTGTATTCTCATACTTTCTATACACCACCTTGTGCCAAGGAGCTTCACTGCCATCTCCTGCCACTTCCACCACCCATGGCAGGAGGAGCGATGCTGCCCTCAGCTGCTGCCACTCCCACCAGGAGAGAAGCAGAGCTGTTGCTGTTTATAAACCACCCTGTGATTAACATGGCACGAAGAACCATCCCCGCCCTAAGGCATCTCCAGGAGTGTGCAGTTCAGGTGTGTAATGCACTGGGTATCCCGGAGATGGTCACACCTCAAAACGGGCAGGAGAAGCTGAGCTAAAAGCCACTTGTCTTCAGGGATTAACCCAAGAGGGCTCCTCTCCCAGCAGAGCACCAGACCTGCAGCCATGGGCAGGGAAGGAGGAGGATGCTACAAGCCTCCTCCAAGCCCCCACTGAAGACCGAGGTGCTTTTAATTTTTGTCTGGGAACTTTCCCCTCATTACCCTCCTGACAGGATGGGTGCAGACAGCATTAGGAACGCTGGGCTACACACCAGCCCCAGAGGAATGTCCTCCTCCTTTGCAGCAGCACCTCGGCACAGGGGGAGGCACACCAGCACTTCCAGCCAAACACCTTCCCTATAGGATTTCTTCTTTTCCAGCTGAAGGCAGATGCAGGAGGGCAGGGAACCTCCACCCCATCCACACCCGGCTACCCGCAGATGCACAAGTGAGTCTGGCTGATGCCTTTTCCCAGGGCTAAAGGGGACTGGTGATTAAAGGAACCTTCTGACCAGCTTTCCCCTAAAAGGAGCTTACAAAGTCCGTTTGTTTAACCTTTTCACAGCAGCTTGACCCTGTCATGAAGAACAAATCACTCCAGAACAATGTCGAAGTGTGGGACTGGTGGAGTGGCTCCCAGCCTCTTCCTCCTCTGCTGCTGCACACCCAGGGATGGGTCCAGCCCTGGCAAGGAACAAGGACCCCTTTCTGCCTCCTGCCAGCCCCACAGCAGCTGTGGGTTTTGACCCCCATGAAAGGAGGACTGCTGGTGGCATAGATGTGACACATTGCGGGCAGCCTGCAATTCACCTCCCTGCTGAGAATGAGGGCTCTCACCTCCAGTATTTTCTAAATATTAGATGCACTTATGGGGTTGTTGTTTTGTTGGCTTTGCACCCAAATCTAAATCCTTCAGCCAACTTTTGGGTTTATATTGCCTATTTTACAAATTTTGTGGACTGGTTAGCAGTGAAACCCGGGGACAAATAGACTCATTAGTGAAGTTTAGACACAAATGTTCAAATTTTGTTACATTCTTGATTTTACGGATAGGGAAGGAACTATTCAGTTAGAAATAGCCACTAAACATTTATCAAGACACTCAGATTTTAAATGTTAGCTCTTTCTGCCCTAGTCTAAAGGATCAAAGCAAAAATGCATAAACTAGACAAAAAGTTTTTATATTCCAGTGTTTTCATGAAGTGATTTTCTACATGAACAGGAAAATGAATCTTAATCGCTTACCACAAAAATATCCTCAGGCGATGGTAGCACAATTAAGACTTTTTCTTTAAATAGTACTCAAGCTAACGCAGTACGTATGGTGCCATTAGCAACTTCAAACCACTATTTGGATATTCATTTAATTTAAAACACCGTGTGCTAACAGAAAACTGAGCAGTAATGATAAATGTAAACTTGGGTAGGAAAGTAAACAGTGCCATTTTTGTTGGGTGTGTAAGCCATTAGTCAAAATCAACAGAATCAGATTTTGATAGCAAATATAAGCACTATTTTCTTTCCTATAGTGATTTAAAACAAAAAAATTCTTTTGTCTTTTCTTTAAAAAATAATTCTTGTAAACAATGGTCCTGTTTCTGCTGTATTTTATTGTGCTCAGTGATTGTCCTTAGGAAGAAATTTCCTTTGTAAATACTGGAAAAAGAATTGACAGCAGTGGAGCAAACTATGTGTAAAATGAGGTGAATGAGCTCATGGCACTGTTACAACTGTAAGTGTAAATTTAGACTCCATACTGACACCTTTGGTTTTTTACCTGATGACATTTGCTGCAGAACAGCAATGGAAACAGCCTGATCAGCTGAAGGTGGCACGTTGCATTTAAATGCCCCATGGAAAACCCTCTGTGCTAGCAGTGAGGTCTTTAAATTTCCTTTCTGTAAAGACTAGCTCATTATTAAAGACATTGCTTTAATCCAGACCTTTCAAAATTCGTGGGACACTACTGAAATTAAGATTATTTGTTGAGAATAGCATGGCACAGGCCATTGCTGCCAGCCCTTGCAAGGGAAAAGGTTAGTTCTCCATCTCAATTAACTTTAGATAATGGTGTCAGCTGGAAATAAAAATAACAACAGCAGCACTGATAGTAAAATAAATGGTCCACATAAAAACATGGAGAAACCAACAGGATGAGAAGATTCTATTATAGGGATGCTCCTTATTTTCACCACCCCTCTGTTCACAGCAGTCCCTGTGACCCTAGAAATCCCTGTGGACATTCCTGGTCCTTGGTGCCTCTCAGAGCTGGCCCTTGTTGCAGGTGCTGGGGCTTCCTCCATTGCGCAGATGGCGAAGGGAGTTGAGATGCTAGGGACAGAGGTGGTTATATGGCTTAGTAAAAAGCTAATCCTTGACCCTTGTGAAAAATTAACTGCTGGAGGGCAAGGGGCCCTCAGCAAAGAGCCTCAGCCCTGACTCCTGCTGGGGAGCACCGCGCCCGGTCTCAGGGAGTGAGAATGAGAAGTTAACAAATCACAGTGCAAGCAGGAAACATTTACTTGGCAAGCAGAAAACCTGCATCAAGTCACTGCATTGGGTTAAAAGGGAAGAAGTTTTGTGCAGTGCAGGAGAGAGCCATCAGGCCTGCTGGTACATACATCCTCCTTGCTGGAGCTGTTCCACTTTGTATAAATAATTAAATCATCTTTGGAGCAAGAGCTTGACCCTGCATCTCTCGCATCCCAGGTGAGCACCAGAACAACTGGGCAATAGAATCAATCTCTTGCTTTTCTCTCCCTGGCTCAATGAATATTTAATCGCCTTACAAAGTGAAGCAGCTCCAACAGGAGGGAGTGAAAGCCAGGCACCTTGCAAAACCTCTGTAGCTCAATGCCCCTCAGTGTTTGAGTTCCCATGGACAAAAGCCCTTGGTATGCAAGAGAGGGAGTTGCGTTGTGTTTGCTCCCCTCTAGCAAAGCCCTGAGATGTGGGAGGCAGCTCCTGTCTCCCTGCCTTTCCCACCATAAAGGCTAGTCACCTACACATTTTCTTTTACAGGTGATTATATTAATGGCACCAATATATACAGGCTAATGATTAGAAACAGTAACCTAGGAAGGAGAAGAATCAGGCAGAACTCACATCTCACAAGAGACTGTGCTGCTTCTTCTCAAGTTGGTAAGAAAGTTGAACGATGAAGTTACATGGGTGGGAAAGACCATGTGCCCACTGAAAGGAGTTTGTGTCTTGGAAGGGTCTCTCACATGGCTGCTGCTTCCACACCAAGTTCCTTACTTTCACTACTGTCTGATGCAAAACACAATCCAACACATCACAGCAGTAAAAAGCATAAGGAAGTGCTGCAGGGAATAAGAATGCAAAGAATAAGGTCATTCTGCCCAAGGCACATCTTGTTTATTTTTGTAATTCCACAGGAAACTAGGCCATCCGGCGGGGGGTTTACAGCTAATGCAGGTTTTGAAATGAAAGCACAACTAAGGGGTTTTTAAAAAATGTGCTGAGCCAGAAAGGACACTACTCAGGTACTTCTGTAGCCTATCAAGGTCCAAATGGAATGAGAAGTGCCCTCTAGGAAGAATCACTCCTAGTCTTACTTTGTCCTGAACTGTCTCAGCAAGCACTATCTTAGCAATTTTTTGTTTATAATGGGCAGAAAGAACTAAAGAACAACTGCTATTTACAACTGGACCAGATATGCAATAAAGGGATTGCATGGGAAAAAGGGAGGAAGATATTTAACCTATTTTTACAGATAATTTGCTGTAAGTCCTTGTCCTGGGTTCAGCAGTAGCAGTAATTTTTTTCTCCTTCTTGGTAGCTGGTGCAGTGCTGTGTTTTGACTTTCAGGCTGGGAGCAGTGCTGATAACACATATGTTTTGAGTTACTGCTCAAATGATTGGTTTGTCCAAGGGCTTTGTGAGTCTCTTGCTCTGCCAGAGAAGGAGGGGAGGCCGGGAGAGAGCAGAGACAGGACACCCGATCCAAGCTGGCCAAGGAGGTATTCCATACCCCAGCACGTCATGCACAGGGAGGTAACTGGGAGTTGGCCGGAAGGGCTCAGGCTAGCTCTCTTCCGGGTTGAACTCGTTTCTGCAAGTGGTATCGTGTTCTCTCTCCTTGTTTATTTCCTCTATCATTGTTTTTATTGGTGGTAGCAGTAGTGATTTGTGTTATACCTTAGTTACTGGACTGCTCTTATCTGAACCCCTGGTAGTTGCATTCCTTCGGTTCTCCTCCCCATCCCTCCGGGAGCGGGGAGGGGGGAGGGGGTGTGGTGAGAGGGAGACTGAGGTAGGGTTTTAAACCACAACAGTCCTCTATTCTGCCAGCATGTTGCTGCATTTTCCTAACAGACCTTCTTTTGGTAAATCTACCTTCACCTTCAAATGAGTCAAAATATTGTGTATTTAAAAAAAAAAGACATTTTGTCTAGAAATGACAGCTTTTCTTTCAGTTCACAATGTCATTACAGAGCTGTACATTTTGTTTTCAAAGGGTTTTTTGCTTAATTTTCTTATTAAAAATTATTAATCCTCCCCAACATTTTTTAGGCATTCTTTGTTTCTGATAAAATCTAATGATCAGGAGGGATCATGCTAAGTCAGCTTTATATTTAGGTGTCAGGGTTGGAAGTGAGTCTGTCCATAGGTAAACAGTGAAGAGATTTAAGACCTTCCAAACAGCCATTCGTAGCAGGGGCAACATGTCAGCCTCTGGAGGTGCCCGATTCTGCTACCCACAAGATGTGTCCCATTGACTTAATGGTGGCCTGTGGGTATGTGGCTTTCTCCTCTACTAATTTCCCAGCCTTAGCCATAGGCTGCAGACATGGTTCCAAGATACATCCCACTGCCAGCTCCTTCATTCCTACCTTAGATACTATAAAACCACCTGTTTTTTATACTGTTTAGTCCAACTGTAAAATTAACTCTCTACTTGCTGCAGGATGAAGTCTGGACAGTCAGTGACAGGAAAGAGCTACACAATAGGAATATCATTCTTTGATCAGCCATGGTGGCAGACAGAGGTGAAAATACAGGTACAAGTAGTCTTTCTAACTCTAGGAAAGTGCTATTTGTTAAGCAGTGTCTTGCATTGCTTGCAATGCATTAATTTATCACTTGATTTTACCATTTCATGCCAAACTTGCTGAGCCATGGTTTTCACCCTTTTTTCTGCAGTGAGACTCAGTCCTGTCTAACAGAGCTTGTTGGCAGAGAGCATAGCAGGAAAACAATGAGTCAAGAAGAATCAGATCAAGAGGGTCATTTCACAGGCACATCAATATTGCTGGGAGCATTTTCTCATCCTTTCCCTCTTCTAGCTGCAGAATGAGTTACCTTTGCTGGGCATGTTTAACCTTGGAGAAGGACTGTTTAAGGACCTGGAAATAGAAATAATATTGCAACTACCACTGGGGATGGGAGAAATGCAGCTAAAGCCCCATTTCAGACACAGCCTCTTGTCAATGCCCTGCAGCACCATGCAATATATGTACTAGCCATTGTGAGACCTGCCTGGCTGGCTAAGGACTCAGCCATTCCCTGTTATCCCTGATCCACATTTCAAAGGATTCCTTAGCTATGTTCAGAGCATGGATCTGGCAGGCTGTACCTGAGGAAACAATATTTATTTTATGCCTTTACCTGTGTGCTGTTTAAGTACTAAATTAGCAAGGAGGCTTTTGGAACCTGGCTAATTTCAATCACTCTCCAATCTCATCGTCTCCATTTCTGAACTCCTGGTTGATATGCAAGCTAAGGATTCCCTGCAAAGGATTCCCTATTGTCCCATCACAATGATCTATTGCTTGGGAGGAATTCCCAGAGCAAACCTTCCTAATGCTCTTGTTGAGTCAAGGGCAAGGGCTAGATTTAACTGCACATTCTTTAAGAGCGTTCTGCTTTGACTTCAAGAAGCACTTCAAACTTTTGCTCAAGCTGCCAGTGATGCCATCTCAGTTCAGACAGGTCTGTGAGCAATGTAACTGTACTCTTCCAGTGCTCCAGATTACCTTTCAGAGGTAGTCTTTGTGATGGGTTGTCACAGACATCGTTTCCAAAGTGTTACATATCACAAGAAGATCAAAGAGAGGATAATTCTCTTGAAAAATTAGTAGTCAAATCATGTTTGAGGTCAGAGATGGCTGAGCTTTACAGGTGAGGCTAGAGGTGCACCCTTGACACTTGGTGGTATTAGGGTGGAAGATCCAGAGAATGGGTGGTGTTTTGCATACACTTTTCCAGATGCGTCATGCCAAGGTGATGTGTTAGGGAAGCCTGCGTTTTCCAAGGGTGTTGAGCACCAAGCAGACCAGCAGAGCTGGACACAGACTAAGAGGCAGACATCCAGGAGACAGCTAGGTTTTTTCCTAGTCTTCACTTTTTCATCTTGCCCTATATCTAGGTTTCCCCAAAGACAGGCAGAGCCTACCTAAACATTATGCTTCCTCTTCTCAGAAATGATACAAACCCATGTAAACAGATGGCGGTTTGTGTGTTTTTCGTATAACCACAAATTGATTCAAAGAGACATTGCACACCCTTTGCTCTTCCCTCCTACCAGAGTAACACAGGCTGAAAGCAGAGCTCCTGAGGAGCCCCTATTCCTGCTGTGCTTCATAAAATCACACATAGCAAACCCTTCCATAGCTTGCTGGATGGGGGCCATATGCCTGGTATTACAAAATGTATGGAGGAAACATGTGCTTCTCAGTAATGTGAGGAAAAGCCACTCAGCAGTTCCCATATAATATATAGATACTACTTTGAGCAATGTAGATGCCTGTCTTTGTTTAGAGAAGTTATCCTCATTTCAGCCATCACAGCTAGGAGAGTACACGACTGGGGAATGGGTGCCCAAGGGGTGGGAGTAAAAGAGTTTTAATTTGTGACTCTGCTGTGGCACACAGAAATGGGATATTAGTGTATAAACTTGTGACTGGCATTGCTGGGGAGGAGGAAACACAAATATATAATGCAGTTTGGGTTTGCCTTGTGCCATCTTTCAGCTAAAGACTAAATTTCTCCCTCACTGAGATGTCAATAACATGTATGTGGTAAGGCCATTTATTTGCATGGTTTTGCTCTTACACAGCTCTTTTGTTCAGGAAAATCTAATGAAATTTGTGAATCTTTTTTTGTTGTTGTCAGGGACAAAAATACAGCTGAGTCAACACAGGGGGTGTAGAGCACTGTGGCTTTGCCTGAATGACAATTCACATAGTGAGTGTATTTGAGTTGGTTAAGCCCCACGTCCAACATGCCCTCTGTGTGCAAAAAATAACACTTCAAGTGAGTGGAGTTCTAGAAAATGAAAGAACTAATTGCTGGGGTTAGAAGAATTCAGCCAGTCTCAAGCCATTAGGATCACAGCTGAGTGGGGAATGTCATGGAGCCAATTGGAGCAAAGCTGCCAGGGCTTTACCATGCTTAAGACCTAACCTTAGGTTGCTCTGTGATCACACGACCACAGCTCTAACAATCACAGGCAAATATTCCCCATGCCCCGGCAGCTCTTCCCTCCGCAGACAAGGAAGCAATAAGCGCAAGGAATGCCGATTCCACAATACTCCTCATCGCCAGCAGGATGGGGACAGACAGACCCGGCCATTTAATTTGCCTTTTTATTTTCCTAGAGGAATAAAAACAACAAAAAGACAACCTAGTCTGTCGTGAGATTTCTGACTGATTGTGGAGTAATTTGGGCAGAATGGAATAGAGCCTGCTCAGTGGTTCATGAACAGCACTTATCCGTACTCCATTATTTTCCTTTTAGTTTGCTTTACAAATTAGAAAAGGGCACCAGTGTCAAATTCTTGATGCGAGCCTCTGTGTGAAATGATAAGCTAAATCCTAAATTGAGGTCAAAGCTGTTCATGTGGTTCCTGCTGCTAATAAAAACGTTTTTCTTTGTTCCTGCCTGCTAATAAAAATGTTTTTCTTTGTTCTTGCCTGCTAAGAATGCCTGCCCCATTTATAAACAAGGTCTTATCCCAAAAAAGACACCTCCATGCAGATGTTAGAGAAAAGTACCCAACTTAAACTATAATATCTTTTTAAAAATTTGTTATGTTTTTGTAAAGGGAAAAAAGTAGCATGATTGCATTGGGAGTAATGCATTTATACTAGCTAAAATTCTGGTTTTTTCCACATGTAACATTTCAGGGTGTTTTTCTGAGGGGTTCACAGTGTGAACATTAATTCACAACACCACAGAATTATATATACAATTATTGTCATATGATCACATATATAATTATTATATATATCAGTATATATAGAATATATAGATGATTATATAATTGTTCCAATGACTTTTCATTTGTGAAACCTCCTTATAATTCCAGTTCAGAAAGGGGCTGAGGAGTTTTTCCCCACAGTTTCCTTTTATGACTCTCTTTTCTAAGTCCAAAATGAAAACAAGAACAACCAACAAACCCAAACAAACCCAAAACAAAAAGGCAAAAGCAATGCTGTAGTGATTTACAACCAGCTTTTGCTACCTGCAGAGCTCTGGCTGATGTGACATACATAAAACCCAACATCATCACACTCTACTGAGGGATGATGAAACACCTCAAAGAGTGAATTCTGCCTGAGCACAAGGTTTCATGGGCTCAAAGGTGAGTGAAAATGACTCAGAAGTTTGGTTTCCCTGCCTGAGGAAAACCAGTGTCTGCCAGAGGGATAGGGTTAGTTGTTTGGGCAAGTTACAATTTTATCCTGAAAATCATTACATTAAAATCGAACAATTTGAACATAACCATATATCTTTAAGGCACGCTGGTGCCTTAATTTGGCTTCTTAAGCAAGCAGACAACTTTGCTGTAGCTATGTGCAGCTAAGCAGTACTTTTTGTCAGGAAACAACTGTTCCTCGTCAGACTTGGACACCAGCAGTTGTGGCTCTGTCTTCCTCAATTTCATTCCCTCTGCTGTCATTGTAAATGGTTTAGAACCTTGTTATTGCAATCAAATATATTCTCAGGTACTGCAGAAAATGAATTTTCAGATTTACATTTTCTTTCCTTTCCTGGAAGAAAGGAAATCAATTTACCCATAAATATAAGAAATGGCATTAATAACTGTTGAGTTACACAGCTCAGAGTGGTCACAGGAGCCTGGTAGCTCAGAGACTACAGTAGGTGTTCTTTTTCTTCCTTTTTTCATTATCTCTCTGAGCCCTTGGTAACTACTGTGAGATGAATTAAAAGTGTCAGTTTGAAATGGTTGGAAATAGGTATAAATTGGAACTGTCTTTACTGAGAAGTAGTATGAGATGGGATTGAGGCTAGAGGCAAAGGGGGTTGTAGAAGGGCATCACAATATATAGCACATTGGCTGTGCGCTTGCATGTTTGTGCTTAAAGCTACTACCAGTAAAGCAGAACCACAAGCAGAGATGTGAAATCAAATCAGGGAAGATTGTTTCCTTTTGTTCTGTTTCAATACAATAATCTTCTAATTAAATATTTCACTGTATTAGATATATAGTAATAATAATCAGACAATGAAAAATGTGTATATTTGTGATAAATTATGCAAATGTGACAACATGAAACAGTGCTCTCCTGCCTTGCTCAGTGAAGATAATCCTCACCAGTCTTACTCTGAAATAGCCGAAACACTTGACCAAATACACATACAAAGAGGGGCAGAATAAGAATAAAGCTGAAAGATATTTGTGACTCTGCTCTGTGAGCAGCTGAAGGGCCTAAAAAATCAGAAAACAAGATGGATAAGTCCTCCACCTTTCCCCCTCGGGGAGCACGATGTGCTCCAAAGACAATGTATTTCAAAAAAATTTACTGATTTTACTCAAACCAGGCCTGTGAAACATTTGGCTAGTACAATAATCTAGCAGCACAAACAGCTCAAAATCTAGGTATTTATGCATGGTCTGCCCAAAGACAGCTAATGCTTATTCGCAGCTCTGACATGTCAGGAGCTCACAGGTCTAGAAGAGACAAGGCATCTCCAGAAAGGTCTGTTTTACCCAACTTTCCTTCAACGAAGTCCTAGATCAAATCACTGGGGGGAATTTTTAACAGTCTTTACAAGTGCTGCTGTCAAAACCAGCCATGAAGTGTTATTGTTGAATAAACAGCACATTTTCTCTCCTGTTGTATACTGTCCTCCTCAGAGCCCCATCTGAGCAGCCACGGGGAGGTGGGGAGAGGAGTGGTGGAAGAAAAGCCCAGCGCAGCCCACATAACCAGTCCTCCCCAAACAGCTTGAGCTTCTTCACAAGTAAAACTCTTTCTGCCTCCAGAGACTGCAGATGCCCTGCAGCAGTGCTGCCTGCTGTGCTGAAATCCCTGCAGGGACACAGGGCTCACGGAGGAGGAGAGACAGCCCTGCTTTTAGCCACATCTCCTGGGAGCAGCCCTTCTGATGGGGGAGGGTTGGAACTAGATGATCGTTAAGGTCCCTTCCAACCCAAACCACTCTATGATTCTGTGATGTCCTGCCCCCCACTGCTCACCTTTTCTCTGTTGAGTTTTGCAATAGATGCAATTGATTTTAGAAACCAGGTTTAATGATTTTTAATGCTAGTTAAGTAGGTGGGTTGAGATGTTAGATTTAAAATGCCTTGAGGAGGGGAAGAATTCTGTATTTCCTGTTATTTGTCCTGCTTCACAGAATCCCATTTTTTTACTGAACAGATGGAATATTTTTGGTTTGTTGAACATTTTGTCATCACTATTCAGCACCAGCTAACTTGCCAAATGCTCTTGTAAAATACACAGTTATTGCAGTCTCTGGTCCTCACTTTTATAAGAGCAACTTTCCTCTTTGGTTCCCATGAATCAAAATAATTATTTAATTTTCTTTGATTTTTCTTTCTTTCTTTTTTTTTTCTGCCTGAAGACCCAAAAGCTATTACTCTGTGTAAGAGGCAAAAACTTTTCAAAGTAAGATAGATGTTATTGCTGCCAGAGCAGGAATACTCTTGGATGAAACCAGCAGGGACTGGAATTTCTGCTCAGGGAAATCTAGTTCCTGTTTGCCAACAGTAGCTGACAGCCAAGGACAACTGTGATTTTCCTTTTTCCAGCTGGAGGTTTCTATTAGCTTGTCAACACAGAAGTACAAATTTAGGTTGGGGACTCTGCTCAGTCTATCATACCTCCATTGCTTTCTGTTCCACTGAATGAATTAGCTCGTGCTTGACAGGCACAGTTTCTACGGGGCAGACATGCCTCTGGTATAAAAAGACAGGCTGTCTACAATCAAGGACATAAAAGATGGACCTCACATGGCTGCCTTTGGTTGGACATTCCCCTGCTGAATCACCACGATGGTTAAACCCTGTTTTCTTTGCAATTTGACTTTGTCTGGCTTCATTTTCAGTGGCCAGACATATTTTTGTTTGTTGTTCTTTTCATGCTCCTTTTCCTTTCTGCTGTTTCCTACTGTCTCCTACTTTTCAAAAGCCTTCAAACAGTAAAAAGCAACTCTGGACACAGGACTTTTTAAATGGATTTCAGCACCCTACATGCAAATACAAGACACAGCCTGATTTTTTACTGCCCTTGGTCAAAAGGGCTAATACATATCTCATGCTCTTTGGAAAATGTGACTACAGTTTGCTACCAGTCTCCAGTTTCTCTCTCAGGCTGAAGTGACAGCAGCAGCAAATACTACTTTATATTTTTTACTGCATTTGGCTGTCCATGTGTTTGCTACCTCTAGGTCTGAACTGAACTTGCCCAAACTTGAGGCAGTGAAACCAGCAGCATTGCAGAGTGGCTCTCAGCCTGTTTTGCATCTGTCGTCTCCAATATCCTTGAAAAGGGAAAGAGCATGAGCATGGCTATAAAATAAATACACTATTTTCATGAAGTATGTGCATATTTACACTGGAGAAAGTTAGGTCTAGTGAAAAGAAGGGAAGTTAGTGAAAATCTTATTTCTACCATTTTCACTGTGTGAAGTCAGGAATACTTCGCACTTCTCCAGCACATTACTAGTAGAATTTGCCTGTGATATGCCCCACTCCTTTTTCTTGATTTCCAGTTAGAAAATAGTTATGGATTTTAGACTGTAAATGGAAGAAAACCCTCAAAAGGCACACTGGAGTGTGACTGGGATTTTATCCTGTTGGGTTTTTTTGAGACTACAGGGGGAAACTATCTCAGGAAGGAATATTAAGTGCACCCTTCTGTATCACTGTGGTAGTGAGTCATGTCTCACTTTGGAGAGACAAGTCCTGAAGAAGACTTCCACATGTTTCAGGAAGGACAAAAGGAAGAATTTGCTCTGACGTAATGACAATTATTTACAGGGAAAAAAAAATTATAGAATTCCAGGTTGGAAGGGACCTCAAGGATCATCTGGTCCAGTGCCATGTTCATAAAGAACTTTTATACTTTTTCTGGTAAATGCATTTATTTTTCCCCCTAACATTCTCAATGGCTCAGATCCAAGACAAACTCTTCTATCCACTGTTGCCCAAGGAAGAAAGGTGACAAGACAATTTAGGCAATCTGTGTCTGACCTGTGAATTCTGATTCAGTGAATTTCTGAATTTGCTTTGTTACAAGTACGCATAGCATTCCTGCATAACTGAGATCCAGTATACATGGCAGAACAGTGCCATGTAAGTCCCTGACCGTGAGCAGCAGATTGTTAACTCTTGATACATTCACATAGGGAGGAATGTTTAGGGACCACAGTGCTCCTCTTTAGCAAAAGGCAGATTTGTCAGTAGGAACAGTGATTTTAAGGTTAGAGATCCCTGTACACTAATGCCAAGAAGTTTCTTAGAAATCCTGGTTGTCCAGTGGGAATAAATAAAAGCCTTCTGAGCACTTTCAGGTATTTATATAAGTATTTGAATAGATATTAATAGCGGAATTGATAGAAGCTGGAACCTTCTGTCTTTTATATTTCAGCATAGAAAATACCAAATGATTTTATATGAAGTGATGCAGTCAATAAATTTTAAAGCCAAAAGAGCCATTATTGTAATTGTATCTACAGCAGAGTACAGATTCAAAGAACTCATCCAGTAATTTGGAATTCAAGCATATCTAAACAAATCTTCGTAAAATTCTTCTGTCCTCAAAATGAAGAACTTTAATTTTTAGCACATCTAAATTCGATCAGTGCCCAGGTGAAAGCTGACCAAGATATTCAATGAAATATTTAATGATCCAAAAACATGCATTCAACAATATCAGTTTCCCATGCAGGGGTACTTCCAGTGTTCCTGTACATAAAATGGGAGAGTTTTCTAACCCTTTCCTTAGAATGTCAGAATTTTAATTTTCATATTTCTGTTAATTTCTGTTAATATTAGGTTTTCATTTTTACATAGTAAAGGTAAATATTGCTGTAAATTACTGAAATAAGATGTTTTGTTCAATCTATGCTGTTCTGGGAAGATTTCAGTCAAAACTTCATATATTTTGACTTAGATCAAAACCATTTTCCAGATCCCTTAAAATTCTCAGAAGGAATCCTACTAAACATTGCTGAAATAGCTCCTGCTAGAAGAGATTTGTGCTTTCAAATTTATATTTCTGCTTCTGAAATTCTCTTTTAAATAAGCATTTGTGAAGTATTAATAGTATAAAAGCACTGGGTTGTTTGTATGTTTATTATCACCATTGCTGTAACACTGATTGCAGCTGCAGTAGCGGAATATTTTCTGTTCCCAAATTAATTCTTACTTCTACTACTGTAAGTACATTCACAAAAGATAAGAATTAATGAACAGTATGCTCATGGATAACACTGATGATAAGAGACACTCTTTTTGGCTTCAAACAAAAAGAATTAATGTGTGTTTTGTTATGAAGATCATATTCCACAGATAGATGAATGCCTTGTTGAAAGTTCAGTCAGGCCATGGGAAACAATAGTCCCAAGGACCAAACGGATTTTGGTGCTTCTTTTGTAGAGACATGGAACAGAGGCTTCCTGAAAACAAGAAACAAATCAACAGAGATTGTCTTTATATTATGATGCTGTTACCAACAATTGTTTTGGGAAACACTGTGAGAAACTCCATATATCCCAGCTGCAACACAACAGCAAGGAAAGCTGTGAGCCCAGCTGAATTCCCACTTTCACTCCCAGAATTTCAGAGAACTAAGGTGAGTTGTGGTTATTATTTTACTATAGTAATTTATTTTTGTAATAACTAATATCAGTTATTAAGCAGAAAATGTGAAGGTAAATTAACTCTTTATTGAATTAGTTACAAATGCCTTTCACCTGCGCTGGTTTATACGTGTTCATTTTTATATCTGGGTAGCAGTTACAGTATAACTATATATCAATATACAACAAGGTATTTATAAACACGTTATAACAACTGTATTTAACTGACAGGTCTAAGCTATTGTTTTCCTGGAGCAAGAAGAAAGATAAAACTATATAAATTTTACAGTGGGAACAGCTATTAAATAAGGCAGTGTGAGATGAGGCTTTTTTAAGAAATACAAATTAAAAGGAAGCACAAGAAGTATCAATTTAAGTGACATTTATGTTAATCTTTTCCTCTTTGGTCCAGTTTGACAGACTGCTCTTGTCCTATTGAATCAATGTTAACTCTCATTTATGGGCAGGAAGAAGGAAACTGACACCTCATATTGCAACTGAAACCAGATTTCTGTTTCTTACAAGACAAGTAAATGCAAAGACAAAGATGGAAGGAGGGGAATAAAATTTCAGCTTCTGTTTCTTATTGCACTAGCAGTGCTACAGTTGGACACAAACCAGTAACAGTCAATCGAACAACCAAATTGGAAGGTAACAAAATAAATAGAAAACCCTCAATAATCAATACAACGCCAGGGACTAAAAAGAATAAAGGTAGGAGAAAAGCAAAGACCACGGCTGTTGTCAGGACACAGCCAAAGTCAGGGAGGAAGGGACACCTTTTGCTTCATCTTCCTTCTCCCTGGCATTACTGCCTTCAGAACTGGGGGGATCAGAGCCAGCTGGCAGCCAGAAAGAAGAGGGTGTTCACTAGGCATGATGTGAGTGTCTACTTCTGGTCCTCTCCACCCATTTCACTTAATCATATGCTTAAAGTTAAGTGATTAAGTGAATCAAGCCCACAGTTGTGTCCAACACCAGTGCTAGGCTCCACAGAAAATTGTTCATGCAATTTTCTCTGCTCTACATCTTATAAAGCTTTTGAAAAAAAAGCCATCCAAATGATGGAAGAGCACCATTCCCACAGACTTTCAGAAGTTACTCAAGAGCCTCTGCCAGTCCCTGTAACAGTCATGAAAACAGCTTTTCTGCAATTGACATGGGTTTTTTGTTGCCCCACAGTCTTTTTCCCAGAGAAAGATGCCTTAAGCTCATTCTTCTGCTTTTCTTCTGCTAAGTCTGTGTCTGTAACTACATGCTTTTCAGACCATGGTTCTAAATTAAGCTTGTAGATGTCAAGGAGACAATAAGCATTTAAAAGAAGTAAATAATAAATCAAACATGGGTAAATAAACACACTGTGATTACTAGCAATACAGTCTTTTTGATTCCTGTGAGCCAATACCTGGTGAAGTGTTGGCAGGAAGGGAAGATCTATAGAGCAGCTATTCCATGTTCTGCTTTTCACCTTCCTATTTCAGGAAGGAAACACTTTTCTCCTGCTATAGGCTGTCTAAGGGCAGTATGTTGTACCCAGACAGCTGCTGCCAGTGCCATTCCCAGATGCCCCTCACTCTCCAAACCTGGCTGGAAACACCAGCCTGAGAACAGCCAATAGCACAAGGGATTTTGTTTCATCCTCTATGGGACCCCAGCACCAGCTGAAAGAGCCAAAGTCCTGCACATAGCAGCTGTAATGGTAACAAAGCTTCCTGGTGCCAATACCAAGAGCCTTTGGGCTGGGGAGGGACTTTTCTTGGGGTGAAAGGGAAGGAGTCATGCTCCCATGCCCATTACTGAGTTCTTCACAGAAACTGCAGACAAGGATGCCAATTAACACTAATTGGGATTTTTGTTTTATGTGGAGTCATGTCCGTTAAGAACTTGGTTGACAAGACTGAGACTGTCTCACTGAGACTGAGCTGTTATCATAAAGTAACCATTGTACCATTTGGGGTGATTTAAAAAGGAAAACACAGCAGAACCCACCTGCTCGTATTAAAGCCAAAGAGTTTTGCCACCACTGGAGAGAATTTTACCTTTGGATGCTGAACATTTGACCCAGGGATAAGTATTGCATTGCTTTGCTGTGCTCTTATCATAGAATCATAGAATAGTTAGGGTTGGAAAGGACCTTAAGATCATCTAGTTCCAACCCCCTTGCCATGGGCAGGGACACCTCACACTAGACCATATCACCCAAGGCTTCATCCAACCTGGCCTTGAACACTGACAGGGATGGAGCATTCACAACCTCCCTGGGCAACCCATTCAAGAGCCTCACCACCCTTACAGTAAAGAATTTCTTATCCAATCTAAACCTCTGCTGTTTAAGTTTGAACCTGTCACCCCTTGTCCTATCACTACAGTCCCTAATGAATAGTCCCTCACCAGCATCCCTGTAGGCCCCCTTCAGATACTGGAAGGCTGCTTTGAGGTCTCCACGCAGCCTTCTCTTCTCCAGGCTGAACAGCCCCAACTTTCTCAGCCTGTCTTCATACGGGAGGTGCTCCAGTCCCTGATCATCCTCGTGGCCTCCTCTGGACTTGTTCCAACAGTTCCATGTCCTTTTTATGTTGAGGACACCAGAACTGCACACAATACTCCAGGTGAGGTCTCACAAGAGCAGAGTAGAGGGGCAGGATCACCTTTGACCTGCTGGTCACACTTCTTTTGATGCAACCCAGAATACAGTTGGCTTTCTGGGCTGTAGGCGCATTATCCAGGAAGAACATCTTGCTAGATAAAAACATTCTCAAACACACTGTTACTGATCATGGCAACACGTCATGTTTTCTTTGTGGATGCTGATCATATTATTTTCTTGATGCTCAGTTTAAGAACACCCAATTTGAGCTTTATGTTAGTACAAAATCTGGCTTTCAATTTCTTCTGCATTCTTCCTAAACACTTTCCAAACACCTAACTGTTATCAATTTATGGTGAGCTGAAGATTGAAAGAATATATAAGCTTCTCTGATGTTAAAACATTTGATTTGGGTGCAGGAGGAAGCTGACAGCTCCATTACTGACTTGTCAGAAATAAGTTGTGTTTCAAAGAGGACACCAGCCTCTGGGTCTCTTGTCCAGCATGAGGCAGTGAAGGAACAAACAGACACCATACAACAAAGGTGAGGAACCCCCAATGCAATTCTCAGCTGCTCATCCAAGAGAAGGAAGGAGCCAGCCTAAGGCATTGTTCTTGAGCAACTTTCTTGGCAGGGAAACTGGTTTTGAAAAATGCTGCTCGTTTGGTTTTTCTTTCCCTGACCCATGGCCCTAGTGTGTAGATCATATGCAGAGGTGAGATCAGAGATGACAGATTGCTTGTGCTCTCAGATACAGTCAGGTAAATTAATAAATTCAGCTCAGTGAGTTTTGGCATTTATCAGCAACAACTAGAAAATTCCTTTTAGCACTTCTTGACATAAATCAGTGGAAAACCAGGAGGGTTTTCCTCTCAGGTCAAGCCCCAGCTCTTCCTGGTGTGGAGCACATTGCCCAGTGTGCTTGGGACAGCTGTGGAGACAAACCTGGCCCTTGAGTTTTCTTAGGCATTTTGGTCAGCAGAAGTGAAACATGGCTTTGGAAAACAACACAAAACTTCTGCTTTTATAATTCTCTTTTTGTCAATCACTTGATTTTGTCTAAAGTATAACACTACATAGGGAAATACAGGAAGTATTATTTGGGTCTTATATAACACCACCCTGAACAGAGGCTGAAATTTCCTAAGGAAAAGACTTTGGTGGACTGAAAACAAAGCAGAAGCCCTGACAACAGCATCCAGTGGGACTGGGAAGCATCCCAGAATCCAGTGTTAATTTTTCCTTTCTAGCATCAGTAAAAAGGCAGCTAGTAGAAAACAAACTACCTATCTTCTAAATTCCCACAGGTGTCCAGGCATGAGAAGGTATAGTAGCATTTCTCCATCCTTTGCCTTACCTAGCCTTGTTCCAGCCGCTGAAGATTGCTTCTCATACACTTCTGCAGTAGTTCACCTTCTTATAGAGTCCCCTCTGCAACCCAGTAGAACAAAATATCTTCATGCACTTCTCTGATCCTTTCAGGCATATCAATTCTCTCTAAATCTGGGGTGAATTCTTATTTACCATGCCCAAGTGCCAACTGCTTTCCACAATGGAAGATATAAATATCAACTCAAAGCTCCTCTTACAAGCCTGCTGATCATGAAATTACTCAATAGTTCAAAGACTGTGAGCCCAACGATTTGAAATTATAAATGTCTGCAAAAAACTGGCCACACAGTTTAAGTTTACATTCTTGTACAGTAGTGTCCCTCTAACAGAAGGGGCACTGCTTTGCTACATATGCTTAAGTGGAGGAAGAAATACATCCAGCACTTGGTTGCTGAAAAAGGGTTTGCCAACAGATAAGGTTACCAAAGTAGGCATTTTAGTTTCTCTCATACATTAAAAAAAACCATCTTTTTTTTCCCCCTTACATGTACTATCAGGCCAGTGATTTTACAACAGACAGCATACTGTATTGTTGATGAACTTAACTAACAATGCTGACTGTAAGATTCTTGGGAAATCATGTACTAGAACAGACAATTTCTTACCATTTACACTGGCACTAGCTCTTATCTCTTGTTACCAACACCAAGTTGCTGCTCCTAATTATGCAGGATATAATCTTGCCAAACCAGTCTTATTTTTTCTGTAGATGATTCATGCACACGTTTATTGCACATACAAGGATTCAGCTCTCAGCTTCCTGAAATGGATGGTTTCTCATCCTGGTTGGGTCATGGTGTCTCCTGAAATAGTATCTCCTTGAGGCCTGGACAGAGCTTGCAGTTGCTGGGGCAGGCTGATGGGGTAGTATCTGGAAAGGGCTAGAGATAAATCAAACCAAAGGCATGAACTTCAATGAGCTTGGAAACACCCTCTGGCATTTAGGTTGCCAGCAGCTCACAGACTTTGGGAAACATCTTGTGTGGTTCTTACCATGCCCAAGGTAGGTCTGGCCAGCCCTAGGATGATGCCAGGCAGCATCCCTCAGCAGACCAAGAAGAGCCTCAAACACCATTGCCTTTATTTCACCGTGACACTCAGTGTGTGCTTTTCTCAGGCAGTGAAAAGCTGCAGGCATGCACTAGGTCTGCTCCTGAAACAACCAAATTCCTGGAGTTACAGCCACAAGTGTGCTCAGGTGTCAGCCTGGGACATAAGAGTTCTTTGTGTAAGCACATTTGAGCCCAGGAATGGCAGATACCCTCTGGAAGACACAAACCATGACTTTTTACTTTGATATAAGAATTATTCAGTGTTCCCTCTTCCTGAGCTTCCATTCATTATAAAGTATTTCTGTCAACGTGACAAGAAAAACCTTCAGACCTCTCTCTGCAAACCACAGAGCCACCAGGTCAACCATTAGGCAGCCGAGTGTCTTCAAGTGATGGACATGCTTGAGCAAAGGTTCAGGTGAGACACAGTGGCCGCTGCAGACTGCTGGGCTATGGTACTATGGATTGTGGACCTTTGTGGGGTTTCTGCAATATTGCTTTCAGAAACAATACTGCAGCTTCACTTTAATGACCTTATTGATAAGCTGAAGTGGCTCCCATTGCATCATGCACTGCTGGAACACCAACCATCCAGACAGTGAATTGAAGGGCTATAGAGATTTCAGATTCTGCTGAGAACTACAGAATTATTTAAACTGGAAGTTGTTGAGGGAATAAACTCCTTTTATTCTGTGTTTGGATAGATGTTAACTTTTTTTTTTAATCATTATTTTTAAAAGACAAGATCAGAATATCTTTCAGTGGAAGCTATTGAATTAGCTTTGTTTGCTTCATCTCATTGAACAAGACTATTGTCCAGGACTATGTAAAGTATTCCCATTAACAGGAAAAGCCATTTCCAACACACTTCAATCTTTCTGGCATAGCATATCAATAGGTATTTTCTTCCTTCACACAAAAAAAATAAAGAAAGTATTCCCCAAATCACTGTATACATACTTAGTTACTAATAAGCAAGAGCTGAATTTCAAGGAAAAAAACCCCACTTTTTAATGCTTGCATAATTTAAGCTACAGTCTGGGAATGTAGCTAAAAATAGTTCTGAATCAAATTCCATATTCATGTAAGTTATCTTGAAATGAAAGTGCAAACTTGCATAATTTTTCCATGCAGTTTAAACACATTTCAAGATGTCAAAGCACTGGAAATGCACTGAGGCTGTGACTCAGAGATTCAACAAGATTCAGTTTCCAAATGGTGAAAGGTAAGCTAAAATAATAGAGGATGTAAACCAACAATAACAGAACAGAAAAGAAATAAAACTAAATAACTCACAGTCATCTTACATGGCATAGAGGCCATTTACATACAGGCTATGAACTCACAGGCAGACTCTTCATAATATATTTTGTGCCCAATTCCAGTGAGACTCTTCGTGTGCATAAAGCTACTGTGATTTGTGAGCATATGAAGCTGAGGATTTGTCCCGAGTTTACCAGGGAACAGAAAGTCTAGGAAAACAGCAGCTCAGAGGGACAGGAATGCTGCCTGTAAGCACAGCAAGGCATTATGTATTGGAGATAACTACCTAAGCCAAAGAAACTTACTTAAGCACAGGAACAAAAGCATTAGCTTCCCATGGATACATAGAGGGCAGACTAGGCATTACACTTGTATCAGGAGACACTCTTGCCTACATCTCTGACTCACTGTGTCTAGAAAAAAAGTATTTAAATGAGTAAGTCAGATCTTACCAAACTGTCCTGCCTTGGACCCTTCCCATATGAACCCTATCACTGACATTCCAACCCACCCAAAAGCACTTGGAGAGATCCAGGCCTGCACGGATCAACAAGGAGCTCTGAAGAAATTCAAGCATAAAAAACCAGCAAGGGCAGATGACCCAGGAGGAATGTAGAGACACTGACTGAACATGCAGGAGTGGGAGCAATTCTCACGTGAACTTGAAGTTGCCACCAGGTCAAGGAAGGTGATCCTTCCCCTCTGCCCAGCAATGGCAGGATGCATCTGGAGCACTGGATTCAGCTCTGGACACCCCAGGATGAGAGACATGGCCTTACTGGCCTGAGACTGGTGAAGGACCACAAAGATGACTAAAAGACTGAAGCATCTGTCATATGAGGAGAGGCTGAGAACTGGGACTGCTCAGCTCGGAGAAGGCTCAGGGGGATCTTATCAATATGCATAAGTGACACTTCTGTGAGGAAAAGAGGTAAAGATGATGGAGCTGCGCTCAGTGTCCATTGAAAGGACAGGAGGCAATGGGCACAAAAAGAAATACAGAAAAATCCATATAACTATTCAACAACTTATTCTGTTCTACTCTGCTCTGAGCAGAAAGGCTGGACCAGACAATCTCCAGAGAAATGCATAATAATACAGGAGTATTTAATATGATAGAGAGTCTCATCAGCATGCATTAGAAATCAGTGTAAAAATAAGCATGGGGGAAAAAGAGCAAAACAAATTGAAAATGGAGAAAAGCGGAGAAAATCTCTACAACCTAGTGACAGATTTCACACTCAGGAGATCTTGGCTTCAGTCTTGCCTCATTTTTTTAACTTCAGTTATCTTCTTAAATTCAGTAGTGCTAAAAACAAATCTGCAGCCTAGACCATTGCAGAGTTATTAGAGTATGCAAGAGACTTCACTGCAGGTCTGTGCTTCAATTCAAGCAGGAGAATTGTTCTTCCAGACCTTCAAACCATGCTTTAATTGCTGAGCGATTGGGTAAAATACATCAGCTGTTTCAAACATGACACACCAGGAAAAAGGAGCCCCTAGAGGTACCTCATATGGTATGGATTGCCAGGCCTGGCCTTCTCCTGAAATCCTGTAAATAGGAGATGGAGGTGTCTGTCTGCTCAGTTTGTTGATTTTCCTGAAAGTCTGTTTTTTTTTCCCTGGGTGCTGGCTGGGGAAACCAGAACTCCTCTGGAATTGGGAGGATTTAGAACATCAATTCCTCTTAAGAGCTGTAACCTCAAACCAACTTGGCAGTACTGCAAGAGGCAAGTCCCACTGAGGGCTTGGGCATCAGGGACAGACATTATAAGGAGATAAAAGGTATTATGCTGCTTACCAGGTCTGTCCTCACATGAATCCTTTTAAACATAACCATTGGGATAATCCAGTTATTATTATTGTGATTCAGAAATGGGTTTAAAGTGTTCATAGTGCTATCTATTTCAGAAGTCAAGTATTTCTCACATATTTCTCTAGTTCTAGACCCAGCTGCCATTAAATAAATGTAGGAGTTTTAAGGGAGTATTCAGCCTGGTTTTGATTTGTGGTTTTACCTGATAGTACAGGAGTGAAAAGTGCACTCATCACTGTATTTTGTTCCACCTCCATCCAACATGTGGTTTGCAACTTCCTATTTCAAGACAAAACCGAGCTTTAACTCTTCCCTTTATTAGTACAGTTGCTAATACCTTTTATGCTAATAATAGATGCTGTAACTTATCAGCTACATAACCACAACTGCAAGCACAGAGATATATTCCAGACGAGTATCTCTTCAGATTTGGTTTTAAGGGTCAGTTTAAAAATGAGATTAATTCTATCAATTTACATATTCATATTCCTTGAGAGTATTAAATTTGACAATTAACCCATCACTTAGAGGGGGGCTTCTCCCTGCCTGGCTGAACTAGGCCATTGCGTGAGAAGCCTCCAGCACAGAAACCCACATCCTCTGCAAAACGGACAGCCCCGAGGTTTAAGAGACTGTATTGAATGAATCATTACACAAGATTTACTTTTGGTCGACTGTTTCTATAAATAATAATGTTTCCTCCAGACAAAACTACACAGAAACTGGCACCTAACCACCATTTCCTAAGTTAATCTCAACAACCAGTGCCACCAGGCACCGCTGCCAAGGGCTGGTAAGTACCAGGATTTATAAACAGCACTGAGTGGGAGCTGTAATGAGATCAATGTCGAGGATTGCAGCAAATGGCCTATAAAGCAATTTTTAAATGGGATTTCCTCCAACAAAAGCCAGCTTCCAATAACCTCTTCCAATAATACAAAGTGAAAAGGATTGGATTTGTATTATAATGCCCGATACTAAAGCGTGGACAGACAGCTCTCTGCTTACAGGCGACTGCTCAGGCAATTTGTTAGTTTCTCATCAGGAAACAAAAGGAGATCTTTAAATTAGTCTATACAGGTACATCCACACCCAAATTACTCTGCCAGGAGAATCCTGCCTTGTGTCATCAAAAGGAGACGAACGGTCCTGTCAATATTTGTTCTTATTATATAGAATACATGACAGAATCGAGGAACAAAATCACAAATGAGAGCAAGCAGCTAGAACAGCCATATTTGTTTCCCTTTCCAGATTCCATTCCAGATGGAGCTCTCAAGGAAAAAAAGTAATTACTAATAAGCTTTATAAAACATATTTGAAGCTGATATGTTTTGTTCAGCATTTCCAAAGCACTACAACGTCACTACTTAGGGTTAGGCAAAGGGTTTCTTACCTGGGAAAAAAGCCTCTTCGTTTCTGACGCCTGGTCTCTTCCCTGCTCCTGCAAAGCTACTCTTAAAGCCGACGCTTGGATACACAGCTGCTGCTTTGCCCCGTCTTTTTGCAATTACATCTGTGCTAAAACCAAACCCCAAACCATTTCAGTGATTTTGTTTGTCTTCTTCTACTTAAAAGGGGGGAAATTTCAGCAGAGAAAGCGCCTAGGTACATCTGGTTGTGATTTTCCAGCGCTACGTTCCCATGAAAAATAAATCAAAGGCAGGGAACTCGGGGAAGAGAATTTTCGCGTTTCAGCGCTGCCCGGACAGCTTTCTGGTCGTTAAACTGAATTTGTACCGCTTGGGGATTTCTTCCCACGTGGGGGCTATTAGCGCGGTATTTAAGGGCTCTTAGCGCCGTGTTTGTTCTTGTTAACGGCGATGCCTATTTAAAACTACATGTGGCTTCACGAAGTTTTCAATTACTAGCCTGCTTATCCCTAAAGAGGAAAGGTTCCCTCAGGAAAAGTAACTACTAGCGATCCCTGCTGTAGGTTCTTCTCCATACCAGGGTGCTGCCGGTGGTGATATGGAAGCGTAAAACCTGGGAGAGCCTTAATTCCGCATATTTGGGAATTTCTGTTTTTCTTTTAATGAAGAATGTGTGCTTGAATTGTATCGGGCAGTAGGAAAAGTCAGGAAGGTTATGAAGGACGTATCACTCCTCGCGGCAGTACACCCGAATGTCATTTGAAAGTGAATTAACAGCAAAGGGGCAAACAGAATGGATATTCACGCATTCGAGCAGGGTACCTCTGCGTTTCGCTCTTATCCACCGCCTTCACAGGGATGGGGAATGGTTGTCTGCTTGGTTTTACGTTTTAGTTTATTTGAACATCCAAGTGGCGCTTCCCCGCGTCCTTTGGGGCACCTGTCCTGGGCTGCCCCTCTCCTGAAACGGTACCTCTGCAACATTGGCTGGGGCTGCCAGAAAACGTCCCCGTGTTACCTATCTATAAACAGCAGCCACTGGGGCTTTCCCTGTCGCCCCCAGCCCTGGGATGCTTCAGGCTTCCTAGGGGTGACACTGGTTCCCTCCACTCCCCGGGACCGTCCGCATTGACACTGGCTGTGGCTGTCAGCGGGTACCCTTGGTCCTGTCCCCTGAGAGAGAGGACATAGGTCGGCCTGAATTCCTGCTAGGTGCTTCCCCAACTGCTCTCGGTGACTGAGGGGTGGCCGTTTTTCGGTGGTGGAGGGAAGGGAATAAGGAGAGGATAGACAGGTTCATCCCTGGAAAACAGCCGGGAACACCGAGGTGGCCAGTTTCACAAAGCGGGAACATTGCTGTGCGCCGGGGTGCTGCAAGGAGCAGGGCTGGGATCGGCTCCCCGACCAGACACAAAACCCGCCCCTTTGCCCCTTCCCTCCCCCGCGCCTACCCGCTTGAGGATGAGCAGAGTAGATGAGGCAGAAAGGGGGGGCTGGAAGGGAGCACATTTGCTCATTAAATGGCTTCAAAGGTGACAGAAGTCTGTCAACCCGCTGATCCCAGACCGCTGTTCCGCTGGGGGTGTGGGGTCCTCGCTCCCTGCCTTCATCCAGGGATCCCTGCAGGTGGCCCGGGGCAAGGGCAGTCCCTGCTCTGCGGGGAGAGGCTGCCCGGCCTCATGAGGCTGCCTGGCGGTGCCAGGATCCTGCTCTATGGGCTTTTGCCCTTCCGAGGAAATGTCCGTGGGAGGGATCTCAGGGGTTGCGGCACTGACTGGCACGGTGCAGGGCGCGGGGAGGGATGTGGGACAGAGACAGGGCAACAAACAAATAAACAAATAGAAAGACAAATAGAAGGCTGGGGTGGAATTGATGACCTGCACCCAGCTCGCCGCAGGCTCTCACTGCCGCCTGGCCAGCATATCCTGCTGTCGCCCCGCAGCACTGGGAATGTGCGCGGGAGAGGTGGATGCTGGAGGAGCAGTCAGGAAAGCCGCCGCCGCTTCCCTGGGGCAAGGCGCAGACACGGGCACGACCCTGCCTTATAATCAATAAGCTCCCATTAAGCAGGGCTTCCGGGAAATGGTTTGGATCCTCCTGTTTCTCCTGTTGTAACCAAAGAGCAGAATAAACACGAGCGAAAGATTGCCAGCAGGCAAGCTGTGGCTGCCCCATCCCTGGCAGTGCTCAAGGCCAGGCTGGACTTTGAGTAACATGATTTTAGTGGAAAGTGTTCCTGCCCATGAAAGGGAGCTGGAACTAGATGATCTTTAAGGTCCCTTTCAACCCAAATAATCCTATGATTCTACGATTCTGTGACGCTTTTCGTACAAAACCAGCAAATTAAACCTTTCCTCTGTTCAAAGGAGAATGCTGAGACCTGCGGTGCTGATCTCCTTGCCGAAAAAAGAACCTCGCCAAAACCCACCAACAACCCCCAATTAAACACAAAACCCCCTAACTTCCATACAGCCATAGGTTTCAGAGGTACCCAGAGATGAGCGGGCGCTCACAGAGCGGTGTTTGTGTGGCATGACAGTGCTACAAATGGTTTTACACACTGAGCTCTGTTTACATACACAGAGGTAGGAGAAGAAGCCGGCGAAGTTCCCCTCGGAACCATGAAAGAGCCGCGCCTGCCCCCAGCAGCGGTAGCAGCGTCCTGCCGATGTGTCAGATGGCACCAGGAAGCTGCTTGTTCCTCTGCTCTCAGTTAAAGGAACTATTTAATTTCTCATTTCCATTCTTTATCTTTCTCTCTCTTCCCCCCCTTCTATTTCCTTTCTTTAATTCTTTCTCTCCCTTCCTCTCTCCCTTTTTCCTCTCTGCCCTCCCTTCCTCAGTCCTTTTCTTCCTTTTTTCTCTCTCCCTTCCACCACTCTTTCTTCCTCTTCCTCTTTCTCATTCATTTCTTCTTTCTTTCTTTCCAGTCGTTGGCTCTGGCCTGAAGGAGATCTGATGTGATTAAACACTTGGGGCGTTGGAGGGCAGAGGTAAATTAAGCCAAAGCGACAGAAAAGATGAAAGAGGCTGGCTTGTCTCGAGTGCCCGAGGACAGCTGCCCTCCTCCTTCTTCCCCTGGGTCACGCAAGCTCCTGCCGCTTCCCCCGGGACCCTTCTCCCCATCCTGTTCCAGAGCCGCTTCTTCCGACCACCCCGAAAAAACCTGATTTATTTCATCATTATTATTTCCCCCCCTTTTTAAAAACTTATCTCTCCCCCGTATGCGGAAAAAAGAGCCCGGCCGGGAGCACTGTTCGCCTCCGACCCACCGGAGCAAAGCGGGGAATCCAGGGGAAACAGGGATGGAGAGATGCGTCCTGCTCAGGGCAGGGAGAAGCAGCTCTTCCGTGGCTTCTGCTGCAGAAAAAGGGGAGAAAGGACAGGGAGATGGGGTCCCAATCCTTCCTCTCCGCTTGCAGCTCAGAGATCGCAAAAATACCATTTAAACCTTGTATTTGTATTAGAGCGAAAAACAATGATAACAATGATAACCCCCCCCCAACTGAAAAACAAGTAACTTAGAGATCTACTCTAATTTAAAATTCCTTTGCGCAGAGCAAGGAGTGACTGTCGGTCCTTTCCTGTCCAATCATGTTAAAATGTCTCGAAATGAGAAGACAACCAAATCCGACTGCAAATTTTAGTGTGTCCCAGTTTACCTTTCAGGGAATCAAAGTTAAACAAACGTGGCGGCTCCAAAAAGAACAGATACAATCCGAAGTAGCCAAAACCCGAAGCATAAATACTTCTCAGGCATTGGGTTAGCGATGAAAAGTCATCAAAACGGATGTGCAGCTGAGTTTTAAAGTTGACCGGTACACAACCACCTTCCTAAGAGTTCGGCAGCTTTACAAATGACCCGTTCTCTGCTTATTTCTCTAAAATAACATACACAGCGCGGAGTGAGTTTTCTTTATGACACTAACGAAATTAAGCTACCGAAATGAGAAATCAGAGTTAGCCAAAGATGTTGGGATGCAGGAGATCTAATATCATCCCTAGTCAAAATACATCAATACCACCGTGCAGTAAAATATTGCGGAGGTTCAGGGGAATAAAAATACAATACAAAGCAAAGTACACAGTTATTCGCCCTCTTTAACGATTACGTATTTCAAGCGAGGAGAGGAGAAATAGACAATATTTATTTTATCACAGTCGGAGAGAAATAGACGAGCAAATACAAACTAGACTTAATTCTTTAAACGGGAAAACACATTGGTCAAGAGTGGGTGGTTCGTGTACTGATTTACTTTTCTGATGGATCATGTCTGCAGAGAGTTAAAGGTAGGGGGAAGAAAATCAGGTGGAATTTTCCCTGTGAAAGGAGGTCTCGGGTAAAAGACACAAAGTTCTGCTTCGGGTCCTCCCCTCTTCCCAAATGCAGGGCTTCCCTGGCCAAAACCCCGTGCGTGATTCACAGCACACCCGCCGCTCTCTCCCTGTGATTGCTCCCTCCCTGCCCGAGTCCCCTTAATTTGTAAATAAGTTTCAGGGCCCTCTTTCACAGAAGCCAGTTGAGCAGGTAATTTGTTGTTAGTGCTTGTTTAAATGTTGTGAAGCATGCACTCAGAAATAGGAAAGCTAGACACAAAAGAGGCAAACATGGGAACACAACTGGAAATTACTGAGTTATAAAAATGTCAAAGAAGAGCAATTTGCAAAGAGGCATCAGTAATTGTTGCCTACATTAACGGAAACGATTTGCCAAGCCCAACCCTTTTGTTCTCCCTAGGATGGACGGGCGCTTCGCCATCAGCCTCAGTGGGAATGGATCAGGATCTCTGCATCGCTCTCTCAGCCCAGGGCATGGGGCCGGATCCTGCCCTGCAGCCTCTGAACGGGTTTTCAGGGGGAATCCGGTGAATTTATGACAAGCTGCATGGATGGGAAGGATGTGCACGTCTGAGATTCGGGTTTGAGGGCATCTCCCAAGGATTCCAGGAAAACAGTCGCAGCTGTGTTAATAGGAGCATAGAATGGAAATCACAGATTGACGGAATGGTCTCCAGCAGGCCTGGGAGCTACACGCTGGGGCCGTGCTCACGCCAGCATGTGGTGATGTGATGTGGTGTGGTCAGACTGAGACCCCGCCTGGAAGAGCCATACTTCCCCCCAAACCAGGGTGGTTTAAGCGAGCCTCCCCCAGGCTCTTCAGCTCTATCATCTCCCTCAAATTGCATATCAGAAATGAATTCCCCTCATAAATCCAGTTGGCTTCTCAGTCTGCAAAAAGCCCATTTCCCTGCTAGAGCACGGGGAAGAAACTCTCTCCTGAGGCTCAGCCAGGCCAGAAATGAGGCTTGCACAGACAGGGCGTTTCTCTGTGAGATTATGTTTTGTTTCTCATTCTATTCTGCCTCGTTTAGGATACCCCAAACTTTGGAACTTATGTGTGAAGAGACAGTTCAGAGCTCCAGGCTCTTCCTGCCTGAACCTGCTGGTCTATCTTCAGCTTCTTTTCTTTTTTGTATATAGAAACTTTTCTTATGTCCACACAGTCTAAAAAGTAAACACCCCCCTCCCCCAAACTGTTGTGTTTGCCTGACTGCAGGTGCCAAGGATGTAACCTGTTGTATTTATGTATTAAGCCAGCCAAAATTCAGAGCTGGTGTCTAACCAACAGCATTTACATCTTCAGTGCTCTGCCCAGGCCCTTGGTCATATTTTGAAAGGGAATATTTTGCACAGTAAAGTGTATCTGGTGTTAGGGCTGTCTGAAAGGTTTTGTCTCATATTTACCCTTTATCGGGGAAAGCATAAACCCAGCATCCACTCCACAACGTTGCGCTGTGAAAAGTACACCTTATGAGTTTCAAAGTATTATGATTGTTTAAAAGCAGGACTAGTAGTGTACCATATTGCTGGAGTAAAAGCAGTAAAATCCCCACTGACTGCAGTTAATTCAGGATTCCACTGAAATTTCTGCCTGTGATTTCATTGCTGATGGTATACCAGCCACTCAACTAATCAACAGCAGGAAATAAGACGCTCCAAGTATATTATTTTCCTAAAAAGAACAGACATTTACCTTGTTAATTGTAATAATAAGTATAGTAATAAAAAGTAAAATAAACATCCAGATTTCGGACATGAAGTTCTTTTAATTACGGGATTAATTAATCTGGTGTGTTAACCAACTTAAAAAAAAATCATGATATGATAAAATTGTGTTGATTTCAGGTAGAATTTCCTTCCTTCCATCTTCTACCTTCCAGCAGATAATTTTTCAATTTAAAAGCAAAAGGAATATTTTGCATTTATCTTACAGAGGATTTTTTGGTTAAGCTGATTTCTTGTATTTCATGAACAGTATTAAGCAACAACATAATATGGGTTTTCCACAGTGAGACTTATAAGATAGGATTGAAAGACTGCTCAGGGCCTGATCCTGTCCTGTGTTTTTCAGACTGATGTGGCCCTGGGACTGAGGAGTCAAGTGACCGATGAGCCCCTGTGGAGCAAATTCCAGCTCAGCCTCTGAGCAAACAGCCACTTTTCAGGCTTTGCCTTCATAAGCATCGCATCTAAGCAGGGTGCCAGAACCCAAACTCCACCAGGAAACACCAATATTAATAAGAGCCATGCTTAGAAGAAATGTGATGTTAATTTGTTTCTATACGTGCTGGGAATTAATGGAAATCTGGATTTTGACATCCTTCTTCACATACGCTGCCCTTTGGCTTTCAAGCCTTTCATCAGTGCCAGCGGGATGGTTGGAAGAAAATCCCAGCACAGAAACAGGCTTTTTATTCAGATCATACAGAGGAAATCCAGAGTTGGGCTGATAATTTTCAAGCTTGGTTTTTGATATTTGGCACATGGATAAAGTCAGCCTTACTCAGGATCACAAGTATCCAGGATTGGGTGTTAGTGGGACTAGCTGAGGCAAAAGGGATGCTGGCCTCAGCTGCTGTGCACATGCTTTAAGAAGAAGAAACCCCAGGCAGAATGGATTATGAAGACTATGTTTGGCTGACATTTCCCATTTTTAGATAACCCTGTGACCTGATGCTTAGAACTTTGGACTGAATTTTACTTGACACAAAAGGAAAAGAATATTTTTGGCAGGATGTGTTGGGTATCGTTACAGTGAGGATTGCTGCAAGTGATCAAATGATTGTTGCAGTGAAGTAACTGCATCTCCTAGGCAGACCCTGCAGTTGGGATGTAGCTCTCAGAAATATATCATAAGAACAAAAACAATAATTGTAATAAGAATAATTTACAGTGGCAAAACTGTCACTACCATCACTACTAGGAACCTTGTGTTTGTAGTTAGCTGGCAGCAGCCAGGCAGCCATAGCACACTGAAAAACCTTCTATGGGTAAGAAAAACAAATACAGGCAAAAGTGAAAATTATCCTGAAAACTCTTCTGAAGAATAAAATAATTCCTTTTGCACCACAATGTAAATGTAGGTGAAAGTCTTGCAAGGAGGCAAAGGAAGTTAAGGGATTTAGATCCCATTTATATACTTAGTTCCTTCAACTAACTTTGAAAGTTGTGCTATAAACCTTACAGCAATACCTTTATCAGCCAAATGCATCAGTCAGCAGTGGGCTTTAATTTGAGGAAAGGTTTCCAGTTCTATATCAAGTTGCTACTGATTTATGAAGCCAGGTTTTAATCCTTCCCAGCATGTCTATGTTTTCAGTTTCAGATTACTGTGTGATACATTTAATACACTGATAACAGTGTTATGTGCTTTTAAACTCTACTGTTCCTTGAAAAATACAGCCAAATACAATTTTAGAAAAAGTCTAGGTGAATTTAAACCTTTTTTAAAAATAACATTTTATTGTCTCTTTCTGAGTTTTATAAGTGGACAGAAAAAATATATGGAATATCTGAGTGAAGAAACTAGCTGTCCTCTGCAGATCAACAGGATTTTATTTATGCAGAGTTGTTTAAATCTGTAGCTGTAATTTGCACTCACTGATTGGCATAACTGATAAACCCACTTTTCTTGCCCTTTTCTAGCTTCCTCCTTCCCCCATATTCTTTCAGAAGGCTTAGTAGGTTTTCTTTTCACTGTATTTGTTGAGGTTCATTTTTTGATCTACCAGTGTGCCCTGCAGTCACAGCAGCTGGATCCAGCTGACAGAAGGAATTTTGATAACATTGAGAGATTTTTAGGACTTTTGGTACTACTGCCATAACCCTCTCATAACCAGAAGCATCTAATGATGAGTCAGAACTTGTCATAACTCCTGTCTTGTCTCCTGATGTGGAGTAAGCATAGACATATTGCTGCCTTTCAGCCTGAGCCTGATCATCTGCAGTGATACCACTTTATCTGCAAGGTGCCTGTATTAGGCTGCCTGGGTCCTTGACATATTTCTGTGTAGCTGGTTGGTATGAGATAATTGTTAGGTACCAGAAACAAGCTGGGATGCTCTATATGGTCTACCTCATAATATGGTGAAACTTCTATTGTTTTTGAATAAATAATACATATGTGAAACATGGCTTCCTAACACACTGTTTCCAGTGTTCTTACTAAATGTATGTTTAATTTTTACTGTATAAAGATTTTCCTTTTTTTTGTTTGTTTAGTTTTGTTTTTACAACATCCCCATCTATGTCATTTCATCTCATCCAGTCCTATGGCATCTCTGAGTAGAGAATGTCATCTCCTGCTTGTAGACTACTTCCACTACTTCCGAAGTACTTCTGTTTGAGAGACACTTGTAGTAGGCTCATCAAGTACACTTGAATATGTGAAAAACGGGGACTGTGAGGTTAGTTCTTTTTCAAATGCAGAGCTCTTGTTCTATAATCTGTCCTCAGATGGGAGCCATCCTGGATGTGCAATGGTCTGTCTTGAACTTTCGCTATCTTGTTCAATAGTCTTTTCAAGGTGAGGTAGTTGCATACAGTGTTCAAGGAGTGTGTACGTACAATGGGTTTATTAAAGTGGCATAATTCAGTATATTGGTGCCTTTTCCTTCCTTAATATTTCCTAACACCCTTGTTTTCTTTTTGACCATAGCAGAACACTGAAACAATTATTTGATAGATTTATGCAAAGTGACTCATCATTCTTCTGCAGATGGTGACAGCTGACTGAGAGTCCAGCATTGTGTACATATACATGTAGATACAACTTTATCTATGTGTGTTTCATTATTAGCTACGTGTATGGCTTTTTACTCTTTCAGTGTTGAATTTGCCATTTTTTGGTGCATTTTGTTTCAAAAGATACTTCTGAAATATCTGTACAATACTCCAGACAATTTTGTATCATTAAAACCCCTGCTACCACATTGCTCACACTCTTTCAGAACATTCACAAATATGTTGAACATCTGGATGCCTGTGGACTTCATTAGCAATTACCTTCTACCATTTATCACTACTTTTTGTTAAAATCTTTTGAACAGTTATTAATCCACCGGAGGATTTTCCCTCTTATTCCATTAAATCCTATCTGCTTGAAATGGTTCTGAATAAATGACCTCATCAAAAGCTTTTTAGAAATCTAAGAACACTACACCAAGTATGTGACCTTTATCTACAGGCACATTTTCTACTTTGAAGAACTTTACTAGATTCAGGAGACATAACTTCTCTCTATGAAAGCTATTTCAACTCTGTTTCTACCAATGCCTGAGACAGAAGTCAGACACACTGATCACTGGTTCTCCAGGTGTGCAACAGGTCCTTTAGAAACTGTATGTCACATGAAGCTCTCTCCCTTCCTCTGGTAATGGGGCTGATTTAATAACTGATTTAGGAATTTCACTTCTACATTTCTTTGGGACTCTTTTGGTAACATTGTCCTAGAGATTTGTCACCATTTATTGTTTCTGTAATTTCCATCGTAGACCTAACCTACAGGCTATAGTTAGGAATCCATACTCAAGGGTTTGAATTTCCTCAAGCAGCTGAAGGAGTGGGATGTGGATCTCCTTATTCCAGCAGGGGAACCTTAATCACTATTAACTACCAATGTTTGTACACTACATCTTGTGTTCTGCTATGTTTTCTAGCTCAAACTCTTTTTGAGATGGATAGGCTGAGGAGCACCTATTTTCCAGGCCAGTGAAGGCTGAGAGGAGTCTGACTCAGCACAGATAGAGAAGCTCAGCTGTTCAGGGACTTGCACATTAAAAATGAGGTGTCTGTAGAGTTTAGGAGCTGTGCACTTGAGTTCTACCTGTGTTATCCACATAGCTGCTGTTTTTTTTCTACACCTACAGTCAGCAAAGAGAGGAGGACTTATTAAATATAAAGACAATTCTTTTAACAGAGAAATGATTATTGTAAGGATGTGTTTTGGTAAAGCTGATGGAAATAGAGAAATTTTCATCATTAACACACTACTCAAACTCATCTCATACCTGGATATTTTCTGTTACAAAGAAACATATCTGTCACTCATTTCTATAAGTGTTCCTGCCAGACTCTTGTTGAAATCTGGCCTCTGGACTTGCAATTCTTCACTACCATAAACAGAAGCAGCAGAACATCCTGGCTTTCAAATGCTTAGAGTGGTGAAGTGTAAATGTTGTGGATTACGTAGGGGAAACGTTGTCTTTGGCAGGCTGGGCAAACAGCAACATCCAAAATTCTTTCACTAACCCCATAAAAGGTGAAGAAATATAACAGGTATCTTTTTTCATTTTTTTTTCTTTCAGCCCCAGTACTGCAGTTGCAAAGCAGTATTACTGTATTACTACAGCATTATACATACCAGATTCAAATCCCATGCATCTGTTGTTAAATGGACTTTATATACTATACACATACACTTTATACCAGTGTGTAATCAGGTATTGAAGGTAAAGCCATATTATTTTACTGTATTTTATTTTGTTTTGGTTTGGCTTTGTTTCATTTTATTACATTTCATTGAATTTATTTTTCTTTGCTAGATGTTTTATTTGATTTCTTAAGCAGTGATATTCAAGTTTATATCCAGAAAATGCCCCACTCAGAGTACAACTTTTTTAAGCAAATAGAAATCACAGCATCATCTGCAGTTTTATTTGTAAGTGGCATTGCAGCCAGGGTGCACACACCAGCCAGATGGTAGGTCCCGCTGCTGTCTCCACGGAGTGACACTCCTGCCTGCTGCATAATTCCCATTTGACTCTACTTTTGTCAGCCCAATGCAGATAGACAACTACATTTTGCATGTGTGCAAATGGCTGCAGACCACTGAAGGTAACATTGTCAAATGTATTATTTCACTCTTGATCTTAATGTACATGTAAGAGTGTCTCTTTACATGTGTGCATTAAAGAGCTTAATCTAAGAGGCAGCTCGTAATAATAGCTTTTATGGTCTCTTGCTACTACTCTTTCATAGTTTTACTAACCATGATCTGCATAATGATCTAATAAGACAGTATCTTATTACTGTAATATAGAATCTCTATATATTTGCAGTAATGGATATTCATATCAAAAGATTGTGACCATGGTTTCCAAAAGAAGTCAACATAATTTACCATCACCTTAACTCTTGTTTTCCTTAGAATTAAGCTATAATTTCTCTCAGAACAACCTTTGCAGATTTTTGTTTCTGCCCTCCAACCCTGAATGCCTGACATTTTCTCATGAAGCACTGAGGCAGGGAAGATGTTTTCATCCAACCCATGAGGTCCACAATAGGCCCATGTGGGCATGGTCTTTCAGAGCATTATAATTTAACACAGAGAAAGCTGACACCCGGGGATGAGGCGGGGATGGTGACGGAGGAAAAAGATGCTCTAAGCCCAGTAGCAGGACTTCTACTGTCACCACAATGAGTCCTCCTGAGAGGAAATACAGACCCTCTAACTGCAGATGTCCATGTTTTTCTCTTGCCTTCACCCCCAAACCTAAAGGGGGCAACTTAGCTTGTACTTTACACATGTGGTGAACTCTTAACTCAATGGTTGCTAAAACAAGTGGAGAATCTCAAAGTCTCAACATTTCACAGGTCCCTTTGAGAAGAGAATAAATCACATGGTGGATGGAATTACCTTACACTGAATTGATTGATTCTGTACAGTAATAAATCCAAAGCAAGAAAGAGAGTGAGGGACTGAAGAACTAAGGAGGAGAATGGAAGAGACAACGTGATATTTTTGCAAGGAAAACAGCAATACATATCACTGTGCTTGAAAAGATTGGTCTCAGAGTAAGATTGCTGTGTAATAAAGTGGAATGTGGCATCACTGCACTGTGGAGAGAGGAAAGAAAATGTCCCTGTGGCTGCAGAGTGCCCTGAGCTGGTGCTGCATCCCCACTGTGGTGTAAAACGTGTGTAGACAGCTAACTGTGCAAAACCTCCATGTAGATATTTGGAAAATGATGTATTGATGGCTCACCCTGGACAGTAGAGCTTTCATTCTATGCAACACACAGTCATAGTAAAGAGATATTTGTCCACCTCCTGTCCTATAGGCAGGATTTGTCTAATGTTTTGTCATGAATAACAGGGATTCCAGGCATCAAAAGTTCTCAGATGCTACTCATAAAAGCCACTTCTGCTTTGCATATTTGGCTTAAGTGTAATTTAACATACTGTAGCATACAAATGACGATAGGATGCTTATACACTGTGGAAAAGCCAGCTCAAATTTTACAGTAGTCAGTGGAAATCTGATTTCTAACTGGGTGCAAACCCTTGAAGCTAAGGCTCACACATTGGTGTAACACCAATCAGCATCAGTCAGTTTGTGTGCTATGGGTGAAGCTGGAAGATATTTTTTCTGCTGAGTGATTCTAGAAAGGTAGAGCCAGCTCTACACTCAGCTCTACTGGTAATGGGGAAGTAAGTTGAAAGAAAAGTAGTATAAAGAATGTTAAGGGTACAAGACACTAAGGTCCTAAAGAGACAACCCACTCATTTGTTCCTCTGAAAATCTTGCCTAAAAGTCTCAATTTTGGGTATCTCTCCTTCTTTTTTGAGTTTTTTGAGTTGATGCTTGCCAGTGCAAATGTCTCTCTTTGTCACTTGTACTTACTCCGTGATGCTTATTGCCACACTAGGTTTGATTCTGACCTACAGTTGAAGAAGGTGGATCTTTTCTTTTTGAACACCTTTCCACTTTCATGGAAAGTTTCTAATTTTTTATGGACTGAAATTTCAGGAAATATAATGATAGGATTATTTTACTCTTTTTTTTAAGCGGTTTTTACAATGGTGACTTTATTTTTTGACTAATTTCAACTGATTTTCCTATTAAAACACAAATACCAGTCCACTTGGCTTTCACCATTCTCCTAAGTAGGACACTATAATTCCAATGGACTATGAAACTCTTATAAAATTGGCAGAGGACTTGAGGATTTATGGTCATATAATTAATCATTTGAAGAGAGAAACTGAATACTTGGATAATTTCCTAAGGTGTTCTTCTCTATAAATGAGTTCATACAACCACAACACTGATCCACGAACTTCATGAGCATGGGAGGAAACCAGTGGGGTCCCCCTACATGCTCCTGCTCTAATGCATTATATCCCAGGAAACAGAAATGATTCCTGGGCTGTGAGTGCGTGTTTCTGAGGAAATGAAGACCTTTGATTTCCACTTAGAAATATTTAAGACCATTCAGAAGATGCCATTTTTCTTTAAAAATCAGGCATTCCCAAACCTTAGCATGGTGCTGATGACCAGCCTTATGTTTAGTGAAGCTTGGGAAAGAGGTAGCTCTGGGATCAAGCTCAGTATGTCTTATGGAATGGCACTGAAACAGATTGTACTCTGTGCCTTAATACAGGTGAAATTGTAAAGAGACTAACATTTACTAAAACTCAAATGCAATTGGTTGTCCAGTCCTTACAGGGATGAACATGTGTATTTTCTTACTGTCCTATAAACAAGAGTTGCCAAATGCTACTCCAAATAACTGCTACTGCTTTAAAAAGTGTAATGCAGACTCCCTTTTCATCGATGGAAGGTTTGTCCTCACTTCAAAGGATTTGGGAATCAACAGATAATGAGCTGCTTATTTATTTATTTACTTGTGTGTATCAGATAATGGTTACCAGACAAATGAAAACCTCAGTGGAATCAGTCAATAAACATTCTATGTTTTTCAAATTAAAATTCAATTCAAATTCAAATTAAGTTCAAAGCTACCGTTAGATAATAGCTGAAGAATTAACAAATCCACTAAAAAAAGTTTTTGTCTTTACTTTCACTTCTGTATTCTGCATTTCTTTTAGTAAAATTTGCAATTTAATTATGAAAATTATATGATAAACAGTTTTTATTAGACTCTCACATGTTTTCAGGCCTTCATGGTGGTTTCCACGTAATCCATCAGATGCAAGTCTTGGTAATGAGAAGTATCAGCAATCCTTGTGTTCCCAGCTTTCAGTCCGTGTCCTGTAGCCCAGGGAATTTATAGGGCGATTATGAGGGGAAAGCTGCCGCACCTAACGTCCCCCTTCACTGTAACGCCAGTGACATCTAGCGGCCAGCTCTGATCCTGCACAAAGTTGTAAAATAAGGGGGGGGGGATAAAAAAAAAGGGAAAAAAAAAAGAAAAAAGAAAAATAAAATCTCAGATATTTCCACCAAATATTTGTACTATTTGCAGGCACTCCTTCCCAAGCTACAAAAAGCTTTCACATCCCTTTCTCACCCCTACCTGGCCCAAAGCTGCAGCTACTATGACAAATTTCACACCCCATGTTGTAATTTTAGGCAGATAATATTAAAGAAACCCATAAAATGTGAAGATGAAACAATACACAGAGAACTTAAGACAGTGCTCTTCCCTCATTCACTATCAAGTGCTACAATCTCCAATCTCCTGATGATCAAAATCTTACTGAAGAATAACTCGATGCCTACAAAAACAAGAGAAGAATGACTTGAGGACTTTAAGCTTCCAGCTAAACTCAGCTAAACTCAATCATTTCTCAAGTAGAAGCTTTTAAAATCCTCTGCAAAAGCTATAGGAGCTACAAGGGGAGGGAGGCAGGGAAAAGAGAAAGGGGAGGGGGGACAGACCATCTAATTGTAGGAGAGACGTCTGCTTCACTTAGAATTACCCTGCTGATACTGCCAAGTACCTCTTCTGCCTCTGACAGTCCTGGGCAGTGACTAAAGTATGATTCTGTGATAAGCAGAGATAGAGAGCCCATATCATGTTAAGTGGCTTGCACTGAACCCCTTCTTTTCTCTTTTATTGTGAATCAAAGTTAGAAGTAGAGGCCATGTAATTTATCTTTGCTATTCCATCTAAATATCTTGTTACTTCCATTCTAAGCTACACCGTGGAAATAATTTTCTTATCCCTTCTTGTGGACGTTCTTGCTACTAAAACAGAGGCATTGCCTGGGAGGCCCAGCCAGGGGCTAAGACATGGAAGGTAACATGCTAGCCATGAAAGGCTGATGGACACCACAGAGTCCAAGTAAGAGGCTAAGAGGTTGATCTCTGGAGCCCAACTTCCCAAGGGCTGCTTTTGCTTATTGCACCCACCTGCCATCAGTGGTATTGAGCTTGGACATAATGACCTTTATTTGGCATCCCCTCAAGGGAGAATCTCTCTTGCCCTATCCTTGCTACAGTCACAGTACATAAGACAAGAGTCATAGATAGATAAAAGTATGAGAGAGAAGAAGGTAAATAGTGAGGCATTTCCTTCAAGGTACTGCTTATACTGGCTCAAAGCTTTTTGATAGATTAGGTTCTCCTGGGAAATATTGCTTTGACTGGAATTAGTGACTGGGAGTGAGTAATTTTCATCCAAGGTTGACCCCAAGATAATTAAAAAACTACATATCATAGAGTTTCTGAATGCTGCAGCATTAAAAGGGAAACTGTGATAATGGCATTCATTTTTTTTTAAATTACCATTTGGTAGATAATATTGAGTTTAAATTTTCAATTGGGATGAAAGAAACCTGTCAGAATAACGTGGAAACCTTAATTTTAGCTGGACTCTGCTGAAACTAACAATTAATGTAACAGCTATTTTTGAAAGAAAAAGGAAGCTTTATCCTGATATGTAGATCTGACAGAGCTCTTTGAAGAGATTAAAGAAATTCTGTTTGATTTTGAGCCCTGCAAGACTTAATTGGATCACTTTATGTGCCTAGTCCAGCAATGATCACTAATCAAACAGATGACTGAAGGAGAACAACTCTCAGGCTTTGCTTGTTCATGTACTACCCCCAATAAATTGCTGTAAAGTAGAACAGTGGAGTATTAAATTCATCCATCATTATTAGCTTATGTACAACAACTTGTAAACTGCTGAAATGGAATTGCTCTGAGCCTTCTCAGCATGATTTAAGTGCTCAGAGCAAATTCCTCTTGTTATGTGACCTTAGATAAGGACTAAAGAGGGAATTTCAGACTGGAAAACACAGATGCTTCTAAATAACCAGCATCAGCATCTCTCTACAGCAGTTAAATATGCAGCAGTAAAGCTGCCTCTGGGGGTCTTTGGGATTCTCTGGCTGTGAGTAAGTTGTGCTACAGGCTTTCTGCAAGACTGCCTCTTAGTTAAGTTTATACCCTTGTATTTCTCCAGTTCTTCAAAATGCATTTATTGGCAGCAGCTGCACCATTTCTCTTATCAAACTGTGAGGACAATATTTTTTAGTTTCTTGACAAGTGTAGGAGTAGTAAATGGTATTATTCTTAGATGAGAGATAAAAGAGGAGGAAAAAGTGATCAGAGAAGATGAGCCCTGGGCAAAAGAGGAATTAGAGTTGAAGTAAAACAGTCCAGTTCTGCACAGACTGTACTTTGCTGCTGCATTTAAAGAGGGGCCTTGCAGAGCAGGCTAGACAGGAGTCAGGACTCTGGTGAGTGGAACTGCAATCTCTGTTATTAAAAGTGAAACACATTGTACTTGGAAGCAACTTCTGGATGAAGACTGCTCATTTATTGAGAAAGAGAATTTGGGGTTATATATATGGTTTCTTCATAAGTCACCTTAAATAATACAGATCACTCCTTGATTCTTGGGCTTTTTTTTTTTTTTGCCCATTACTTGTCCTATAAGCCACAGACATGGAGAACAAGTTATTCCCTTTGCTTTTTTCAATAGGTTTTTCTGTATTTGACTCTGTGTGTGTCTCAGTCTTTCCTTCAGGCTATCTAACCTCAGCTCTTCCAGTCTGAGTCTGTTGTCAGGCTTCTGAGTGAATTCTTACTGTTTCCACCAAGACTGTTTTCAAATTGGTCACATTCAGCACATAAACCCCAAAAGAGTATTCCAGCTTGGACCAGAGAAAAATACTCCCTATATTTCAGGCTAGGTTGCTTATACACCTTCACATTGTTGATGCAGCAAGACGCTACTAACTCAGATTCACCTTGTGTTGCATTGTCATCCCACATAACTCTTCTCCAGCCAATGTTACACACATACCCCAAATCTCTGCTTTCCAGAGATTACACTGAGTTCTAACCCCATCCTCCGATCTTCTGAAGAACTGCAGATTTTGAGCCATCTGCATTACACACACATTGAACAGAAGAGGAGACAGGATGTACGTCTTGCATTTTGACTAAAGTGCTGAGAGCTACTTGAATGCTTTCATTGACAAGTTTCATAGAAGTTTTATCAATGGAAAGTTTTACCAAGGCAAAAGTTTGCTTGTTTCATAAAATGTCATGCAAACTTCCCACTGAAGTTCACTCCAGTCAAGAGCGATCGCATCTACTGCTTTCTTCTCCATAAGGCTTGCTGTTCTAACATTAAAGCAAAGCAAATGGATTTATTAAGCAATTTTTAAGAAACAATTTGCCTCTACATAATATATTAAGATTCAAATAGTGGGAGGTAAGGAACATCTATGAAGTTGTATCCAAAGCTTTCAGCACAGCAGTCAGCTCTTGTAATCACATAAAAATAACAGCAGATGCTGTAAGTGTATTGCACAGTATCAATTCCCACATCATGTCTGTTTACACTTGTTACCCTGGATGACAAGAAGATGGATGTTTATTTCTACCTGTATTCCTAGCTTGAGCTCATCTCCAGAGTTTAGCCAGTGCACTTTCTGGTTTTTTTTTGCACTATACTTACAATTTACTGGGTATTTATCCTTAATGAGAGTTCATTTTTGAGAAGAGCTTCAGAGCCCAAACTGACTCAGCTCAATTAATATATTGATGGAAACTATAAGGACCTTAATCAATCAGGCAGACACTAGCTCATTAGAAATGCAAAAGGCTCTGGGAGTCTTCTGCAGTAGCTGCAGCAATGTGATGGGGCAAGTCCAGTCAGGTTTTAACATGCTGCTTGCTTCTGTAAATGAACCGGCAGGAAATGGTTTATGTAAACACCTTATTGTTGTAGGTATGTAGAACCATGGCCGATTTATTATTTCTTTTCAATTCTTCTTACTATTACTATGCTCTTCCAGTAACATAAGAATATATTTTCTTGGACACATTTTTTGTCTTTCCTCTCTGACTAGCTTGTCTAACACATGAAAAGCTATTCTAAGCAAAATCAAAGACTAGCTAAACAGACAAGCATCAGATGTTGTAACTTCCTTTGAAGTCAACTTTTTAGTACATGAACATGTTTCTGTGGCCAGCGATGTAGAGGAGTAGAGCTGTGTTTTTTATCACTGTCTTTCTGGATTGCCTGAAGTCTTTGCACTTCAGTTCTATACAATCCAGCCCTTAGGTTAGTTGCCTCAATTTTGGCTCAGTCACTCATGTGAAATTTTTATCTAGAACCGTACAGGAATACTGGGTCAGCACATAAGATGTCCAAGATTTTCATTGTATTATGCACTGTTTTCCTGTATTAATTTAGATATATGCACATTGTTCCTATATATGTATATACACAGTCTTCTATTGTTTTCTTAGGTTAAAAGCTTGTGTCATCTGAGAAGCCATAAGATCCAGTAAAAGGGAAACACAAGGGTTTAATATACAGTAATAATAAAGCAGTCTCTGATTAAATACCTGTGACTCTCCAGTAGCTCTATCATATGCATCATCCAGACCAGCATAGGGCCAGTGCACCCTCATATGGGCACGTTTCTAAGAAGCAATGATCACAGACTGAAGGAATTGTTTTCTGCAGCTAAGTCAAGAGCCTTTGGTGTCTAGCACAGTCTCATCCAGACACCCACAGAAGGTTCTTTCATGGGACTGTAGATGGATGCTTATGGAGTGCAGATGGATGAAGAGCTGAAGGAGCTGTGCCCAGAGGTGTTTTGTGCGGTGCATTCTGTGGAAATCCTCTGGATTAGTGTTGCTTTAAGCAGCACAGACTGGTGCCAAACCCAAGCACATGAACTCGACATCAGACAAACCACAGTTTTTAGGAGTTTCTTCTTACTGCAGCAAAATGTGGCCTTAATAAGCAGACGGAGCATTTGGTTTAAAACTGGTTTTAGATTTCTCAATTTTCTATACTTTAGTTTTCCTCTTGTGTTTTGAAATCAATTTGTAATATGCTAAACCCCAGTAATTTCTAGTCTTTCTCTCTGCAGAATTACAGGCTTGTGTGTGGGAAAGACTTCAGTGACACCTACTTAAAGACTTCAGCACAAAAAGCAATTAAGTAGGTGACAAGATTTCTTTTTTAAAAGGGATCAAACTAATTCCTTCTGAGCAATTAAAAAAGTAAGTTTGATCTGCCCAGATAGGAGTGTTCCTATTTAGTCACCAATCAGCCATGTTGATTTAGTGAATTATAGAGTCCAAGAGATTATTTAAGGATTATACATACTGTGCAATGAGTAAATTGAACAGCAAGCCAGAAAACTTAGTGGTTTTCACATTTACAGAAGTTGCTCTCTAGATGATTGTGTTTCTTATATGACCCTGTTGGCAGGAACAGCACAGACTTTACTGCTGCCTATTTTCCACTTAAGCATGGTCTGACAAACCATTGTAGAAGGTGTCTGATAAGGGACTATTGAATGTTGAAAACAACAGTAATATTTGCATGGATTTCCAATCTTTGCATTAGAGCCCTCTCTCTAAGAAGGTAAACTACAGATAAACACTTAAAGACTGAATGCCTAATCCCATGTTATTGCAATCAAAGTGGCAATCACTGTCACCACTGAAATCCTGTTTTAAGAGAAGCACAAAAATGGGCATGGGGTAATCTCCTGAGGCATATTTTCTCACCTTGTCATTGAAACTAGTGTCAGCTTTCACCATCCAAACCTGCTCAGATTCTGCTCAAGAACTGATTGTGCCAGACAGAAATTTCAGGATCTTCATGTGAGTGCAGAACCTGCTGCTGGCCCTCTGCACATCCCCTTAGCCAGAGGTGAAATACTAAATCAAATTCACAATCCCACAAAGGTCAAAGGTTTCAGTGTGTTAACTGTGAAACAGTAGCAAAACCTTTGGTTTATGATGTGAACAGCTATGGGTTGACATTTCAGGAAGCTCTTCCAGGATCTCAGTAGCTGTTGTAGCAAACACAGAGACAGTTCTTTAACCACTACTCTGTTTTGGTAAACTCACACATGCTGCAGTCTCAATAATGCCTCTGTGCTTTCCAGTGTCAGCTATGTAAATATTGAACCCATCTGGTAAATGCAGGCCTTGCTACTTGCTTGTCTCTTTACTATGCCAGGATATATACTTGCTTTGACAGACACTTTTACTATAAGATGTTTTTTCTTTTTTTGCCAGACGATGCTTTACAATTCAATGTTGTAAGCAATTGGCCCTATTATCTTTCAAGACAGATTAGTGACACTCATAAAAATGGTGAGGAAAGCAAGTCGACAACCAGATAAATTGACAAGGCAGGAAGTTTCTAGTTTGTTTTCTGAGATGTCAGCAGGAGGTTTTCTGGATCCTTGAGGCAGTAAGTATATTATGTACTTAATTAATTGCTAAAATGCTTTAGTTGCATGATTTTGCTTCCTAACTAATGAAAAGCAAAGTCCAGTGATGAGGGCAATCACTCACGCTCTTCAGTGTGACAGCACTATGCAGCATGAGATCAAAACAATATAATTTGCTATCCAGTATTGCATAAACCCCATAATAGTATATGAAACATTACAAAGAATATTCTTACACATCATTCTTAAAAGCACACATCCATTTTCTTGCTTTCTATAAAGGAGAGGATAACAAACAATAAGGTGTGCAGGGCTTCAGGCTTTTCATAATAACAATAGCGATATCCTCTTTAGCCAGTATTATTGCAATACAAGACACACACATTTTCATAAGTTGCACTATAAAGGTTAAAAGCTTAAGAAATAACCTATGTGTGCCCTAAGCAAAGCTCTTGAAGAATGAAAGTTGTTTCCTGTGTCATGCTTTATGGAACTGATCACTAGAGGGCAGCAAATTCCTTGCGAAATGCACGAATTCAATAGATTTAAGAGATTAAGTGAAAACGGTGTTGCAACAATTATATGTGTATATGCATATTACTTAGATTCAAGAAGAAAATAGGGGAATACATGATTTACAAAGTATCTGCTGTTAACTCAGCAAGCTCTTAAGGGTTTTGGTACATCAGCAGTTCTCAGCTGATGAAATAGAAAGGCAAAAGAGCACTTCCAAACATGCTATATTTCTACTTAATGAAATTTCAGCTTGATAACGTGTCTGCTTTCCTTTGAAGATAGATTCCTGAAACTGGGACAGAGTGAAAGTATGGGAGGAGTTTTCAGAGTTTATGTTCAGTTTTGAGAAATATTTTGGCATTGTTTTTGGAAAACAAATCTACCCATGTCCAGTAGCCGTACCTCCCAACCCAAGTCCTCATCTCCAGCTCAGCCACAACAGTTGTTGAAATGTCAATTCCTTTCTGCTTCCACCTAGATCTGTGGCTACATGTCCTTGAGATCTTATGTTGGGCAGTGGGGAACATTTTACTCAGGAGTTCTACAAACAACAGAATAAATAAACCTTGGATTCATGTGGAGTTCCTGAGGTTGGATTCTCAGATTCTGACACAGTGCAAATCTAAGCATTCCCTGTGGCTGGAAAATCCCAAATACAGTTTCTTTGATGTATACTAGGGAAGGAGTTCCCACTGCAGTCTTTCACCCTGTAGAAATTATAACAGTTTGATAGTTTTGTTTGTTTTCTTCCTACTTACTTAAGGTAAATCTGAAAAAAAAAAAATCGAAGCCTTTTAAATTCTTTAAGACTCAGTCAAAATCTGCTGAAATTAAGAAGCACCCGAGATATCCCAAACCCATTTTGTAGGGGATGGGAGATCGATCTGACTGATCTAATTGTGGATTGTGTAAGTTTAATTTTCTTCTAAAGAAAGGCCAAGACTTTTGCAGAATCAGAATGTTTTCCTTTCCTCACTGGGAAATAAGTTTATGTTCAAGAGGCATGAAATATCTGTAGATGAAGTTTTCAGGAACACAATCCACATCCTTGGGAAACTGCTTTTCTGTTTTTGTCCTACATGAGATGATAGAAATGGTTTGAGAAAAACAAACCCGTTCAAAAGAGATGTTTACCTCTTTACTGAATTGTATTTATTTGGGACATCACTGCATTAATAATTCAATATTTAATCAACTGTCCCTTTTCTTTCTGCATCTTGATGAAAATGAAGTTTGATCTCACTAACTCAGGAAAAGCATTTTCTGTAGCGTAAGGCTTGAATTTGTTCATCAGAACAGAAGAAAATTCATACTATAGACTTAAATACTTAAGAGACTTAAATACTCGAATAGAAATAAAAATGTATATAAGTACAAAAATAATGGTGGAGACTATACTGTATGTTTTAAAACAAGAATAATACATACAATGATAATTCTCCATCCAACTGTTTATAAACTACCGTTCCTCTCACCAAACCATTAGGTATCTGTAAGACAGATTGTGAAAGAGCAGATTTTAGATTTACTTAGGCACTTTAGCATAATGAAAAGCCTATCCTTGAAGGCGTGCTCTTACTCATTCCTATAGCGTAAGTATTACCTTTTCATTAGATATTTTTAAGGCAATGACACAGAATTCAAGACCAGAACATTGAAAATAATTGATCCTTATGTATTTAAATAGTAGTTTAGAAGGAACAAAAAAGACAACAAATCCAATTACTTCTATCTGCTGCAGGTTTATTTTTGTGATTTATTTAATTATTTTTCCTTCATTAAAGCATTTTAATCCCTTATATTTATCTATTCAGTTATCCTGTTATGCCTTTTAGGAAGGCCCACTTCATTTATGTAGAAGGATCTCTCATCTTCTTCTCATTCTCCTGCACAAAACCCAAATCAAGCACATGGCTTAATTTTGTCCCTGCTGTTTAACAACCCATTGCAAAAGGTAGTGATGTTGAAAACACAGGAGATACTCTGACAGGATATCCCCAAGGAAATATATTGCAGAGCTAGGTTTATTATTCTTTGTTCAATTCACTACAGGCACAGGTCTCATTCTTACTTTATTCTAAAAGTGAGATTATATGACAGATCCCAAACTCAACCCTCTGTTAGAATTTTGCTATGTTGTTTGAATCAAGAGACAAGAAAATGCAGCAAAGACTTCTTAGCAGGCTCTATCTCCATTTGTCTCATCAAGCACCTCTGTTTCTACCTGTTCCTATCTCTGAGCTCCTAAAAGAGAGGGCTACATCCCCCAATACGCCCAGAGAAACTTCTCAGCCTTTCTTCAGCCTAATTAACATGCAAGAAAGCAATGTAAATTTTAGACAAATTGTGCAGCAATCCATAGAAATAATAATGGCAAACCAGCACAGGAACAGTTAGAAACATATCGTTATATTTGTAAGAATGTACTTAAAATGGGTAGTCTGAAGTGTGGATTGTTGAATGTGTTGTTATATGATGTGGAAGACAAATTGATAAACCACTGAGATGCCTGTGTTTGGTGCTTGGGTTTTTGTATTTAAATTTCTAATGCCTAATAACTTCCAGTTATTAGGGAGCAGGGGGAGAAAATAAAGTAAAATCATAAACCTAAATTATTAAATGAGAAGCCTTGAGTGTGCTTCAAGAAATCTTTTCTTTTTCTTTGAATATTATTTGATTTTTATCATATGTCAGCCATTTCATGTTCTTAATCATATCTCTCAACTACCTAAATGATCATTCTCCAGGGAACTGAAGTTTTAGAGGAGAAACTTAAAAATTATATAAAATGTATTCAGCATAAAATCTGCTAACTTGATTAGCTCTTTTGACTGTGATGACTCACACCTCACTTGGTAGGGAGCATAGTGCTTTGGGTCCTTGCTGCCGAGACAGTTCCCATGTGATTGCTGATGTCTCTGCTCCACCTAAAGAGCTGTGTGTTAAACAGTCTGTTGGTGCTCAAGGGAGAGTGAATACCTGCTATTACCTTTTCCTCCATTGTGTATGGGTAAAGGTTTACTTGGATTACGGTAGTGTTAGGGAGAAAAAGCTGGTGCAGAGCCTATTTAATTAGAAAATGTGATGAAATATAGAGTGTATTCATGAAAGAGTGAAGGATCACATTAAAGTAGCAGTAGGAGAAGGGAATTCTGGTGTGAATATGGGAGGATTATACATCCACCAATTCTTATGCTAATGTGAAAAACCTAGCTAGAGAATGTCTTATCCAGCTGACTTTGATGTATGCTTTGTCATTAATATGATTATACATATAGCTATACCATGCCATTAAAATAAGATACTGGAGTAGCATTGCTCTTGGCTCTGGACATTTGAGATATTGTTTGATCACAGCTAGACCCAGAGCCATAGTTAGATGCGGTAGGAACCATCTTCTGAAACAGGTATCACTGGTGTTTCATCTTGGTCTAGTTAAAATATATCCTCTTTTACAATAAAGCATCTGGAAATGGAAAAGGGGAAAGCACTGGGGTCATAAGGCTCTTGGGACTGGCCGTACATCCCAATCCAAGCCATGTCCATGGAGGTCCATGTCCTCCACATCCCAGCTTGGGTGGTTGCGCAGCTGGGCGGTGCACACCCTGGTCTCTTGAGTTGCTGGGGTGGTTGAGGAGGAAGAAGTAAGTTTCAAAGAGGAGGAGCTGTCCTCTGGTCAGCTGAAGCTGCAGTGTCCTTCTGGAATGCAGCTCACTCTATTTGGCGAAGCTGAGCTAGAGAAAGTTTGGGCCATTTCTGGAATATCCTGCTTGTAGGCGTGTAGATGACTTCTTGGTACTTGCAGCAACTGGGCACCTTATGTAGCTGACCAAGGAGCATTGAAACTGAGTTTTTACAAAGAGCTAAGTAAAATAGGGGCATGACTTTACCTCACCTCCCGTGACTGACACATCTCACAGATGTGGCATCACAATCCTGCATTTGCTTAGGTACATGCACCACTTCAGTGGCTTCCAGTAACATATCTTGAAAGAAATGTTTCGTTAGACCAAGTAAGCATAGCAAAAGCTTACAGCCATTATTACACCCATTGATTATTCAGTGCTCATAGGAGAAAACCTCTAGGCACTCCACCATTTACAATGCAATTTCATTATCTTTTATTGTTTTTATAATGTGTTGGTATTTAGAAACTCACTGTTCTGCATTTTTTTTTCCTCTCTTTTGCCCCCAATCCCTTTCTGACCACATGTACATCTGCATGATAGCACACCAGGCTGGTGACTTATGGTGTGGGTACTTTGTATGTATATTTTGAAACACCCCTTCATCTTCCCTTTAAATCTAACTGTGTATAGACTTGCATGACTTTGAGTAACTTAGCCCATTATATACGCAGGCTGCTGCTCTTCATTACTTTGGTTTTCAAGAATGAAGAACAAGGAATTAAGATCAGAGTAACAATGTGCTTCGTCTCTCATTTCTCTCTGGTGGCAAATGTAGAACAAATAATTAGTTACACTCTATTGTAGTTTAGCTGAGACCTTATGTCCCATGCCAAAGTACTTTGTCTTAATTTAGACCTTGAGCATATAAGCACTTGAGCATGTATCTAGTATTACTCACATGAGTAAAGCTATTGATTACCATTAGAATGAAGTTAGCTTTTGTAAGGTTAAAGGTCTGGAGTCATTATTTCTTGACTATGCAAGAAAAGGAAGCTAAGAAAGCTGTGGCTTTTGTGCTGCTACCAGATTTTTCTTACAGTGAAAATAGTTTTCAGCATTGTTATTTTGGACATTTTGGGAATAGGGGAGTGAAGATACTGTCACATTACAGAGCTCTGTCTCAGGGTGCTATTGTATACAGTATGACAGAATTATTTTTGGTCTAACTCTTTCTGCAGGTTCCTCTCTGCAAGCCTGGTGTAGTGGGGATGGATCCAAACCCAGGCAAAGCAAGTAGAAATTACTTTTTCCTCCTCTCTTTCTTTTTCTTTTTTCCCCAAGTGTGTCTTCTGGGAATACACCGTGGTGCTCCTCAGAACATCTGCAGAATCAACAAATACCTGTATTTCTTGTATTTTTCCTGTGTAGCCTAAGGAACATGTCTGACATGGCTAAAATGGTGCTGCTGAAAGCAGCTCTAGCTTGGGATGTCAGTGCTCTCTAGAACAGTGTCACAGGCCCTGGGTAAAAAACCCTTAATACCTTCTATAAAAAGCATGCCTTTTAAAGACTAAATCCCAGCATTATGCATTTAAAGTTATCTGAGGTATTCAGCTCTGTGTGACTAATAGACTCCATTGCTACCAGGAGCCACAGCCAAGATGACAGAGATTTCCGTCATGAGATCTCTGTGAGACAACAGCAAACTTGAAAAAGACACAACTCAAACCCACAAATCAAGCACACAGAAACACCTCAAAAACACCTCTGCTTCCTGCAACCACCCAGAACAAAGAGCACCCACAACTCCCACCCCTCTTTGGGTGAAACACTCTTCACTCAAGGAAAGAGCTGGTGTGTTGGTGTGTTAGTGATGGGTTTTTTTGGGGGTTTTGTTTTGGTTTTTTTTCCCCTGCTATCATGACAAAGGTCAAGAGATGGTTTGAGTTGAGAATCTGGAGGAGGGAAGCATCTGTCAAGCTCAAAGTGAAGTGTCTGTGAGTGATGCCTCATGGAAGGAGCATTGCGCTAGTTTTACAGCTTCTGCCAAGGACTCAGGAGATTGAGAGTGACACTCTGTTTTGACATGAAAAGGAGGCTGTTTTGGGGGTTTACTTCCCCAGCTTGCAGGTGTCTCAATGTCCTTTGTAAGGCTCCCGCAAGTGCAGCCATTGTTGAAATAAGTGAAGCTCTATCACTGAGATGCTGTTGTTTCTTTCTTGTCTACTGTCCACTGAAAGCAGATGTCTGCTGCAGCTGGTCTGGAGCTGCATGTGGGATCATGGAGAAGGAGTTATGGTTTGCACTGCAGGAGTTTAAAAAAGCAGATAGACAGCTCACGGGTGATGTGTGAGACCACACTGGTCTCAACCTATTCAGTGGTGAAAGATGTTGCTCTACCCTATTTCTGATGAATGCAGGTGTAGCTACTGAACAACAGGTTACTGTGGATTCAGAAAGCTTGATAGCTTACTTGAGTCCTGCGGGAAGCTTTAATGGTTGCTCCTTATAATAGTTGACACCTTGCAAGCTGACCCTCTTCTATTTCAGTCCTAATCTAACCCTTTTGGCACACTAATAGGAATTATTCTGAGTATCCTAATATTCTCCTCTTTGAGCCCTACTCAAAGATGTGCATTGCATGAAAGCTCTATACCATATACAGAGAGAAAGACTGACATTAGTTCCTCTAGGACCTGCAAGAGGCTCTGTGGAACTCTGTTTCTGAATCATGTTTCCTCCTTCTAACCTCTTAGTAACTGTGCATGCATCTTTGACTTCAAGGTAAGATTTCCACTAGAGATCATGCAAAAAATGATAGATCCCACCTTAAGGAAAAGAGATAAATCATTGCAGAGGTTACCTGTGGTTGCCTGTGTGTTTCAGCACAATAAGGTTGAGAAGACTGAGATGAAGAGCACAACAACCTAATTCAAAGTTGCATTATCACTAATATTATAAGCTATCATTATACTACCTGCTTTTAACAGGGCACGAATACATAATTAAGAATCCTGACTATTATAAAGTAAATACAGCCAGACTCCATTGTTATTTCACTGTAAGCAGAAAGCTTGGAATAGACAGAGGTATGAATTAGCAGCAGCCAATGGAAGTGAAATGCTGCCCAGAATAAAATGATACTTGACTCATTTAAGGAACATAACATACTCTGTGTTTTGCCTGGGATTAATTGATGCTTATTTTCTAGAAAACCTGTTTTTCACTCTACTGGATCTGCTGTAGTGAAACACTGTACCTTTAACTGTGTTGTGAATACTGCTGATGGCATTATCATTGAGTGATGCCTAATGCTCAGCACTTCCACCGTGTAGCATGGCTAAAACTAGAAGTCAAGGAAGCTCTTGTGCTGACCCAGACAGCTTTGGATTAAAAAAAATGGGACATGAGGCTTCACCATTCAAGCTGGGATCCCTGTAAACTGCTATCAGTAGCTAACCTGCTCCCAAAGACACCACAGTTTTTAGCAACACTCTCACTTCTGGACTTTTTAAAAACCATGATTTATCAGACTGCTCAAACAATGCTAAAGGAGGCCACTTTTGTATAGGCCTGTGAGATGCTGAGAACCAGGCTTCAAACCTTGCTTCACTGAAACTGGGGGAGAACTGAGAGCTGAGGACTGAAACCCCTTTGCTCTGGATGTATGCATCAAACTGGGCCAGAGAAGCATCAGGCTTTCTGAGATCATTTGTGTAGAGCAAGCTAGGTGTGCAGTTGTGATAACATAAGGCATCTGAGGGACCTGACAAAGACTGTTTTGACATGGTCTAAGGACTGACTCAAACTGGGACTAGAGCTGGGATCTCTGTACAACATTGCATTTTATGTAAGCAGCTCTCTTGTACTGACCAGTGCATAGAGCGTGGTGCCTGTGTTGTTTTTTTCAGTTCCAAGCATAATACTGTGGCCAGGTTAAGAAGTCTTTCAGCTTTGTGACTGAATTTTTATTTGTGTTAAGATGTGGTATCATACAAGGTAATGTAGTCCTATATCCAGGGAGTTTGTTGAAGGGGAAGAATGGAAAAGGCAGGTGACTAACTGGATAAACTACAAATAATGGGGCAAACATCTTGGTGAAAGAGGCTGGTCTTTGGCACAGGCTTGTATTTGGAATATAGAAGCTAATTTTCTAAGAATCTAGCTAATAAATGAATGCAGCATGCATAATGTCTGCATGTTAAAACCAACACTTACAAAGAATAATTGGACTCCTAGTGTAGTTAGCTGAGGATGGAGATGTTCCTGTCTGACAGCTTCTCTTGGTTATTGCCTAGGGGTGGGCACACCAAGGAAAAGCAGGTCACTACCTGCTCAGCACAGCCAGCTTTGACCAGCTGCATACACTTCATGGACAGGAAAAGGGACTTGTTGGAAGGATAAGACTATGTGTGTAATTCAAGTTAGTTTGTATAAGATCTTTAAATGTTTTCCACTAACATATGGATTGTTCATGGTTTTTAATTCTACAGCCTTCTTGTGGTTTAGTGATGCAAGTATAATCACTGTCCTTCAGCTGAGGAATGAAAGCATATGTTGACTTGCCAAGGTACAAAGAGGCACTTCTGTGAGAAGAAATGAAGTGGGGTGCTGTGCTCACAAGACAGCCTCCATTTTCTCTCATCTAGATATCAATCACTGCCTGTCTACTCTTGCCTGCCTGAATCATTGCGCGGATCTCCAAAGAAAGAGACAGTGACCAATATAAGCGGTTTATTATTTCTGCTGTTCTTCTTTCCTGATCTGATAGATGAATCTCTGATAAAAGAGTAAAACCCCAAAGCATCTTCCTCACAGTAATTTCTTCTAAGAGGCTGGACTGAGCTTTGTGACCCATTGACTTCATCAAGATGGAGGTGGGTGGGAGGAAAATGTGTGTGAACTGATCTGTTCAGATGTGCTGTTCTGCAGCTGTTCTGAAACCCATTTCCTTCCTCATTTTAACCTCCAGCTGTGTGAATAGTTTGTCTCCACCTTGGAACAGACTCTGGATTGCTTTACCTTAAATCTCATTAACTTTTATTTGAGAGTGGAGAACTTAGGAAGAAAACCCAGAGGTAGATTCCAGGTCAAATAGCTTTATGAGTATCAGGTAATCAGGTGTAAAATTTGTTTAATGCATGAACATTTTAACGATGTTATTTCTTCTGTGAAAATGTTTGTATTTGAGATCAATGGTGTAATGGCTTTAGTTTATTTGTGTGTGGGTATGTGATATTGTGTGGCTTCCTTTCCTGCAGAGAAGCTTTACCTGGTGAGTATCCTGGTGTACTTGCTCTGTGTGCCTGGAGGCCTCAGTTGATGCCAGAACTCAGTATCAGTGGTGTGGAGTTTTTTGTACTTGGACCATGCCCCTTCCCACAAAGCTTGATGTGAGGGAAGAAACCAGGAGAAAAAGAAAACATTGTGAGAGGAATTGGCTGAGGTGATAGAATAACAGGAAAATTTCTGAGACCTGTATTCTCAGCTCTTGATCTCCTGTAAATTGTATTTTATGGAAGCATAGAAATATCCATGTAGGCATTCTCTATCAACATTTGAATGTAAAGAAATACAGATGAGTCTTTCTAGTCATTGTTGCACTGTAAAGTCATTGTGGTATAACTTTCTGTTGAGAAGGCAATACACTAGTTTTTAGCTTATTTGTGGTAAGAGAGCAAGCACTAAAATAGAACTGGAGGGAATGTGGAATAGCACATAGGGTAAAGGAGAGGGAAAAGAAGAGCTCTTGAACAAAAATTTGCTATGAAACCAAATGAAACTCTCTGCAGTAATACCTACAGCTTCCCAGGGACACAAAAACCTGCTTCTCTACCATGATAAACCAGGTGCATGGTAGTCCTCCAAGTTAATTAACACAGACAGAAGCTGGGGAGCCAAGTCCTATAAGCAAGGGAATAAAACACTTGAGACCATTTCAGTTAATGGGAGAGAAATACCATGAGGTAGAGTGAAGAGATAATTTAAAAACCAAACAAACCACATTAGAAAGCAAAGCTTGAGCAGAAAATGCAATAAACAACACAGGTCAGCCCCACTCCTGGTGCTTTTTGCTCTCTGGGCAGATGCATCCCATCATATAGAGGACCGGGGAATGAGCATGATGAGGACTGGGCACTACCAACAGAGACTGGTGGAAGCTGTGCTTGAAGAAGTGCCCCAAAAGCAATACAGCACTGCAAACAGTGGCCTTTCTTCAGGTGAGAATTGATGGGACAGGCTTTCATACCTTGGTGAAGACCTGGGTTGGAGAAATGAGCTCAGAAAACAGTGGAAGATGTGCACGTGGGGAGGAGCACAAAGGAACCAATGATTTGGAGGGGCTCACACACTGTGAAGCCTGGAGCTGGCAAACAGAGCTTTGAACAGAGCAAAGAGAATGCTGCAAGTGAAGTGAAAGAGATCTTTTTTTAAATGAACCATATTACTATTTTAAGATGGTTGGAGGAGGCCTCCTATTTGAAAGAAAGAACCATTGTGCTTTACTAAACCAGATTATGAGAATGGTGAAACCTACTTTTTGTGGGGCAATATTAGCCTTTTAGCATCCCCTCCTGTTGTAGTTGTGGGAATGAGGGGAACATGGCCCAGAGTGAGGACACTGCTGAAATGACACAAGAAGTCCAGGTAGGGGGGCAAACCTGAGGGGACCCCAACCCACACCAGAGGGAGGATGCCCCTGAGGGAACTTCTGGCACTTCAGAACAGAGATGTCCCTGAGGGAATGATGGCCCATATCAGAGCAGGATATGGCAGCCTGCACCACTGAGGGACCAGAACAGCAGGAAAGCCATTAAACCCACCATGGCAGAAGACACCATCCCACCTCCAACCTCTTTTGCCACATGTTGCCTCCTTTACCTCAGCAGTCTGGCTGGACTAAGTGTAACTTATAGGAAAACCAAGAGAAATTGAGCTTGAGAAAGGGGAAGGATAGGTGTTGGTATTTGTTTAAATGTCTGTCCTTAATTTTCTGTCATGGGTTCAGCCGTAGCAGTCATTTTTCTCCTTCTTGTAGCTGGTGCAGTGCTGTGTTTTGAGTTATGGGCTGGGAACAGTTGCTGATAGTAAGTATGTTTTGAGGGTGTTTTTGTTCAAGGTTTTTTCTGAGCACATGCTCCAGCCAGGTGGAGGAGGGGAGGCCAGGAGGAAGGAGAGACAGGACACCTGACCCAGGCTGGCCAATGAGGTATTCCATACCATAGCACGTGATGCCCAGGATGCAACTGGGAGAGAGAGGAGGAGGGGTGGAGCTCTGGAGGAAAATGGAGGAGGGAGCACGTGGTGCTCGGCCAGGCAGGGTGGAGTGAGTTATGGGTCGGTGGCTGGTGGGGTGTTGTATTCTTTTTGCTTGTTATGGGCTGTATCATTATTAGCTATTAAGCTAATAATAGCTTTAGCTATTAAACCGTTCTTATCTCAATCCGTGGGGGCTACATTCCTTGGATTCTCCTTCCTAACTCTCTGGGAGTTGGGGGACTTGGTTTAAACCACAACATTTTCTCAACATCTAAACCGGTTACCAGGCACTTATATTCTCTGACAGCAAACTAAGTGAATTTCCCTAACTCAGCACAGTCACCTGTGATAGCAGGGCTTAAGTTGGCTCTAAGAAATCCATCTAAAGCATCTATTGGTGTCTCACTCATCTTGATATGGTTCTGTTGAGTTGGTTTAGGTGTGGAGTGTCATTTCAAATGTGAAAACACATATGGAAATGATGAGTATGTAATGAAAATTTGGATTTCTTTTACTTCCAGTGAGCTACTAGCCTTTGCAATATTGCTTTACCCAACAGTTAGCACTTTATCGTTCTTACAAATGTAAGTTACTTCAAAAGAGGGCATGATTTGTACTCCTGTGTTGCTCATTTTTGTGGCTTTTTTCTTTTCTTTCATGTTTCATTATAGCTGGGGAGATTAATGAACCATTCTTAGAGGAAAAAAAAGCAGACTGTTCTTGTAAGATAATGACTTCCTTAAATTTATCAGTTACTCTTTAAACAGATATTGTTATAAAGGAGTGGGGTCTTTTGTTTTGAGGTTTGATTTTTTTACTTTTTTAATCCTCTTCATATCTCTGTTCTCTGTGCCTGAATCATCACCAAAGGATTCAGGATTCTTTCTTTCTTTAGTGCTGTTCTGTAACTTTGTTTTCCCTCTTTGACATGAATTTCTGGGAAGCTGGAGAAGTACTTGGCTTAAGGACGGTAGGCCAGGACCTTGTTTAGTTCACATGAAGCGATGGGCAAGGAGGTAAGGAGGAGATGGCTGCAAACTACTTATCTCTTCATATTTGAGTGTATGTCTGTAGAAATGCTAACCACAAGCCTTTCATCTAGTAGTAAATTGCCTTAGTCTCACCTGACTGTAACACGACCATCCAAACAATGCACTAGTTCTGAATCTTCTAATCCCACAGTATTTTGTGCATTATGGTTCCCCCCAGCACCCATGGCATTATTCATGTAACAGAGGGATGCACTTCCTTCTTCCAAATCTTCTTTTTTTATATTGTTTGGTTTTTTTTTTCTGTAACTTTCCATTCACAGATTGTAAACTGGAAGAACTTTGCTTTAATGCCACTGGCAGGACTGAAGTGCTGGAAATGTCTTGAGCATTCTTGGTGGTATATTTCTTGCCAGGTTTACTCATAGGAGCACACAGATATGCCTCCTTTTTCAGCCCATCTCTGGTGTCTCTGAGGAAGGTGAAAGCCAGTGACAAAAGGTGCAGCTTTAAAATGCATGGTAGGGATTCCTGAAACTAATTTCTGTGGTGCAAACTGTGAATGTTCATTTCTATTTATCTGACTCTTTGCAGGACCTCATTCCCACAGGGTGCAGTAGAAGCTGGGAGTTTACTCAGGGCATGAAAAGCAGCTGGCCCTGTTAATGGAAAAGAAATCCACAAAAGGATGCTAAACGCATGAAAATATCTGAGCTGGGAAGTTGCTGAGGTGAAAGCAGTAGGAAGCTGGGAGTGCTGGGGAAATACACTGCCTTTGTTCTTCCCCAGGCACTCAACACTGGTTTTGGGTGAAGAGGAGCATATTTAGACCAGATGGGCCATTGATCTGGCTAGATAAAGTATTTATTATTTAAACAATAGGTAAAATAGTCCAAGTACAGACTCTACTGTAAGAAAATGTTGCTGTCTCTTGATCTTTTTCTTTTCAAATGCTGAATGACCAGCTAGGATGTTATATGCTTTGGGCCTTAGAGACTTTGGTGGGAGTAGCTGCATCTGTTCCTCTTGACAGTGGTGGAGAACAATGAGTTCTGTCTCCTATTTCTTCTCAAAATCAGGTTGTTCCATTAAAGTGGCTCTTCCTTTTCTATGAAGGGCTGCCCCCTGAAGGCACAGGAAGAGGTAGACAGTGGATTGTTTTTACAAAGATCTGTTGTCAGAAAGTTCAGCATGATGGGTCAGGCAGAGGTAGAAGTAGCAACAAATGCCACCAGACAATGTTAAAGTAATACCAAGACTTACTTATATTGAGAGTAAATAGTTGCTAAATTGTCATTCTGCTTTAGCTAGCTGAGGTACAATATAGGGCTAACAGCCAAAATTGCAGCTAAGAAGGTTTCTTTTATTAAACTTTGGGTACATTGAGACAAACTGCTTAAATGCATCATTCTGGGAAACATAAGAGTGTTAACTTTCACCTTTTGAGTGTCTAATCATTGTATAGTTAGAGAACTGAATATATTACAAGGCTAAGTAGTACTCAGGTGATCCAGTAATTGGATTGATTAATCTTTTTTTAAATATCAAAAGTTCATAACATAGGTAGCAAACTGTTGTAGGGAAGTAGTAAAATAGCCTTTAATGTGAAATACAGGTTGATGTGCCTAAGGGAAAATATTCTGTAACATTTTCAAGGGCTCTTTCAAGCAGAAAAGGACACTTTCAATCAGAAGAGAATGTGTTTAATTCAATAGGCTGATCTGACTTTCAATGACCAATTCTTAAATGTCACTGGGAACTTAGTGGGCTTGAGTAGAATAGTTGCTCTTTAACTCTTTACCCGTAAACCCTTTTGAAGAAGTCAAGCTGACATATAAGCCCACAATGAGTCAATCGAATGTCTGAGCAAAAATGGAAAAGGGACTTATGGTCTTAGTGCAAAGTAAGGATTTCTGCATTTCTCCCTGGAGTTCCTGGGTTAGTCTGTTCTGGAAGGCTGCAGCAATCATAGCTGTGGTTCAATGGAAAGGGGAGAAGAAATTGTGACAACAAACTGGATAGTATGAACAATACAGCTATACAAGAGTTTCTATAAATTTTATTGGTGTCTGAATAAAAACTGAAGAGGAGAGTATATCTCTTGTGTAAGAAGAGACTGTTCTACAAAACTGGTTAAACTCCCTCCTGCTTGGTTACTTATTCCAGTAAAACCCAAAGGGCTTTGAAAGAAAAGGCTGAATTTGGAAGGGAATTTACAGCCTTTCATAAAATAGGTGAAAGTGGTATTTTATTCCTTTAGTTCTCTGCACTTCAGTTTAAGAATCACTTAAACCACATGTGATGATGTCTATCCCTTCCTTTTCCAAGTTTCTTTGGGAAGAACCATAAACAAAAGGCCCCAAATTAGAGAGCTAATGGATATATCAGGGTATCTACTTGGTATCTTGCTAAAAACACTGTAGGTTGTTGTTTTAATTTTGTAACTAGAATATAACATGAAGTCAAAGGGACTCTCTGAATATTTATTTAAGTAGAAGACTGATGGGGGTAAATGGAGAAGAGTTGTAGTTCTCCGTGTGCTCTTTTCTGTAATAATTCATACAGCTGTAAAGGCTGTTAGGAATATTTAGAACCAGTTTCTTCCAATTTTGTTTTTTGTAATTGTGTTTTAAATACAAATCACTAATAGTTTGGACTTAGTTTCGGTGACAAACTATTGCCAAACAGTTTGATTGCGATTTTTACCGTGTGCTGCTTATAGCTTACCTTGGAAAATTTATTGATTCCTTTCTGTGCAGGGAAGCTGACTGCTGGGAGAGGTGAACAAATGAAATTTGCAGATCTGATGTCTGTTCTTCAAAACTACTTTGTCTCATAAGATATTTCATTTAAAAGTAAATTATAATTAGGCCCTAAACCTCTTGAGACTTGATCCATCTCCATTCAAAGCAAGATTAACTGTGCCTGTGTCACTTGTGGCTGGTTGTAGGATTATAACTATGGAAGATTGTAGATAGATTTATATTATCTCAGTTTGTGAGACTTCCTTTTTCATATTCATCAGAAGAATTTCCAAATGTAAGCAACTTGAAGTGGGGGGGAGGGGAGCGTACTGTGAAGACTTTAGCTGAACTAAATGATTGTGGCATAAGCTCCTGTTTACATATGCCATTGTGGTGCTCCTCTTGGATAATGCCATGGCACTGACTTGTGGATCATGAGCATGACTTTCAGGATTTCTCCTCAAAAAATGCTCTTTTTTTCCATGCTTAAACTCACAATGAGATTCTTGAACAAAAATAAGTCTTGTATGTCTATGATCAAATTGTTCTTTCACTTTCTTACAGTTCTTTGTGCTATGAAACCAACATACTTATCGATGCACGAGCTTGTGCATTATTAACAGAATTCTTGAGTTCTGTGAGTGAACTTGATGCAGGTTTAAGGTTGGCACTTGACTTTCAAGTCTAGAATAAGTTTGCAGGGCTTTGAGTAGAACCAGTTAATTAAAAGGAATACTTATGAATGTTTTCATGTGCTTGAATGTTGTTCAGGGGCATTCTGATTCACCACAGTATTAATTATTAATGATCCTATAGGCAAGTATTTGGTATGTATTAAAAAATTATTCATGGAACTCTATTTAAAAAAAGTTATGTTGGAGGGGGGTGCTATGCACTTATTAATTAACTACTAATGTAAATGGGTTTGATAACACTGTTCAAAGAACTGGAATATTATGCAAATTAAAACTAGTCAAAACAAGTTGGTGAATATTTACCAGTAACAAGATCTGCAGAGCTATCAGAGCCATGTTCGAATTATGAGATAGAGGAGAGGTTGTGTTTTAAAGAAAAATTTATTTGAGAACAACTAGCAAAATTCATGTAAATAGTGACTTCCAAATGATATTGAGGAGCTTTCCATTACTAAAGGCATTATCATATGCAGTTTTCAGATGGCATTTTGCAATTTCTATCTAATACGTATTTTCTTGGTTATGTTTGCTACAGATTAAAGTTACTCTCAGACTTACAGGTAAGCCTGTTTGGTTCACCTTAGACAGTGATGTTGATTTAGACTTGACTAGTACTATGGATTCAACTGATGGTTTACCTGTTAGCAGCAATAAAGAGAAAAACTTTAGGAATGCTACAAGAAATAGTATGTGTGTGTGCACAGGGAACAGTTTGTTTGCCTTCCTGGCTACTCTGAAATTTCAAATCCAAGTCCGCTTCTGTTGTGCTACTGATAGACCTGCCCTTGATAAATGAGAATGAAGGCACATAGAATCATAGAAGGCACTCTTTCGTTAGTGCTGTACATACAGGGTTCAAGGTATATAAACAATGTAATCTTTAGTATCCTTAAATACATCTGGCTTGTAACACCACTCAAGAGTGTTGGAATTATTTACCACTGACTTTAATCAAGTCTTTGTGCTCAGATTTTGAGAAATGAAAATTCACCTTGGGTTGCTCAAAAGCAGTTTTCACTAGTGTTAACTATGCTTCTACCAAACTTTGTATGGACAAATGATTACTTGCTGGAAAGCTGCTTGCTTAGTTGTGTCAAAAGAAAGAACCAATGAAATAACTGTGTATCTGACAAGACATGACTATTGCTGATTAGTTATTTCATTAATATATACCTATTTTTTTTTGTGTGACAAACAATGGAACCAGGCTTTCTAATGAATTGTAATTTAAGCTTTAAACCTAGGTAGTGTGCATTAGAACAAATTTGCCAGTTTCATGGAAAAAAGGTATACTATCTGCTTTACTTTTACAGGCAGAGGTATATCGAGGCTCAAGCAAATGCTGCTTTCTCTAATGTCTGTCCTTTCCACCCCTTAGGTATGTGAAACAAGGTCCAGATGAGGTATATCTGTTAAACACTGCAACAGGCTTTCTAGAGAGGTGATTGATGCCCCAAGCCTGTCAGTTTTTATGAGGCATTTGGACAATGCCCTTAGCATGCTTACATATTTGTTCATCCCTGAAGTAGTCAGGAGTTGCCATAGATGTTCATGGTAGGTCCCTTCCAACTGAAATATTCTGTTCGAAATTCTCATTGCTTTAGAATATAAAATTCTACAAAGACCATTAATACAAAATCTGGGTATTGATGGATTGGCTTTTCTCATGTGGTAGGAAAAGCTGTGCAGTACCAGGGACACAGCAGCATGATACCAGAGGAGTTGATACTTGTTGATGGGTGCAGCAGAAGCACCACCAGAAAACATAACAGTCTGCTCTCTCTGAGTCTGTTGTGGTGAATTCCAGGAAAGAGCTGGCAGGCCACAGTGTTTCAGCTGGCACGCATATGTGCTGGGCTACTGCAGATCGCCAGATCTATTGTGTGCATGCCACTGACCAGCAGTGAGTTGATGATGATTTTTTAATGATCCCGAGTTGAGGATTTTTAACTGACAGCCAGTAGCTCATGTCACAGAGGAAAAACAAAGTTACAGAACAGCATTAAAGAAAGCAAGAATCCTGAAGCCTTTGATGATTCAGGCACAGCGAACAGTGATATGAAGAAAAGAGGACACACAAAAAGAAACTTGAAAACAAAGGACCCCACTCCTTTGTAACAATATCTGTTTAAAGAGTAACTGATAAATTTAAGGAAGGCATCATCCTACAAGAACGTCTAGGTTTTGGTTTTTTTGAAGAATGGTTCCTTAATCACCCCAGCTATAATGACACATGAAAGAAAAGAGGGAAAAAGGCTTAAAATTAGTCATAATATTAAAATCCCAAAACAAATAAAGTAAGTACCTTGCATCTTCTTGAAATCCCTTCCCATCCCCTAACTCCTCACCACTTCAAAACTGTTAAGACCTGTACCCACTCAGTGATGAACTTTTTCATAATTGCTTAAGCTGACCAGAAAGTAATTTTATAAATAGAAAAATCTAGCAGTTATTCATCAACACAAATGCATTCTAATTTCTACAGGGTGATTTCAACTTTATTTCATGCATGCTGAAGCAGAGAATTCATTTGGTGTCTCTGGGAAATATTTCGCATGTTATGAATCCCTTGGTGATCTCAAACTGTAAGCACTGAATGACCAAATACTTCTAAATTGCCTCTTAAAATCATAGAATCCTAGAATAGTTTGGGTTGGAAGGGACCTTCCAAGGTCATCTAGTCCAACCACCCTGCAATGGGCAGGAACATCTCCAACTAGATCAGGTTGCCTAGAACCACATCCAGCCTGGTCCTGAATGTCTCCAGGGATG